>NC_079338.1:14540131-14882354 GCF_029582105.1 Oenanthe melanoleuca | reverse complement strand
TGTGCTTTTGGGATGTGTAATTAAACGGAGTGTGATCTGCTGGTGGTCAGACATGCTCCGAGAGCTGGAGCCCCTCTGCTCTGGAGCCAGGCTGGGATAGCTGGGGGTGTTCATTTGGAGAAGAGGATGATCCAGGGAAATCTTAGACCCCCTTCCAGTGCCTAAAGGAGAGCTGAAACGGGATTTGGGACAAGGGATGGAAGGACAGGACACAGGGAATGGCTTCAAACTGCCAGGGAAAGGTGGGATATTAGAAATAAATTCTCTCCTGTGAGAACCTGGCACAGCCTGCCCAGAGACGCTGTGCTGCCCCATCCCTGGATTGTGCAAGGGACCCGGGATAGTGGAAGGTGTCCCTGCCTATGACAGGGGTGGAATGGGTTGAGCTTTAACGCCCTTCCCAACACAAACCAGTCTGTGATTCTGTGGCAAACGATCAATTTATCTGTGCTGCATCAGACTGGGAGAACAGCAGTGGTTTAGGGCTTTGCTCCCTTTGGGAACCTTTTCTCATCCACTGCTTGTTCTCTTTCACATTCCCAGCGAGCTGAATTCACCAGCACAAAAATAAATGGTTCAGTGAACCGTGACTGTACAAATAAAAAAGAGCCTTTCCACAGAATGAAAGAAGAGATGCTTTTCTTCAATGCATGATGAAAATGCAAAGCCTCAGCTGGGAAATGCTATTTTGTGAGATTCTTGTTGATTTTCACAGATGCATTTCTGGGCGTCATGTTCTCTCACGCTTAAGCAATTGGATTGTGAAGATCAGTTTCCCTTTGGTTGCAAAACTCAAATTATGTTTAGAAATACAGTAGAAACAAGTCTTGCTTGTCTTTTGGACAAATACCTCGAGTGGTTGTTTAAATTGTGGGCTGGTTTGCTGGAGTTAAGGCCATAATGTAATAAAAGCATAAAAGATCGTTGACACGTGGACTGGCAGCTTTGTTCAGGATTTCTAACGAACACCACCCCTCTGCCCTTGGGTGGTGACAGTCCCAAACTGCTCAGCTTTAGCTCGTTTGTGCATTGCAGATAATCAAAGGACTCATTAAAAAGTGCAAACACCAAAACAGCTGAAATTTAGCTGACACCTGGCAGGCTTGAGCATCCCAGGACAGTTCTGTATTCTGACTTCTGTCAGTCCTGGGGGCAGACAGAGAACCTAACACTGCCAAGTTACTCTTATGGGTGAAAATACATCTGACAGAAATTTTGAGCATATTCATGGTACAGTTGTGGGTTCCCATGGCTGAACTTGACCCAGCTTCTGTTGTTGTTGTGGTGTCCTGTTATTTCAGCTGGCTCTAGTCCTGCAGTTCTGATCTCGCAGCTTTTCATGGTCTCAGGCTGCAAGGGAGGTTCTGTGTTTGAACCATTAGAAACTGAAAATCAATTTTAAAAAGAGGAGAATCAGGGCTGAACAATTATTAGGGTCCACTCCTCCTATTTTAAATTCCATAGTGCTGTTGTCACCTTCGTTATCCCTCTCTGCAGTTTTGCTGAGTAGCTGCCTCAGTTTGAGAGGAGTTAAGAGATTTTTTGGCAATTTAATGTCCGGATGACTTGACGCCAAGTTGCCCCAGGGGGGGTTTAGGTTGAACATTAGGAAAAATTCCTTCACCAAAAGGCTCATCAAACCCTGAACAGGCTTCCTGGGGAGATGCTGGAGCCATCAAATCTTTAAAAAAGCAGGGACATGGCACTTGAGGACATGGATCAGTGGTGGTGGTGGTGGTGCTTGATGGTTGGACTTGATGATCTTGACGATGAGTCTTAAGGATTCTGTGGTCCTGTGATGTGATTCCATGGCTCTGCCACATTCTGTCACTCATAACCAGCTGTTGGTACCTGGTGAAGAAAGGTGGGTGTAGTGGGGATGGGTCTGAGAGAGATGACAGGTTTTCCCTCTTATTCCATCACAGATATTTCTTTTCCTGTGCTGCTTTACCTCACCTGCTTTTCCCCCTTAGGCCTGACACCACCCCAGGGGGTTGGTGCCTCAGCAGGGCACCATGACAGCGCTGTCCCCCAACCTCTCGTGCCACCACCACTCCATCGACGACTTCCGCAACAGCGTCTACTCCACGCTGTACTCCATGATCAGCATCCTGGGCTTCGTGGGGAACGGCGTGGTGCTCTACGTGCTGATCCGCACCTACCGCCAGAAAACGGCCTTCCAGGTCTACATGCTCAACCTGGCCCTGTCCGACTTCCTGTGCGTGCTCACCCTGCCCCTGCGCGTCATCTACTACGTGCACAAGGGCCACTGGTTCTTCAGCGACTTCCTGTGCCGCCTCTCGTCCTACGCGCTCTACGTCAACCTCTACTGCAGCATCTTCTTCATGACGGCCATGAGCTTCTTCCGCTGCATCGCCATCGTCTTCCCGGTGCGCAACATCGGCCTGGTGTCGGAGAGGAAGGCCAAGTTCGTGTGCGTCGGCATCTGGGTGTTCGTCACGCTGACGAGCGCGCCCTTCCTGCGCAACGGCACCTACGAGCACGGCAACAAGACCAAGTGCTTCGAGCCGCCCGAGAACTCCCAGAAGAAAAACCTGGTGGTGATCCTGGACCTCATCGCCCTCTTCGTGGGCTTCATCCTCCCCTTCGCCGTCATCACCATCTGCTACGCCATGATCATCCGCACGCTGCTGCGCAACTCGCTGCGCAAGAACGAGGCCAACCGCCGCAAGGCCGTGTGGATGATCGTCATCGTCACCGCCACCTTCCTGGTCAGCTTCACGCCCTACCACGTGCTGCGCACCGTGCACCTGCACGCGCTGCGCCGCCAGGGCCCCGCCTGCGGGGACACGCTCTTCCTGCAGAAAGCCGTCATCGTCACCCTGCCCCTGGCGGCCGCCAACTGCTGCTTCGACCCCCTGCTCTACTTCTTCTCCGGGGGAAACTTCCGGCAGCGGCTCACCACGCTGAGGAAGATGTCCTCCTCCAGCCTGTCGCAGGCCTTCAGGAAAAAGGTCTCCGTGAAGGACAAGGAGGAGGAGCCCTTTGGAGAAAGCCAGAGGGAGAATGGAAAGGCAGCTGTGGCTCCTTTGTAAGGAGGTTCAGCTTTCCCATCAGAGCTCTGCTGGAGGATGGAGATCTCCATCCAGAAGATGGGATGGAGGTTTTTGGTTGCAGTTAAATAACTGTGGGCAGCCCCTGGTTTGTGGTGCTTGGTGGCAGAGCTGGGGCAGCCCCCAGAGCCGCGTGGGGCAGAGCAGCCACCACCAGCAAACGGTGGAGCTGCTGCTGAACTCCCAAACCCCTTCCCGAGCTATATTTGGGCATTTGCTTCGTTTCACAACTTTCCAAGAGCGTTAATTCCCCAAGCCAGTGGGAAATGTAAACAAAGCTTGCAGCGTGTGGGGAGCTCCTGACAGACTGTGAGGGCAAAGTTTTCACTGGATCTTCAAACAGCCGCCAAGTTATTTACACAGCGAGGCCAGGATAATTCCTGCCCTGCTCCCAGCTGCTGCTGGATTTTGGTTTTTATGCTCATTATATTTTAGGCTCCCAGGGCTGTGCATGGGCTGCAGATCAGGATGGGCTCCTCTCCCACCCCCAGCGAGCAGCTCGAGAGGTTTTGGTGGGCAGCAGATTTGCCGGTGTTTTCCCAGTTTCTAGAAAAATCCATGGGATCAGTTGTAAAATTGCAGTCTCCTACTGTGCAGGATAACTTAGGAATAAGGACAAGAGGGAATTTATTTCAGTAGGACTTGTCCTGAAGTGATGGCTTCAGGACTCAGAATTTCACTCCTGTTTTTGGGGAAGTTTTAGGTAAAAGTGCAGCTCTGCATGCTTGGAGTCAGATTTACCTTTCTCAACTATTGGCCAAGGGTGTTAATTAATAATAAATATAAATAAAGCTCTCCAGGATGTTTGATCCTGTTCCAGAGTGTTCACCCCACCCACACGTGGCAGCAAAGAGGCAACAGGAGGCCCTTAGAAAGATCTTTAGGAAGAGCTGTAGAGTCAAAATCTGAGTCTGGATGAGATGTGATCCTGAAAAAAATATTTCTTCTGTAAAGAAAAAACTTCAACCTCTTGCATGGAGGGAAACATTCCTGTACTTTTCCAGGGGATCTGCAGGAAGGTAGCTCCAGTTCTGCTGGAGCAGAGCCTGGCCGGAAATGTGCAACACATCCCAACAGAAATAGAAATTCTTGTAGGATTAAACCTCTCAGTTGGAGAAGGAGTTGATAAATGAACAGCAAGTGTGTTTGGATATGGTATTTATGAAATTACTCGATGTTATCTTGAATAAAGAAAACAATTTTAATAGTGAAGAATAACAGTCAGCAAAAGGAGTTTGGCTTGGACAGGCATCTGCTGGAGAAATTATCTGTACAGAGTGTGAATTCTTTTTTTGCACCACAGCCCTGGCTCAGCAAAAAACACTTAAAAAACCAAATTCACCTGCAGGACAAGTGATGGATGTGAATTTCCAAGGAGATCTGAAATTGTTTTGTTAAATTTGGAGGATAAAGTGGTAGAGGGCTGAAAGCTGCTGCTGCAGAGGAGAGTTAGAGACCCCACAAATCCCCAGGGCAGTGACAAGAGTTCAAAGCCAGAACTGCAAATTGTTCAGGGAAAAAATACAGATGAATTGGCTAAAACTCATTTTCAAGGGTCAGCACTGAGTATTCCACTTGTGTCTCCAGGCTTTAAAGACGTGAAACTGTAAATAAAAATCCTCTTGGATTTTTATTCAGATGATGCAAGAATAACATGCCCATTCCCAAAGTTTAAAATATTGTACAGTAAAGCTAAGTGTGTGTATATATATCTGTGTACATATTGCAAAGCATTTTTATTGTACCAGAGGTTTTTTTTTTTAATGTTTTGCCTTTTTTATTTGAATGAGACAATGTTAATGGCAAAGGAAATGGCAGCTTTTTTTTTCTTTTCTTGTGCAATAGGAAAGCCTGTTTTAAAAAACATTACTGAAAAGCAAATGAAAAAATTGTGAAATTTTAATGTTTGAAAGTCTCTGTTACAGCTTCTTCTTCCCTACAATAAAACTATACTTGCACACAGCACTAAAGTGTAATATTTGCTTAATAATAATAATTTATAATGGTGTTATAAACACTTAGAGCAGCACAGATGTTGCTGAGATGCTTAGGGAGTTATTTTGCTGGACTTTGCCATAGCCCAACTTTTCAGGATTCACCTGGAGCTGCTGTTTGGGGACCTGATGGAGCCAAAACACTTCTGATGCTCTTGGCTGACCTTGCAGTGGGGGACCAGCCCAACAAACAGCAGCTGGAAAATTGGGATTTAGAGACAGAAAATACTTGGAAGACACTTGGAGGGCAGGAATGCTCTTGGGTGAGGGGGATTTTTTTGTCTGTTCTGTGTGGGAGTGTTTTCTCCTTGGATTTCACCAAAGCAGGGTCTGCAGGGGGTGTTTGCTCATAAAGCTCCAGCCCGGAGGGGTGAGGAGGGACTTTGCCATCAGTTCAAGTGACAATGTCCCTGCCTTTGCCCTGTGGACACAGAAAAGTGTCAGCAAACCCGAGGCAGGTTCTGCTCAGGAAAGAAACCTGTGCAGAGAAACTGGGCTGGGGCAAGTTAGGAATTGTGGTGTTTTTAGGGGTGGTACGACATGAAGAGGGGGCCGAGTGTCACCCTGGTGCGGTGACGGAGAGGCACAGAAAACGAAAGTGAGTGGGTTGGGTTTTTGCTGCGAACTGGGCTATTTTCTGCTGCAGTTTCTGGTCCGAGGGTGTCCCCTAGTGCTGAGCCATTCCCGGAGCCGCCTGTGGCTGCCGAGGTTTCCTCTTTTCACTTAGTCCAGCCCCGGTTCCTCTCCTGTCACACTCTCCTGTTTCCTCTGCTGTTGATACTTTTGTTCTTTCCCTCCTCCATTTTATTTGACAATCTTTGGGTTTCCCTCTCTGCCTTCCTTTTGCTTTTTCCTATTTTTCAGGATGGATGCTCCAGCTGGGAAGGACCCAGTACCTTCCCTCCTCCTGCTTTGGGCTCCAACTTTGCCTAAAAAATGCTGATTTTCCATAAAATGACCATCCCAGTATGGGCCTGCAGAGCTTCCAGTGGGAGCTGGTGGTGGCTACAGCCCCTCCTCGTGCCAGTTTGGTCTGGGTGTATCTGGGAGGGTTATTTCTGGCCAAACCATTTTCAGATGTGGCTGAAAATCTCTGCAAGAAACTGGTTCTCTGTATGGGAATGGGATGGTCCAGCCTGTCTCCCACCAAAGGAAAGGGAGCTGCCACACAGGCACAGCTGGGAAGTTCCAAAACTGCACATGGGACATGCTCCCCCTAATTCCATAAAGTGCTTTTCTATAAAACTTCTGCAGGATGGGAGAAGCCAGCAGCCCTTCAGTTTAATGAGCAATAAAGTCCAAGAAATGGCAATACAGAGAGATTTCCTCTCATTCCTCATGGTGCCTCCTGCCCTCCCATCCCTGAGCACAAATTTTGGGGCTGCAGGGGTTCAGTCCATTCCCACTGCCTGGATTCCCCAGGGATCTGTGCACTGAGAAGCTCTGGGTCCCTTAAGCAGGAGTTAATTCTCAAGCTAAACATTAAATTAGCATTTTTTCCCAATTTCCACTGGGGTCTGACATTAGGAGAGGGACTTCTCCCACATGGCAGGAGGGAGAACACCAGGCTCTTTATCCTTCTCCTACACAGGGTACAACATTATTACCAGAGGAAAAAAAAAAACTAAGGAGCAAAAAATGAAAGAAAGCCCATCAGATTTTGAAATACCATCAGCACTAAAATATCTTAGAAACATTCAGCAAGCAATAAAAAAATTTCTTAGAAACATTCCTGAAAGCAAACCTGAGGGATGAAAAGCCCAGCCTGACACTTGGGGTTACAAATCCCTTTTGGGATCTGCAAGGTTGGGAACTCAACCCTGCTTCTCCCAAACTCTTAATCCCAGCCCTGCGAGTGGCCACATGTACAAACAACTCTTTGGAATATTTGCAGACTTCACTGGAGGGGAAATGTGCCTGTTTTGTTCTTGTCAGTGTGGATTTTTACGCTCCAGAGGAAACCAGGCTGCCCTGGGAGCAAAGCAAGGGTCCTTTGTTAGGTCAATAAATCCATCCTGATGGATCTTCACCAGGTTGGGAGGGATAGAAGGAATGAGGCAGCAAAAAACCCCACATGTCTGATCATTAATAAAAACTCCAAGTCCAGGTCCATTGCTGCAGGTCTGTGCTGGGGGAGGCAAAGACTGAACAGAGTTTGGTTTGGGTTTGGCCTGTTAAATTTTTTTTATTTGTGAGGAGCACCACTCCCTGGTGATCTGCTTGAGTTTCATTTCAGCAATGAGGTCACTTGGGTTGTTCAGCCTGGAGAAGAGAGGACACAGGGGCAGGGACCCAGGGAATGGATGCAGCTGTGTCAGGAGAGGGTCAGGATGGATTTTAGGAAAAGGTTCTTCCCCCAGAGGGTGCTGGGCACAGCCCCAAGGCTGCCAGAGCTCCAGGAGGGTTTGGATGCTCCAGGGATGCCCAGGGTGGGATTATTGGGGTGTCTGTGCAGGAACAGGAGCTGGACTCTGATCCTTGTGGGTCCCTTCCAGCTCAGGATATTTTAAAATTCCAAGGCTCCCACAGACCCTGAGCCCCCCAGCAACACCTGGAGGGTTCAAGGACAAGAAGCAGAGTGTTACCATGTCCCTACTGTGGGGACACACAGCACAGGAGGTTCCTGCAGGCATTTTGTCCCACCAGCCCAGGAGGCTGCAGGGGCTGACTCGAAGCTGCTGGGTTTGGGAGCAGTTATTGCAAAAGGCAGCCTGTGGCTGGACTGTTAGAATTGCATCTGTCCCAGGACCAGAGGCTTTATTTCCTTTCTGAGTAACCCTGAGACAGCCCCTTCTCTCTGCCTGTCCTCCCCACATTACTCACAGCAGGAAGCTGCTTACGTGAGTGAGGGCTGGAAAATGCTGTGCTGCCCTTTCACCACCGACTTTCAAGGAAAATGGAATGAAAAGTTCCCCCAAACTGGCCTTGAGCTGCTGCCTCCTGTCAGCAGCATCTCCTCCCACACTCCTCACGTCCTTCATCATCCCAAATCACTGGGCCAGAGGTTCCCAGGGCTCCAGAGCTGCTCTGGGCTCCTGCTGGGTACCCAGGTGGGAAGGGCAGGGCAGCAGCTCCCCAACAAGGGGAGGAAGGGCTTGTGGTCCCCAGCTGCAGAGAAGAGACTGGAGCAAGGCTGAGGTGTCCCAGAGAATGTTCCAGAGCTGCACACGAGGAATCCCAGGCTGGGCAGGACTCAATAGGGCAGAGGCTGAGCTCAGGTGGGTTTTCATCTTGGGATGCAGCACCATGACTCCACTCAGGGTTAATCATATCCTGTGGGAGGAAAAAGAGCCCTCAAGGATGTGAAGTGATGAACCAGAGGTGCTGAGGAACGGATGTCAAAGCCCTGGGAGCCAGTCCTGCACATCCTCAGCTCCTGGGGTGGATCCTCCTGGGATCCAGCAGGAGGATCCCCCTGGGATTTTTCCGTTCAGATCCAAATTGTGCCACTAACACCAGCTGATGGTAGTGCTTGCTGCCACTGTAATTAAAACTAAAATAGAATCTGAGGTTGTTCTGAGGGTCAGCAAACGTCCCTGGTGCATGTGCACAAGGCAGAGGACACTGGGCAGGGCTGAGCAAGAGCCATAGAGAGTGGCACCAATGATTCAACTCAAATTAAAAGTTTAATTATGGTAACTGTCTCCCATGCTGGGAATTCTGCTGGTGAAACAACCCAGCAAACATCCAATATTACACTGAATTTATGTAAACTCAGGCTCAGGTGCCAGAGCTCGTGGCCTCCTCCACCAGCACTGACCCCTCAGCAGAGCTGCATATTTTGATTTTTCCCTGTTTATTTCTACTGGGTGTTCCTCTGAAAGAACAAGAACTGCTGGAGGAGGAGGCAGCTCTTACACTTCATATTCAGACAAGGCACAATTTGTGGCTAAACTGAATCTTAGAAGGAAGTTGGAAAAATTAGAAATATTGTTTATTAACCATCAAATCTAGAAAAGCAACACAGACAGGAAAATACTGCCCTCCTGTGAGCCAATGATAGTGATAACAATAAGTTAAAGGGAAAGTTTCAACCCCAATGTAATTCAATTACAAGAAAAAGAAATGTAAATTCTTCATCTCCTGCTTTCCCTGGAAAATTGAAATTCTACAAAATACCAGCTCTTTATCCAAACTACAAGGATTATGTCAATACAAACTGCAGGAGTTGTAGGGAGAGGGAAGAGATGTGGGGCTGTTTGAGAAAATAGTAAATTGGGGAACATTTTTTGTTTCTTTCTATTTTATGTTAAACTTCAGATGCTTTTCCTCATGTTCAGAGCAGCAACACCACAGGAGAGCATCACCTTTGCCATCCCAGCTCACACAAACAGAGTCTGCACTCCTTTTGGATGGAGGAATATATATTTAAAGATTTTATTGATTGATTCTGCTAGATTTCATATAGAAATACATAAATAGGAAGACCAGGGGCAGCGGTGAAAAGGCAACGCTGAGCAAGACCCTGATGTTGGTGAGGCATTTTCTGACCCCTCTCCCAAAATTAAAGGGGTCAGGGCACTGACAGCATTTTACCCATCAGAAGGAGGATTTTAAAGCCCTGCAAGCTTTGATCAGAGCAGGGATTAACAAACCTCGTTGAGTGACACAGTGACAAAAGGCCAGCCCTGCACAAGTCCCATACATGCCCGAGGACGCTGCTGGCACCATTTGGGGAGAAAAGATGAAGTAACAGCAAAGAGGGGAAGTGAGAAGGAGATTGCATCATTTCTTTGTGAAACAAGGGTGCTGCAGTTCTCTCCAAACGTGTGTTTGTTTTTGGAGAAACAGCTGGAACAGACACAGAGGTCACATGTGTCACTGGGGGAAGGATTTGGTGGCTCTCCAGGGTAACCAGTCATTCCCAGGTGCAAATATTCCATGTCTGGAGGCTTTCCCTTGGCTCCAGCAGGAATGTTCAGCATGATTAAGACTAAAGAGGGTCATCCCAAGCTTTTTATTGAAGGAGGTGGCTCAAACAGTTTGTCTTAGGAGGTGGGAATGAGGCAATACTGGGGTTCAGGCTCCCCATCCCTCACCAGGGCAGAGGAACTCTGGGATCAGATCCCAAATCCCTTCCCAGCACACAGGAGCTCCTCACCTCCCTCTGACAGCTCTAGCACAGATCTATCCTCATCCTGTCATGCTTATTTCACCCTTCTCTCACCCCTAACGAGTCAGGACTCCTGACTGCCCTGGGAAGTGGGAAGTGACTTTTTCCTGGTGTGTCAGGGGAGCAGAGGGAGAGAGATGGATGCACCAGCTCCATACTCTGCTTCTACCCCCTTTATTCCTTCTGCTTTCCTCACAGTGGTTGGAAAATTCACCTCTGGAGCATCCCAGGCAATCCCCACAACAATCCCCATGGATGACCTCAGCTGGCAGCTGCTCCAGCCCCTTTCCCAGAGCAGGGAGATGGCAGAGCCAGTGTTCCTGGAGCAGAAACTTTGGAAGGACTCCCCAAAACTCCCCAGCAGCCTCCTGCAGCAGGGAAAGCACTAAGGAAGATTTTTCATAGCAAGAAGATGAGGAAGGTGGGAAAGGGCCAATTTGGTTTTTTTTTTTCTGTTTCTCTCCTAAAGTGTCCTCCATAATTCTACTTGCAAGTTCTCTCCCAGAGATCTGCTCTGCCAGCTGAGAAATGCTCCTTGTGCCACCACCTCACATGGAGTATCAGTGCTTGGACCTTCCCTCTGAGGGTGGGAAACCAGATCCATGCCAATATCAAACTGGAGATCATTAGCCCCAAACAAATAAGTAGATTTCAGTAATGGATACAACGTGGAGGTTTCCTGGAGGAGCCAATATTTGAATTCTTCACAGTTGCATCTCTGCCTTTTGCTGGGTGGGTTGAGATTTTTTTCTCTTTAGCCTGAAGTGCTCCCAAGTGCTTCATGCCATGTGGCTGCTTCTTATTTTGTATCCCAGACCTGATTCATAGCTCTGCACTGATACAAAATTTATCAGGTATAAAATGCTCATTGGGGTGGGGAGAGTCCCTTGTGCAGTGCTGAGGACACCAATCTGATGGGAAGGGGGTGCTGCTCCAGCTCCAGCATCTCTGTGGCTGTAAGAGGAGCTCCCAAAGCAGAGCAGGGGCCCCCAGGCCTCCATCAAGTGAAAAATAAAAAAAAAAAAAAAAAAAACAAAACAAAAAAAGGGAATGGAAACAATCACGAGGAATGGGGTTATTGTAGGAGAGAGCAAGTAAAAGAGGTTGTTTGGGGACAGGGAGGAAAATGCCAGATAGGAAAGAAATAGAGCTCTGAAGAGAGACAATGGAGAACTGGAGGGAAACAATTGGAGTCCCATGTGGACAGGGAGCAGGGAGATCAGGAGCAGGGGCAGTTTTCCCAAAGGTGCTGCAGCTTCCAGCACTCCCAGCCCAGGGATGGACACCAAACCTCCTGTGCTCAGGGAAATCCTGGTGCCAGTGTGAAGGGAAAAAGGTTTTCACTCCCTAAAAGTGAGGTGGGGGGAGTTAAAACAAGGGCAGCAGCCAGAAAAACAAGTGAACCTGTGGAAAGGTGGAAATGTGCTCCAAGTGCCCAGCAGCAAGGAAACAGCCCAAACAAAGGGGTGAGCATCACATTACACCTGACTCAGGAATATTTCAGGTTTTATCAGTCCTCCACTGCTGAGGGCTCACCTGCAGCTCCCCTGGACGTGCCCTTCAGAACAAGTTAAGAAAGAGATCAGCATTTCAACAACTGAACTCTCAGCCTTTTGTCTGATGGAAAAAAATCAATTCCAAATGTAGAGATTTCAATACGGGCTATTATTTTGTTACAATTCAGATTTATTCTGTTTGCTTTCTTTCTTTCTTTTTTTTTTTTTTTTTTTTTTTTGTCCTTCCCCTCCTCTCTGTTCTCCAGACATTGGCTCTGGTGTCTGTTCTGCTCTCCAAAGACCTTTCTCAGCTGAATTCCATGCAGGCAAATGAGCCCCTGCTCAGCCCAGGGAGTGAAATCCCCTCTTAGGGATAAAAACACAGGATTCAGGTACTTCTGCAGCATCCTGGAAATATTCCCTTTATGCACAGCAGCAGGAAAGCACATCAGAGATGGTTTGTTAAAGAGCTTCACTTCTTATAAATGAACTTATTTTGGCTTCCTCCTTTCATCAGCAGAGCAAGGAGAGGCATCAGCAGCTCTAACATGTTTAAATATGGGTGTTTGAATTTCTGAGGTTCCAGTTCCTCGGGGCTGTGAGCACATTCCCAGGTAAGCAGATCTGACCCAGCCATGCTGTGTCTGTGACCAGCTCAGCTGCAGAACTGTCCTGTACCCACCTGGGAGCAGCTCTGCTCCTGCTCTTTCCCACTGCTGACACCTTCCCTGGGCTCTGGGGATGTGCAACACCAGGGAGAGAGGCAGGATGGGCTCCATCCCACAGGGAAATCCTGTTTTCCCCAGCTGAATATTCTGCTCTGGAGCCCTGCACCAGCAGGTGCCACGTTGCTTCCCAAGGTCTCTGCTTGGACCTGCCCATTCCAAACAATTTCTTGAGGCACAGAGTTCTTCAGCCTCTTTGGATTTGGGGCTTTGTTGTTTTGTTTTTTTTTTTCCTGGTTTGCTTCTTGGCTTGGGGTAAGAGTTATAGATTTATGGCTAAACAGAGCCAGTGGTTGAAACTGGACTGAAATGAAATATTTGATTCCTATCAGAGCCCTTGCTGAATAAATTGAGGAGAAACAGAGCAGAAAGACCTTGCAGAAGCTGGAAGAGACCAGGCAGGTGTTCCACAGCCTTCTCCTCATGTCATGGTGACAGCAGCTCCAGATTGGGGCTGGGAGAAACGAGGAACAACTTCCCTGCTCCAAGTTTTTGCCATTTACAGGTATCCAGTGGCAAGGTGGGAGCTCCAGCCCTCCTTCCAGCACATCAGCTTTTCCTCCCTGCCCACAGAAAGATTTTCAGTGGGCCAGGGTTTCATTCCCTTTTGCAAACAGCCCCTGCTGTGCTTGCAACCTGCAGGATGGGGCAGAGGGAGGTCAGGACATGCAGTGTTTGCTCCTGGGCTCTGCCACATAACAAGTGAAGGAATCATAAACCAGGTGTTCCCCAGCACTGAAATTCATCCCTCACCACCTCCAGCAGCCATAAACACCAGCAGTGTTTGTTGTGGGCTTTTGGTTTGGTTTTTATGGTGACTGAGTGCCAGCAGGTTTGTGGATTCAGGGATGATGTTCACTGGGAGTTTATGGGAGCAGCTCTGTGCCAGGAGTTCCTGGTTTGGACTGAGGGTTCTTGGGGGTTCTGGGTTCTGCTTGGAGAAAGAAACACAGACAGCAAAATATGATGTCCACCTGCATCTCATCTCCTGCCAGGCTTCAGTCCCTGCTCCCTGTCCATACTGATGCCAAGCAGCTGCATTTTCTTTTTAATCCTTCTCTTTTTCTGCTGTAAGGCACCACCAAAACCAAACCAGGACTGAAAACCACTGAGAGGACAGAGAGTTCTGTGAATATTACAGAACCCAGAAGAAAATCTCCAAACTTGGTGTAATTTCTTCAATTAAAACTACATCAATTTGAGTGATCACTGGTGCTGGTACCACCCTGTGTCACCTGTTTGTTTAGTGGGTGTTTAATAACCCTAAATCATTTCTGCTGGTGTTGATTTGCTTCTGTGGCTCAACATCAAAGAAACAGCAGCTGGATGAGGCTTGGAATAACCTTGGTTAGTGGAAGGTGTCCCTGCTAAAGGCAGGGAGTGGAACTGGATGGGTTTTAAGGTCCCTTCCTACCCAAACCATCCTGGGATTCTGTGGAACAGGGATGAGGGCACCAGTAGAGAAGGAGGTATGTGACCTTTGGGGAAAACCCCTCTCCTGATGCCCTCCAGGCTTTCCCCACTGTGCTGCTCTTCAAACCCACAGCCCAGAGCACTGGATCCCTATGGAGCAGATCCCACAACTGCTGTGGTGTGGAAAGAGCAGAGCCAGCACACAGGGGTGGAAAATCAGCTGTTTGCTCCTGCAGATCCCAGCACAGCTCCCAGCAAAGTGCTGCTGGAGGGAATTGTGTTTGCCAGGCTGCCCTGCCCTGCTCCCTCCCGGAGTGCACACAGCAGGAGTTTGTGTGGAGCCAGGGAAAACCAAAAAATATGTTCCAAGCCTGCACTCAGCGAAGGCAGGAGAGGGGAGGCTTTGCTAGACACGACTTCAAATAACCAGAATCGTTATTATTGTAGTCAAAGGATGGAAAAATAAACATTTTTATTATGGGCTGGAGCTAAAACTCCAGGAGGGCTGCTAATCCCCCTGATAAGTGGGGTGTTGGCATGGAGGGGGGTGTTCATCCAGGTTTTTGTTATTCAAGCTCCCCTGCCCACGTTCAGACTGGCATATGTTGTAATTATGCAATATTACTCTCATCTTTCTTTTCTTCCCTCTCTGTCAAAGGCTTTTCTTTTCCCTTTCTTTAATACTTTTCTTTCCCTCTGCCCCTTTATTTTTATTAACTCACCTAGGGCAGTTGAATCAGCAAATTTAAAAAATGAAATTGTAATTCCAGATTTTCTAGTGGAAGAATGAGCATGCTTTTGGCACTGCTTCTTGCCATTGTTTTGTTAAGACAGACTCTCCTTAATTCCCCTCTTTTCCATTTTTTTCCATTTCAGAGCCTGCCCTTCCTTTTTAAGCCCAGATTTCTTCCCATTTGTCGTTTCTTTCCTCCCTCCTGACTCATTTCCACTTCCCATTTCTTTTCTCTTTCCCTTTCCTTTTGCCAAGTGTTCTTTGATGTTACATTCTGCTATTTTTAATTCCTTTTTCTCAGGCCTGGATCCACCCCTAACCCAGTTCCCTCTTCCTCTCCAGACTGCAAGGACAGTCTGGGCAAAAATTTCCTCAAAATCCAACTTTTCCCAATCCAGTCGCTGCCTCTGTGTGCGGAACCCGCTGTCCTTGCACGGTCCTTGTGGCTCTCCAGGAATTTTAAAATAGAGTTAAAGCTGCCCTCAGCCTTGTTCCATGTCATTCCTGACCCATTTAATCAGAGCCTTCCTCCCAGGCAGTTTGGTCACTGTGCTCCTCACGCCAAATATTCCTCCCGTGCGGCTTTTCCGTCTGGAACATCCCGCCTCTGCCTCCAGCCTCACCTCCCTTTCCAATTCCAGCTGCAAAAAACAACTTTCCCTCACTGTCAGGCCGTGGCAGTCTGGGTGTAGGCAGCAAACATTGGGTCATTTCTTTTCCAAGCTGTCACACTTGGACCAGTTGAGGTTTTAAAGGAGCCCTGGAGCCTGTGGGGTGCAGGCAGGTTTGAGATATTTCACCCCAAGGCTCACTAGAAACAAGCTGTGACTCCAAAATTTCTCCACCATTTGCTGGAATGACCTTGTTAGGATACAAGATGCATTTTAAATGGAAATTGAAAGAGAAAAAATTGATTCAAGGAAAGGCTGGGGGGAAAGGAAAAGGATTTTTCTGCACTGTGTTATTTCCTACAAAGGAATTCTTGTCCTTATCAAAGCTGGGGGGTCCAGGAGCTTTCAAAGCAAAGAATGTTCAGCATTCCCTCCCAAGGACCTCCTTTATTCTGGATATCAGGCACAGGACATCACCACAGGGGATCACAACCACCACCAGTCACAACTTGTGAGGTTTAGCTGGCAATGGATAAATACTGAGCCTGGGAAGTCAAAACAGTCCTTGAATCTCTGCTTTCAACAGCAACATCCATTTGGTGCAGAACGTTTCAGATTTCCAAATCCCATCTGGTGGGTCACTTCCAGGAGATGTCCCAAAAATTCAGCCCAAATATTTCAGTTCAAAAATGAAATCCCTGGGGCACTGCAGATTAGGTAGAGACTGTGGAGTTCTAAGATTCCTGAGATGGAGTGCTGAAGATTCCAGGAATTCTCTCAAAGGTGACATTATCAAGCAATGTTTTGTTTTTAAAGCAGGTCTGCACTCACAGAGTTCTGTGCTGCTCTAGTCTTCCACCTTTCCTGAGGTGCTCCCAGACTTAAATGGGAGCTGGAATTAAAGAATTCCGTTTGAAGTCAGTGAAATTCAGAGTTTAATATCAGGGACAAATGCATGGTGAGACTCAAAACAAAGGAGCAGATTATTTTCCCCTTAAATCTTTGTCTGAAGGTTTCAATCTATTTTATAGGTAAATTTATAGGTTCTTATTAACCATAATAAAACACAGGATGTGCTGATCCACACTATTCCACAGGGAAAACAACCAGGCCAGGACAACGGGACACGTGTGCAGGAAAACTTGTGGAAGGGGTAGAAAGAAGAGGAAATTTTAGTGCAGGGATTTTTACCAATTATCATGTTAAGAGGAAAAGGTTCCTCCTGTCTTTTCCACCTGGAATTTGCCATGGATTCAGCTACAAAATTTTGCTTTTCAGATGCAACAGATTTTATGTTCTTTCACTGTTTGCTCCCAATTAGCAGGGAATACATTCATCATTTTATGGCCCTATATGAGTAAAATTAATGGTAAAGTTACTCTGAGAGTTGGTTTTGCTTTTATTTAACAAGGTAACCCATTAATTGCTTAAAAATTCAGCAGCCACCACCACTTCAGGGCTTTCTTACCAGGGCCTGCTTGTTTAAAAAGATGGATGGGAATTTATTTTAGCCCTGTCCAGCACAGGGTGTTCATTCTGACAAATCAAGCCCTTCCACCAGTCTCCAGAGAGAAATTCTCTGACATTAAAGAACAATTTCTTCTAGTCATCATAAAATTTTTTTATATTCATTATGAACACATCTAAGATCAATCTGGGGGTAAACACAAGCCCATTCATTTTAAAAGGTTAGTCTTTTTATGTCTATTATATAGATTATACATACACATTTATTATATTGCATATAAATGTCAAGTGTGACCTTTTTCTGCTGTGATCCACAGTTTAGTGGGGCTTGTATAAAAGCACAGCTGTCACATTTATTTTACATCCACATCAAGCTGAATTCCACACAGGGTATATCAGAAATCGCTGCTTTAAGCAAGTTCGAGGCACATTTTTTAAAAAACACGTTAATAGAAATATATTGGTGGAAATAAGGTGAAGCATGTAAGATTTATTGGTACATTATTTGCCAGGACAAAAATGGATGTGCCAAAGGGGCTCTGCATCCCAGGAGGGTTTTTTCAGCCCCTGCCCTTGATCCTCCTTGCAGCAGGGCTTGGGATGCTCTAGGCTGAACATGGGATCATGGAATAACAGGAATATTCAGGTTGGAAAAGACCCCCAAGACTATGGAGTCCCCAGAACTGCCAAGGCCACCCGTGTCCCCAAGTGCCACCCACAGGGATCGTCAATCCCCCAGGGATGGGGTGTCTGTGCAGGATGGTACCAGGCTGGACAACGCTTTCCATGGAGAAATTCTCCTTCATATCCAACCAAACCTTCCCCTTCTCTTGCCCACTCAGGGGATCATCCCCTCACTTTGTGCTGTCACCATCGCAGCTTTTGGTGCTGTGACAGTTTTAGGGTCAGGCACGAGCTATGACCCCCCAATTGTGAGGTGGAATGGGAAAGTGAGAAACCCCACAATGATCTTTGGGGTGGGGATGGAGACTGGAGACCCCCGAGGGGGCCGGGACACGGTTTGGTGACACTGGGGGGTGACAAACAGTGCCTGAGGGTGACACTGCCCAAGGGGGACAGACAGTGACCATGGGACAGACAGACAGTGACCATGGGACAGTGCCCGGGGGTGACAGTGCAGTGCCTGAGGGGGACAGTGACCATGGGATGACGGGCTGTGCCCAGGGAAGGCGGGCGGTGTCCGTGAGGGACAGGCAGAGCCCAGGGTGACGGGCGGTGTCCGTGAGGGACAGACAGAGCCCGGGGGTGACGGGCGGTGTCCGTGAGGGACAGACAGTGCCCAGGGGTGCACTGAGGGCCAGACAATCCCCAGACATGCCACCCGCCCCCAGGTGCCACCGCCCCGCCGGTCGGGGCCGCCCCCCCGCGCGGCTTTCGGCGGCCGCGGGTGTCCGAGAGCCGCGGATCCACGCGGGCTGTGCTTGGCGCGCCCGCCCGCCCCCGGCCAGCGGCGGCGCAGGCGCGGTGCGCACATTCCATGATGGCGGCGCGGGCGGGCGGCGGGCGCTGAGGCGGCGGAGCCCGCGGGGCACACGGTCAGTGCCGGGGGCAGCGCACGGGCACGGCCGGGGGCCGCTCCTCGGGGCTCCATCCCCGGGGTTCGCTGCTCCCCGGGGCGGCGGAGAGCGGCGGTGCCCGGCCGGGGCGCGGTGGGCAGTGCCGGGAGCGGAGCCCCGCGGAGCGGAGGGCGGGGGCGGCTGCAGGGACAGGGGGGACCCGGGGACGGGAAGGGTGTTCTGAGGCGAGGGACAGCCCGGGCTGTGGGGCAGGTTTGGGGGTGGACGTGGCGCGCGGGGCAGGTGGGAGCAGGATCCAAGGGGATCCGATGTCCCGGGACATGGGGTGGGATGGGGTGAGCGGGATGGGATGGGGTGTCCGGATGGCATGGGATGGATGGGGTGCCCGGTGGGTTGGAGTGCCCGCGGCGCTTGGGGTGCCCGGGGTACGGGGCAGGCAGGGTTCGGGGTGTCCGGGATGGGTCCGGGTGCGCTGCCCGATGCAGTGCGGGCATCCCGCAGGAGAGCCGGCGGGTTCGGGGACGGAGATTCTGCGGAGCCGCTCCTGAGGGGACTCGCGGTGCTGGGACGGGGATCGGGCTGAGCCTGCCCGCACGGGGTTAATGCCAGCGGCTCCCGCTCCGCTCCCCAGCGCACAGATCCTCCGTCTCCTCCTTTCCCTCCCCTCTCCTTGTCCCGCTGTTCCGTGGGGCAGGAGAGGCTGCGATGTGCCGTCGTCCCCCCCAGGTCCCCCCTGGCCGCCCCCCCGTGCTCCCTCCCGGCAGCCGTTGCCTGCGAATGCCACGTAGCCTTGTAGTTGTTCCCCTTGGCTGCTCCGCAGCTCCGGTCCCAGACACCTCCCCCGCGTCCTCCTGGGCTCGGGGCAGGGGGAGGTCACTGCTGTCAGCCCCTGCCTGCCTGCTCACCATCTTCTGCCGTCCCCCTTCCCGCTGTGTGCCCCTCTCCGCCGTGGGGCAGCAGCAGCGGGGACCCCACTGCGGCCGCTCGCTGCCCGCTCCTATTTGTGTGTCTCACAAAGGGCTGGGGGCTGCAGCGGCGGGTGCTCCCCTTCGGGGACAGTCTCCAGGGATCCTCTGCCACCTCAGATCTGAGGTGTTTTGTGTGATAATCTCAGAAAACACGGCAATAATGCATTGCTGGCAGGTGTATTTGCTCCCTTCAGCAGCTCGCCCAGCTGGTTTCTGAGTTTCGTTTCTGTTCGAAGCTTCATTGGAATGATGGAAATTTTCTGCAGTTAATCACCGAGGTTTCGTTTTTTGTCCGTTCTGCTGATACTTTGTCTTCTTTTTCTTCTCTGTATCCCTCACTAATTAAATGTTTTCACATTGGCAGCCCTTCCTTGCTTTCCCTATTGCCTGATTGGGAATATTGACACACAGATAAGTTCCCCAACAGCCCGCTCCACGTATGGCTGTGCCCTGTGATTCCTGATGTTTTCCTAATGTATTTATCTTTGCAACACTGGATGCAATAGGGAAATACTGTCTCAGTCACAGATGGAAAGACTGAGGCACCGAAATATTTATGGCCCAAGGTCGCACAGGAAGTATGTGGTGAGGCAGGGAATTGAATCTAGATTTCCTGAGCCTCAGATTAGCATTTGAACCAGGGAAGCATCCTCTCTGTATTTTAAGCCAATAAATTGACCTTGGAGTTAAGATCCAGTGTAGAAGAAAGTGCTTTGTGTTTGCTTCAGTATCTGTAATGAGTAAGAAGCAAAGCCAGAGTTGCTTCCCACACTTGCATTCCTTCCCTTGGTTTATGTAATTTGTGAAAAAGGATAAGGTGGTAAAATGGGAAAGATGTTGACTTTCTCAGGGCTCAGTGTGTGATCATGGGTGTTGAAAAGCAGCCAGCTATTACACTCTCCTCTCATTTCGGGCTTTTTACCTTCCTGTTTCCAAATCTTGGAAAGTTCTGGATAGCTGTTGTTGTCTGGGAATCATTTGTTCTCAGCTGGGATCACACAAATCTCATTTTCTAGAGAGCTGAACTAATTCACTGGATCCCAGATCTCAGTTTGGGATCCTCCATGGGGCAGCCTGTGGATAAACAGGGCTGGGACTGATGGCTCACACACCTCCTGGAGCAAGCTCTTACAAGTTACTCACTCAGCTGGAGCTCAGGATTGTTGCAGCAAGTTTTTGGAAAACTTGGCTCTAGCTGGAATGAAGCAGCACTTTGACAATGCAGTGAAATAATTTCAGCTCTTTGGGCTGGGGATGTGCACAAATACCACCTTTCCCTGCTCTTCTCTTGGGACAGCTGATTTTTGGTGGTGGTTTGATTGTTCATTTTCTTCAGTGGTTTTGAGGGATTGGATGTGAGAATGGTTTAAAACAATAACTCCTGGTGGATTCACCTTGAGAGAGAATAGAGATAACTTTGTCTACACTAATCCATTTCCTGCCACAAGCCTTGATGTCAAACTGCATCTCTCTTTGATGTTGCACTGACACCAAATCTGGATATAAATGTTCTGTATAACTCTTTTCATGACCTTTTGATTGTCATTTTTGGAGGTTGGCATTGGCATCCTGTTAACTGTGGTGCTTGTCCCAGCCCTGCCAACAATTGTCATCTTTTATGGTTATTTTTAGGAAAGGTTTGGTGAGTCCTCAAAACAAAAAAGATATCAAATGGACTATGCAGACAGGAAAAATTCCAGCATTCTGCTCCCATTCTGCCTGGCCTTGGGTGAATTTCATGCAAATTAAAATTTATCTTTTAAGCTTGAAAGAGTGGCATTTTTATTTGGTGACTTGCTATTTCCACAATTGGGAAACTTGTCAGATTTAGAAGGAAATACGTGACTGAGAAGACATTCTTATAATATTGTTCATCAAAGTCAGGAGCTGGTATGAAATATCCTAAGAATTCTTTCCCTACTTCCATATTTTCTTAATTTCCTGTCATGATTTCATTGAATCAGAGAAGAATTTTAAAATTACCTCTGAAAGCAGATGAGAAAACCTCAATATTAGTAATCCTGCAACAGGCAAGTGGCTTGAGGGAAAAAATTACATTTCTCACTTCTAATTTTGGTCTGTCTGAAAGCATCAGGTCTGAGCTCTCAGTGTTTAAACCTGGACTTGCTCAAGGCTCTGGCCTCAAGGCTGGGAATGTGGGAGCAGGAACCTGTGCATTTTTTCACCTGTTTTTAGCACGTTGTCATGAAGCTTCCCAAGGTCAAGATGGTTGGTTTTCAGCTGTTATCTTTGCTGCAAGCCAGACCTTCACTGAAAAGTTTTGGATTCCTGAGTGAGGAGCACACACTGAACTCTTTATTGCATTCTTGAAGAGCTTATTGTAAAAGCAGCGATAATTTATTCTTTCAGTGGTGCTAACACAATCCTTTCTGTGTATTGACCAGCACAGACAGACCACTGGCTCCCAGCCCTTGGGCCCTTTCAATCCTAATGTAAATCTCCCCTTGTTCCCAGGATCTTGATTGATGTGGAAAATGCCTCCTTTTGCCCAAGATTCACTCTGGGGCCTGATGCTTTATATCCAATATTTTTCCAGTGTCTCATTTAAAGTAGCTCAGGAAGAACATTTGTGAGGTTGTAACTTCAGAAGTATCTTTAGGTGATGTCATCAGAGTGACTTGAGGACAATATCACCTTTTTGGTGACAGTGACAATGGATTGATGTGTGGGAGCTTCTCCAGGCAGCCTGAGGAGCCACCAGGACTGAGATTTCTTGGAGACTTCCAGTAAAACTGCAGAACACACTACACCTGCCTGGGCCTTATCTTTAGAGAATTGGGAAGGATTTCTTCCTGGAGAGGGTGACCAGGCATTGGAAGGGGCTGCCCAGGGAGGTTTGGAGTCCCCATCCCTGGAGGTGACACTCAGTGCTCTGGGCTGGTGACACAGAGGGGTCAGGCACAGCTTGGACTTGATTTTGGAGATCTTTTCCAACCTTTATAGTTCTGTGAAAAACAATATTGGGGATTGACTGATCCCTGCAAAAACTTCTGTGTTTGGAGAGCCAAAAGAGGGCTCAGTGTGCAGATATTTTAGGAAGTGTTTTAGTGCTGGATGCAGCTTGAGAAAGGTGATTTTTACATTATTAAATACAACATCTGAAGTGGTTTAACAACTCCTGGAGCTGTTCATTTCCTTCTGCTGGAGCATCTTTAGTGGAGCAGCTCTAGAATAAAGCTATGCTGCACTGTAACAGCAAACTGAGATTGTATTTCCAGCTTTATGTATCCAAATTTATGTCTTTTTATGTCCCTTACCAGAAGGGAAATACGTGCATGAAAATTTAAATTTGGGTATGTTTGGAACCTGATTTTTCTGTCTTTACTGATATGTAGAGAGAAGGTAACTAAATAAATCTATTTATATCCAAAGAGCTCCCCAGTGGAGTTTCCACTGCCTGTCCCCTCCTGCCTCCTGCTCTTTCCATGAACCTCTGGTGTTCCTTGCAGCTTGTTTTTCTTCAGGTTTCATGTTTGCCAAGGCACTAACATGAAAATGTTGGGATTCTTTGCCTGCAGAAAGAAGCTTGAGGACAGCACACGTTTCTCACTCTGCAGCAGGCTCTGGAACATTCACCAGGAGGAATTCCAAGTCAGGAGAGTGACAACGGTAATCACACAGAATTTAGGATTCTCCCTGATTTTATGAAGTGTTTATTTTCTCATTAAGTCTCTAAGTAATACTTTAAGTTGAAATGAATATATTTGACAGAACTTTAAACTTAGGACTCTTTTTTTTTTTCTGGAAGAAAGTTCTGGACAACTTCTTATCAAATGGAAAAAATGAATTAGGGAAGGAAGAACTGATTGAGTTCTTGAGGTAAGAAGAGTTTCAGGTTCTACAGGAACATTATTGATTTTGTAAGGTGACAGCCTTATCTCTACTTTCACATTTCTTACTTTTTCTTCTCCCTTCACCCAGTTAGCTGGATGTTTTCTCTTGAAGAGAATTGCATAATTGGCTTTGGATACAGAAAGTAAATTCTGTTTTTAGCCAAATGCATTTCCTGTGTGGAGAACAGCTGGAGTGAGTGACAGCATTCTGGTAGTGCCTTGGTCACATCCTTTTGTTTTAGTTGGAAATCATGGAACTGGTCAGGTCAGGGAACTGATCTATTGGAAAAGTAAAAAGGAATCTCTCAAAAACTTGGGGAGGAATGTTGGAAAGCAGAACATGATCAGCAAATGGATTTCATACAGGTGATAAAGAAAGAAGTGATAATCATGCTGCATTCCCTGCACCTGTACAGGTGTTTTGGGAGGAAAAGCATTTAACTGGGTTAAATCCAGGTTTATAAATTCAGATGAAGTTTTTTTAATCTGCTGTTCCATGCCCTTATTATTAAATAACTTCAGCATTAATATTTCTTCCATGGGAATCAGTTGCTTTCAGTTCTGCTAAGTGAGGTATTAAAGTGACCACTGATGTGTCACTTGGGTTTGTCACCTGCAGGCACTTGCAGGAGTGAAGGCAGTTTAATGTTTGCATGGGAGGAATTTTATGCTCCTGAAGGACTTGCAAGATGTTCATGTTGGTTTTAAGCAGATTCTGCTTAGAAAAAGCTTTAATCTGGTCACCCAGGTGTGTATTTTTGTCCATTTCAGTGTGAGGGGTGAGAATTATTTAGTGGAACTATTCAGATTTGGAAGATATTATGTAAACAGCCTTTTGGTGTATTGTAAATTGTCATTTTGCTTTTTAATGCCTATTAATAACTTAAATAGATTATCATCCTTAGGTTCTTCAAAGCTGATAATTTCTATTTAGGCAATTACATAAAAATGTGATTGAATCCCAGAACTTCCAGCAGGTTCATTGATCTGCAAATAAGTATCCCAAGCTGAGATACAGAAGTAAATGATTTCAGTGTGTTGCCAGCCATCAGCTGAGCTGTGGCAGTGATTCTGTGCTGGTCACCAGACTGAGGGAAGTGTTCGTGCTCCAGCCTCACTGGGATGAGCTCACACTTGCATTTTCCCTTGAATGTTCCATGAACTACAAAAATGCACATGGTCTGATGCCACGAGACTGCTCAGCTGTGGTAATTACAGTCATTTATTGGTGTGTTTTAGCCCTGGGTTTAAGCAGAACCTGTTCTAACCAGCCTAATTTGACCCAGAGCTCAGCTAAAGTGTTACAGCCCCAACCTCTGGTGTTGTGCAAGGAAAAGTCTTCAGCTGCTGTATCAAAATAATTCCTTCTTGCTCAGAGTTTGCTTAATCTGTTCCAATTTGAAGAAATCCTTTGCTTTTGCTGTGTTTTTCTGCTTGGTGTTGAAGTCCTGGTTTAAGAGGGTTGTTAGATGAGAGATGCTTGTTTGTGCTGCATCCAACACTCTGGTGATTTGCAGATCAAAGCTGGTGGAAAATCAGCCTTTGCCTCCTTAGAGCCTGCAGAAACCTGGGAGCAAACTCCTGTTTGTTCCACCTGTGAAATGCTGATTTCCCTCCTGTTTTGTTGGATTAGTCAGCAGCTGACTGCTCTGAGCTGTCTCATGGTAGGGAGCCTTTCCTGGAAATGGCTTAGTTGCTGTTGGTTCTCATAATCTGCATGATTGCCCTCCCTGAGTCGAGTTTAAAGTAAATAAATTGGTGGAGATGTGGAATGCAAGCATTTGGGGAAGTGCTTTTGGATCACCTCTGTCTCATACCAGTGTGTGTGTCTGCCATCCCATAATGCTCCCCAAATTCATGGAGGTATCACCCAGCTCTGGCACTAAAAAAAGCTCAGTTTTGGTGCTTCCCTGGCTTAATCTCAGGAGGTTTCATCCAGGTTTGGACACATGGCATAGGATAAAGCAGAGCAGCCAAACTCAGGGTGCATTTAAATTCCCCAGTTTTCCTAGTCCTCACTGGAAGATTCTAAAAAAAGCTTTTATAAAACTTTAATATTTATTCCTTGCCATGAGCTGGGTGTTCCTGGCTGGAGGGAGGGACTGGGATGAACAAGGTGCTGTGGAATGATGTGTTCCTGTTGCAGGGAACATGTCTGCACATACAGCAGCCATTCCTTTGGGTTCCTTCCAGATTTTCAAACAGAACTTTTTCCCCTGGAATTTGGTAAATGGGCAGAATTTTTTTATTTTCAAGGGAAAAAATTATCAAAAATTGGCTTCAATTTTACTTTCCACTTCAAGATAAATTTGTCCCATGGAGAATAGCTGTGCTCAGTTCTGCAGATCCTTCTGAATTTCAGAGCCTTAGGAGTGGGTGCAGCTCCCTGTAGGAACTTGCAGTTCCCAGCTGGAAAATTTTGGCACAGTTGGAGACTCTTTTGTTTCATCTGCCCAGCTCTGTGGTACTTCAGGTGGGAATTCCAGCTGCCTTTTTGCTGACCAGTTCAGGTCCAAGAGACAATTCCAGGCACACACAAGGGCTTGTGCTCTGTCTTTTGCCTCTGGGCAGAAGTTTTTTGGGATTTCTTTCCATGGACTGTGCTGTCTGTTATTTCCATAGCTTCTAAGTGATTTAGAGAACCATTTGGATATAGAATTTCCCTAGTATATGGTTAATGTGTAAATAAATTGGTGTCTTTCAAGGCCTAAAAAAACCCCAGAATAATATGGTTTTAAATTCACAGTTTTACACTTGGAAAATCATATTTAAAACAAGTCCATTGTTAGATTGCATTTAATAAAGAATTTTTCATCTGAGCTTTAGATTTTTTACTTTGTGTAGTATTAAGACATCAAAATGAGCACTTGGCTTATTCCAGAAAGTGTCACCTTCGTAACAAGTGGAAAAAAGCTGGTTTTGCATTTAATTATTTTTTCCTTTTTTAATTTTTTTTTTTACATTTTTGAAGCTTTATTTTTGAAGCTGAAATAAGAATGAGGCACCTTAATGGCTCAGTCCTTTGAAGTGCTCAATTTTCTGAACAGGATTGGGATTAGGACAGCAGTAGGACCTTTTAGGAACTCCTGGCTTTTGGTTTATGGGACTGCTCACTTAGGAAGCAGCACACAAATGCTCAGGGCTCAACTCTGCTTTTCTGGCAATGAGAGAAAAGCCATAAAAGAACTAAAACAACGAAGGAAAATATTTATCCAAAAGTTATGTCATGTTTGCATTGTAGAAACTGTTATTGCCAACTTTACAGACCTCTTAAATTAATAATTCTGAGGGCAGGCATGGCCTTAATGTGAGCATAATATTAAATAACAGCTCAAATCAAATTAATGCACTCTGGGCACTGCTTGAGTTTTTCTGTCCAGCTCTTCCCAGTGGAGTTTTTTTGGGAAGAGCAGCAGGAAGTTGTGCTGTGTGTAGGGCTGGAGGGTGGGCAGTGACCTGTCTGTCCCCTGGAATCCTGAGGGATGGAGTTTCAGGCTGGAAAACAATCCTGGAGTGCTGGGGAGTTGCTGGGGGAGGCTGCAGGGGACAATTGTGTGATGGTTTTCCTGGCAAGCTCCATCAGAAACCCGATCCAGAGGGATGAGGGAGGGTGAAAGTTGATCAGATCCTTTGGGGCAGAGCTCCCATGGCATTGGAGCTGCTGTTTCTGGCTGCTTCCAGGGATTTTGGGAAATGAGAGCATCCATCCCAATCCCAATCTTAATCCTCCTCCAGGGAGAATTTCAGGAGAGATGAGCATTAATGCTAAATTAAAAATCCTTCTGTAATTTGGTCAGTGCCAAACACAAACACTTGGAGCAGAGTGTGGAAGCCTTGTCCTGTGTGTGTGGAGCTGGGGTGGAATTTTGTTGAGGTTCTTTTGTTTTCCTGGGATCACAGACCTTGCCTGGGTCAAAGCCACTCCTGGATCAGGCTCTGAATAGTCACAGTATTTGAGCCCATTTCTTAGGCAAATCATGAACATTTTCAGGGAGGCTCTCTCAATACTGAGAATATTTGAGCCCATTTGCTGGGTTAATCAATAGGCACATTTTCAGGCAGGATCTCTCAATATTCAGAATATTTGAGCCCATTTCTTGGGTAAATGATGAGGAATATTTTCAGGCACAAGGTTGTGTTGCCCTCCTGGCTAGAATCCAAACTTCCCACAAGATGCTGTGGCCGAATTCCCTTGGGGGCCATTAGAAATGATTTTCAGGTTTTTAATCAAAACATGGATTTAGTGGGGAACAGATGACTTTTGGAGCAGGGGTGGTCCCTCCAGAGCTCAGGTTCTAACTGAGCTTCTGTTAAATCTCTCCTTGCCTTCATCTTGCTCAAAATAAACCCAGTCCACCCTGCAGGTCTCACGTGTGGTCCTGGGGCACAAACTATTTTAGGGCTGGGATGGCACCTTCAGCACTTTGTTAATGCTGTTTATTGGAAAAATTTGGGGGGGAGAGGGCAGCTTGGGTCTTATTTCCCCAATTTTTCTTGCTGTAGAGTTGTGGGGGCATATCTTGGGTTTTTAAGAATCATAATTAAGGTTGGATCTTTCTCACAAGGTTATTCCTTAGCCTGAGGTTGGGGATGCCGTAGGGATGCTCTGTGGTTGTTGTTCTTTTTAACAGCCTTTGGAGATGAGTGATGGAAAATTGAACTGACAGAGTAAAATACTCAGAGCTTCAGTTTGCAGGAGATCTGGATTGGAAGGCATGGCAGTAACAAATAATGTTCTTTATCAGAGAATATGGGGCTTTCCCCCTGCTCAGAAAAAATATATTTGCTGTACTTTTATATGTTCTATAACATTTATAATACTGATTTGTAATTCTGTCAGTATAAAAAGGTGTAAGTAAAGAATTTAGATGTTTATACAATACTGCTTTTAGTAAAGAGCAATATTAGAGTAGTTTATTTCCTGCAATAAATGAAAATTTAGGATCAGGCTGGCAGGTTGCATAAGGCACTGAACCTGGAAATCAGGAAGTCTCTGCTGAATTTCAGGCTCTCCTTCCTGGACACATTGTTCTTTCTAACTCAGGCATGGTGTATTTTTTAAAAAATAAAGTCTCCATTTAAGTAATAAGCTCCTTGGAATAGGAGCTTTCTCATCTTAAATCCAGCATTTGCTGTAATGAAAATCCAGCCTTTGGGACAGCTTCTGTCTGGGGTTATAAACTTATTTTTCACTGTTTATGAAATCTGTTTGGTTTCTTCTCTGGACAGTGGAATGGAGCTGATCCATGTCTGTCTGCAGTGTTCTTCCCATTTAATCTGTGTGAGATCTTTCTGGAGAGATATTTTTAATATAATAGGAAAATATTTAAATATGAGACAACAGGAACTTTGAAACTTGGTAAATCCATAATACTGCAACACATTTTCACTGTAGATCATCTCACAGTAGATAACATGACTAAAGTATACAATTCCAATGAAAAAAAATATTTTTTTAGTTCATTAAATTTTTCTCTTTTTTATATATTACAATTAAGAAATGCATAACCTTTTTATTCTTATATATGCTGCAGTAAATACTGACAAATTCATTGTCAGTGCCTAAAGACAAGCACATCTGTAAACTGCAGGTTGTAAATCAGTACTGACTGCTCCAAAAACTTGACAAAACAGGAATGATGTGTTTATCCAGGAAGATTCTTCTGGTGAGAACCTTTCTTCCAGATATTGCTGTGACAGTTGTGAAGTTATTTCTCCTGTGTCATTCAAGTGGAAGTGACAGAGCTGAACATTGGAAATGGCTGAAGGATTTTGGCTGGACAGGAGAGGCCAAAGCTGGAGCCATACAAAGCTGGAACTTTACAAAGCTGGGCCTTACAAAGCTGGAACCTTGCAGAGCTCAGCATTTTTACTGTGGCAGGAAGTGAGCTCAGGCCCAGGCACTGTGGATGGGAATTGTTTGCTGGAAGGGCAGTCCTGGAGTTTTTCTGTTTTTCTCAGAAGCCTTTGTAGGGTGAGAGTATCCCTGGAAAATGTTGCTGCTTTTTGACCATGAGATTGTTGAATTAGTCCAGAATTAATCCATTTTTACAATATGGATTTGGTTTATTTTGTTTAAAATATGTTTTGTTGGGAAAAATTAGTGTATTGCAGCTTTTTAGATGTTGAATAATCTCTGAAAACAAAAGCTCAAGCTATTTAACTTGGAAATGTGTTATCCACTAGCACTTCTTCCAGCTTCAGGTTTGTTGCTGAGATGATTAATGCCAATTTTTTTTTTTTTTGTAGCTCTGTGGGCTGAATTCATCCCTCAGCTCAGCCCAGGTTTGGGAATGACCTTTAGCTGGTGTGTCATAGAAACCACTGCAAAAAAATGAATCAGGCAAGAAGTGCCCTTACAAAATGTAACCTTTCTAAAATCTAATCTGTTTAATTCCATACTGAGTCAAAAATCTCCAGGACAGGGTGACAAAGCTCTAGAGACACCTCTACAAGTTCTGCTATTGATTCATATTTAATGAGTCACTGAACTTCAGTTTATTCCTATAAGTTACCAAATTTGCCTGATCTTTAATGCTTCCAGATAGGATTTTTCTTGCTTATTTTTAGTCTAGAATTTAAGATTTAGTGTATTAGCTCATCTTTAATGTCAGTTCAGCTTGTGAATTCCCAGGACTGTACTTTTTTCCCTTTTTTTTTTTTTTTTTTTTTTTTCCCTGACCACTTGAATAGTTCCTGGGGATGACAAATCCCCCACTGCCAAGAACAGACCATGGCAAAAGCAGTTTGAGCTGCTCTTCCTGAGATTTGCTGGAATAAAGTGACTTTAGGGACCAAGCAGCTCTTTGATGCACTGTCCCTATGGGTGGGTCCATGAGCAACCCCCCCAGCTGGGTTTGCCTCTCCAAGCTGACTTGGTTTGGGGTAAATCCAAGGCTTTAGAGGAAGCCTGAAATCACTGACAGAGTTTTAGGGATGTTGTGAAACTTGGGAGTGTTGGAGGAGAGGCTGGACATGCCTGGCCCCAGAGCCCTCTGATTCCAGGGCTCATTCCCAGCGTGGGCAGGAGGAAGGGGGGAATTCTGCCCTGCTCAGGTGAGACCCCACCTGCAGAGCCTGGGCTCCCAGCACAGGAAGGACCTGGAGCTGCTGGAGAGAGTCCAGAGGAGGCCCCAGAGCTGCTCCAAGGGCTGGAGCCCCTCTGGAGCCAGGCTGGGGGTGCTCACCTGGAGAAGAAAAGGCTCCAGGGCAACCCCAGAGCCCCTTCCAGTGCCCAGAGGGACTCCAGGAGAGCTGGAGAGGGAACTTGGGACAAGGGATGGAGGGACAGGACACAGGGAATGGCTTCCCACTGCCAGAGGGCTGGGTGAGATGGGATATTGGGAAGGAATTCCCAATGTGAGTGTGGTAAAACCCTGGCACAGAGTGCCCAGAGAAGCTGTGGCTACCCCTGGATCTCTGGAAGAGTCCAAGGCCAGTTTGGAGCAACCTGGGATAGGGAAAGGTGTCCCTGCCCATGGCAGGGGTGGCACTGGATGGGCTTTAAGGTCCCTTTTAACCCAAACCCTGCTGGCATTCCATGATGCTGAGTGTGGATGCAGGTGGATCCTGGAATCTCCTCTGTGCCCCTGTGCTGATTGGCCTCCACCTTTCCCTGGGGAGCAGGACTGGATTCCCTGCTGCAGCCCAGCTGTGGGAGGGTGTTGGGAAATGGCTTTTCAAGATAGAGCTCTGTCTTTGTTTTGTTCTGCAGGAAATTGTGCTGAGCATGTAATAACTTTTCAGGAATTCTCTTTTTATTTACCCAAATACCACCTACTTCCTCGAGTGGAATTGAGACTCTGGGGAGGTGAATCCATGGATATATTTCCCTGGAAAAGTTTTACCTGTTCAAGTGAAGAGTCCCACATTCATTGACTGTGTTCCCTTGGAGGGCTGAGTGGTTTTGATGCTCTTATCAGTGTTTTCAAGGAATGAAGCAGTGCTCAAAACCCAAAATAACTTGTTTTTTTCCAATTTATTAGGACATCCCTCTTTGTCCTCAGTGTTCTGCTACTTGCAGCCACCCCAGCCCAGCTGTACAAGGAACTATCAATGTTCTGAGTCAGGTGAAACTGCCCCAAAACTTCTTTAGATGGTTTTGTTCCTGTCAATACTTCTGTTTTCTCTGACCATATGGCCATTTCTACAAAATTGGCTATTTTTGGCTATTTTATCATTAACAGTTCAAAAACAATTATTTCCTGATACTCTTAAGTACTAAATTCTTCCTCAGAAAAATGAAGTTACAGCACTAAGCAAGCAGAAAGTGTGTGGAGGTGTCAATATAAATTAAATCCTCAGTGTAATTAGGCAGGAGAAGAAGAGTTCTAAAAACCATGGGGATGTTGGGGCTCTGCTCTACAATTTGTCCTAAAGAGAGAATTAAATTCAGCCAAGGCAGGGGATGAGCAGAGAAACTCTGAACCTTTATTTGAAGTTGCAGAGGATGAGCAGAGAGACTCTGAACCTTTATTTAAAGCTGCAGAGGATAATCACAGAAACTGAACCTTTATTTAAAGCTGCAGGTGCCTTTGGGCCCTGTTTCAGAACACATTTTTCTGCAGCTGCTTATTTGGGGTTATTAAATTTCAATGCAGATGGAGTTGCCTTTTGGTAAAGGGGTTTCCCCTTTATTTTAAGTACTAATTTCTGTTTTCTTTGAGACTCAAGAAATTCATATACATGTATAAAATAAAGAATTTTCATTTTGCCTGTGTATAGTGAATTCCTGTTATGGCTCTTAAGGCTTAGATCCAACCTCAAAAAATGGGAGAGGTGTAGAGGAAGAAACTTTTGCCTGAATTTTACTGTTCCAGGCAGAGGTTTTTAAGTGGAATAGTTAAAATTTGCATCCTTGGCAGAGGCAATTCCAAACCTGACAAAAAGGAGATTATTTTATTCAGGAAATAAATACCATGCTAAGGCAGTTCAGTGTATTTATTAAGTGTATTTAGGCCAAATCTGATGCAAATTTGATCTTTGAGGTCCTTTCCAGCCCTTGTACCTTGCAGTGAAATTTGGCTTCTTAAAACTGTTACTGGAGCAGCCCTGGGAAAGAATTTTCTTGTGAAAGGAGCTGGGTTTTGGGAAGCCTTGAGGAGTTTGTTTTGCTGGATCTTGTGTGATTGTATCTCTGATTTTGAGATGTTTTTGCAAAGGAGGAATGGGGGTTTTATCAGTGGATTCCACCAGCTCCTTTGCTTTGTCTCAATAACAGGAAAAACCTTTGTAATCTCAGCTTTCTTACAGATATTTCTGTACAAAACCAGTGAAACCCAGAAGAAATTATATTAATTATATTATATTTCTCCTGCTGTTGCTAATCTGCTGGAAATGCAGTCCCACAGGTGCTGAATTAATCAGTTTTCATATTTTTCTTCCCCAAATATTGTCCTTTCTGTGCTGCTGGTGGAGAACTGAAGGAGGATTTGACACTTTCAAGCAGCCTGACTTGGTTCATTCACAGATTTAGGGGGGTGGTTTGTGGTTTGCTTTTTATTTTTAAAGAATTGGACTTTCCTAACCACATTTTGCCTTCTGGTTTATGGGAGGTAATGGGAAAGGAGAAGGAAGTGTCAGCATTTCCTGTATCCTGTTATCTTGTGCTTTTTATGGATGTTGGATTAACTATACACTGAAAATTCCCTACCATTGGGAGCTTGCAGCTTGACTTGCTCTAATTACTATAATTAATTTGTATCATGTGTATTTTGACTTGCTCTAATTACAGATTATTCCCTGGAAGCTCTGCAGCACTTTTCCATTCACATTTCCCCATGGTTCTCAGTCCAAAATTTTGGGACAAAGCAGGATTTTGTGTTGTCTTAAGCTTTGTTGTCACCCTGGTAGATTTTGTATTGGAGAAATTGCACAGTTTGGGGTTTTTTTTGATCATCATTAAAATGTAAATGTGGTGTGTGCATTATTTAGCCTAAAGCTTGGGGTCTGGAGTGGAAGCAGTTTAAGAATTTGAAGTGCAAATTTAGGAATAAATTGCTGTATAAATGTAAATTCCTCTACTGTGTAATTGCTTCACTGAGGTACCAATTCCAGCACTCGTGGCTGAATATTCCTGATAATTAAAGGGGAGAATTTTGGGAAAAAGACATTTATTGCTGCCATGAAAGGAGTTAAAAGTGAAAATCAGGATAACATTAGGCTGTCTGGGTGCACTGGGAATATTCTGAGTTGGCAGAGCTGAGTTTGTCAAACAAACAGAGAATGATTTAAGGAAGGGAGAGCCAGATCTGACCTCATCCCTGGTTTTTTTTTTTGGAGCAGGTGGAGGTGAGCAGGTGTCCATGAGTGATCCCAAGAAATGATGGCTGAGCAGCCGCCCCCCCTGGAAGCCACACCCCTGCTGAATGAAGTGCCACTTCTACCTCACATGGTCAATGGGGACAGCATCCAGCAGGCAAGTCAGCCCTCAACTGGGAGCACTGGGAACACTGGGATGGTGGCTCTACAAAAACCAGGCAGCTCTGCCACTGATCTGCAGAGCTGGGGAAGGATCTGCTTGTGAGCACTGATGTCAGGAGTTAAACAGAAATGGAGATCAGAAAAAAGAAATCATTCAGCTCCCAGCCAGTGGACAGGTGTGCAAAAAAGGGCTTTAAAATGGAGCTGCAAACTCCAAACATCAAAGGAAAAATGAGGGGGTTAATAAAGGTTTTGAAATTCCTGTGAAGTAATGAATAAAGATTGGCAAGGGATTGCAGAGGAAATCTATTCCAGGAAAATGAAAGGAAAGACCTTGGCTTCCTGGTTTTAAGTGTCTTCATTAATAATTACAGTGCACTGGTGAAACCTGAGTGTATTTGGGTGAAACTTTAGAGCTTTATTGGGCACAACCCTTCAGAAGTCCCTGGTAGGATTAGAAACACAGGTAAAAGTGGCAGCAGAACAGTTTTGAAGCCCATGTATGTGTAAATTGTCAGTAAATGTGAATTTAGTGTTTGGCAGAAATCTGAGTGCTTTTCTACTACAAATACTGGGAGCTCTTCTTCATAAATGCTGAAAGTTTAGATGAGATCTCCTTTAATTTGTCATTGTTGCAGATAAGAAGGAGAAACTTGTGTTGTTTCAGTTGTATACTTGGAGAAATGGGCATTAGTAAAGAAAAAAGTTCCTTTCTGCCTCAGACCCTGGAGGTGGAAGCACAGTGAGTGTGTCTGGAAATGAGCAAAGTCTCCAAGATATTTCTGAAGTTCTGGCAGTAGAAGGTGAAATTTCAGCCCTGCCCAGTTGGCAGGTGGCTCTGGTGGTTCTGGTTTCATGAGGAAAAGAGATCAAGTAAATTTAATTGGCCCCTGTCCCCAGAGCTGTGTGTGTGGGACAGGGAGCTGACACACACACTGACATTTTTAGGACCTAGAGGAGACTTTGCAATCAGGTGAGATTAAAAAAAAAAAAAAAAAAAAAAAAAAAAAAAGAAAAATAATAAGACTTATATTGTGGAGATGCATTTGAAGAGCAGATTTGAAGTTTAAATAGAATATTTTTTAATGCAGAGGATTTTTAATCATTTCACTGCCAGTGCTGTGGAGGATAGAGATGGGCTAATTATTAATTACTGTAGAATGATTTGTTTCTAGAAATCAAACCTATGTGTTTGAGCAATTCTAGTTAATCCATTAATTCCATTTCACTTAAAGCACAAGCTGGAAGTTTTCTGGATCCCAAGTTTGTGAATGGGGGTAAAGGCAGAGCTGTGGCTGACCCCAGCCCTGAGGGGTGCTCAGGAGGTGTTGGCAGCCCCTGGGCTCAGCACTCCCTGTGTCTCACTTGGCTCAGATCCTCCCCTCAGCAACACTCCAGCTTCCTGGAAATTTTCCTTGTTGGAAGGTGCCTGGGATTGCATTTGCTTCATTAATTCCAGTGAGTCACTGCTCTAAGACATGGCCTGTGCATTCCTGGCATTCCAGGCTCCCGACTGCTGCAGCCCTGCCATTGCAGCACTCACTGGGATCCTTCTCTCAGTGTTCCTGAGCTCAGTCTGAGTGCTGCACTTCATGGAAGCCTGTTCTGAAAATGTGCCACCCTCAGAGGCTCTGAATCTCTCAAACAATCCCTTTCTTGCCTCTGAGTTTTGCCCTCAAAGATGAGCCTTTTCCTGAGGTCACTCCCTGCCTGTGGAGCCCTGGATCCACAGCAAATCTTTTTCCTGTTTCATGTGCTCTGGAAAATCCCCAGCCCATTATTGTCAGTTTTCTTTAAACAATTAACACCACTTCTCTCCCTTTAGCCCAAGAAATTTATTAACTTTGAAGTCATGCATTTGCTTGCATTCTGAAGTGACAAATCTGCTTAAAATTCATTATTAATGCAAAGTATGCCACATTTAAAGGCATTCTCTGCCATCTCTCCCTCTCCTGGAACCATAATAAATATTACTGAGTGTCTAAATGGCCTTTTCAGGGATTTTGGTGGCTCATTTATATCCAGAAACAACTCATCCACCCAAAGTAAAATTCTGTACAAGCAGCATCAATTCTCCCTTACAAGGGAGGTTATGAAAAATAAAATCAAAGATTGATACACCAATATGCAGAAGCTGCAAAAACAGCATTAAAGTAGCATTTATCATTTATCTTTGGAGTCTGTAGTGATGAGAACAGTGAAACTGGTGCCTGGGGAGCTCCAGCACTGAAAATGTGACAGCACAGAAAAATTCATTCATTAATGTCATGTGTAGCTCTTTTTACCAGGAATTAAATGACCAGGTGATTTCTTCAGGTCCCATCTACCTGCTACAAATGTCATTCCATGAATAGTACAAAACTACTTGATAAAAATTGAATGGAAGAAAATTACACTGATTTTCACAGCTGCTTTGACAAATACATTTTATTTCAATTTTTACATTAGCACCAGCTGTCACCAGGGTGGAATTTTAATTGTGTGCCTGCAGTTCTTACCTGGCCATTCCCTTTGTATTAACCAGAGAAAAAATACAAGGATTTTATGTCAAAGTAGGAAGAAATATTTTCATTCTACCCATCACTGTAACCATTTTCCTTTTTTACTCCAAGGTTGCCAGAGCTCTGTTGCTGTTTGTCTCTAAAGAGAAGAAATTTATCCCAGAGGATTTCTGAAATTTAAAAAGCCTCCAACCCCTGTATTGTGTTTTGTTTCCTGCAGGTGATTCTTGTCCAGGTAAACCCAGGTGAAACATTTACAATTACAACTGAAGATGGACACATTCAGTGCATTCAAGGTAAAGGCAAGCTCAAGTCCTGAATCCAAATATTTTGGTTCTAGGCTTATCCCACTGTCCCACTCTTTCGTTTTTTTTTTTGTGATGGGTTTCCTGCACTGGAATAAATCAGATTTTTCAGTCTGTGTCCAAGCACAAATGAGGCAGCACTGGGCAGCTGCCAGGATTCCCTGCATCCTGCAGGTTTTCATTCCCAAAAGATGGGCTTGCAGTGATCCTTGACTGAGTGTCTTCCCAGGATCTGAACACATGTTTTCTATGGCAATTAATCCACAATAATTTAAAGAACTTTACTCGGCACTGGGACCTCCCTGTGCTGTGAGGTGGGGGAATCATTGCTCCACTCTGTGCCTGCAAATTCCTTTTTACCTTCTGGTAAGTGACAGAAAATCCGAGTCAGGGCAAAATATCTCCTGTAAAGTCAAATTGAATTTATCAGTATTTCCATTTTTGGAGTATTTGTCACCATTTTACATGATATTATATAAAAAATGTCCATTCTGCTATCATCAAATTCCCTACAGGAATACTTCCCTTGAGCTTAACATAAAAAATAATTTTTTTTTAAGTTCCTACATCATCTTTACACCAATACCTGCATTTGCCTTCATTATTACAAACTTTAGTTGTCACAAATCAAGAACTAAAATTATTTATACAGATTTTTGTGCAATTAAAAAGACACAGTTGGTCAGAGCATGATGATTGGGATAAAGCCAATAATCAAACAGAGAATGGGATTCAATTCCTGATGTTTCAGACTGCAGGGTGAGCTCCTACCTTTGGAAAAAGGTGTTTCCAGATGGGAAAAGCCTTGGTTGTTAAAAAGTGGCCCCTTGTCCTGTGCAGGTCCAGCACATGTCCCCATGATGTCACCAAATGGTTCCATGCCACCGATTTTTGTGCCTCCTGGTTACGTATCTCAGGTACATTTATTTCTCCTTCTCTTGCACTGTGGTTTTGGGGGAAATTATAATAATGTTTTTATTATTTATTGGTGATTTTAGCTGTGAAAAAAAAAAAATTTTCCATTGACTTACCAACTGTTTGACTTTCTTGTGGGCTCTGTCCCCTCTGTTAGCAAAGCCTGATCCAGTTTCCAGGATTTTTTTAATCCTGCTCCCAGCAGTTAAAGATACTTTTAGTAACAAGGACAGCTCTGAATTGACTGTCTGAGCTCCATGAACAGGATCCAGATGTTTGTTTTTCATCAGTCCTGTTGGCAGGGTGAAGCTGGGTCATGTGAACAGTTCCAACTGGCTGCAGGTTTTCTGTTTTTATATAAAAATATATCAGAATTTTCAGTGCCCCTTTCTTTACCAGCTCTGATCTCCTGAAATTCCAGCTGGAGCAGAGTGTGCTGGTGATGCAAACACTGATTCCAGTGATGTGTTTGGGAAATGAGCAGGGCTCTGGGCTCTCCCAGCTTTGCTTTTCCACTCCCATGGATTTTCCACTCCTGGGTGTTGTTCAGGTCAGACCTTTGTGTTGTTACCAGAGATACTCCCAGTTCCCAGGTTGATTTATTTCTAAATTAATATGTTTTAAAAGGAAATAATTAAAACCAAATGTGAAAACAGAACTCACATTGTAGTAATGTTGAAAATCAGGAGTGTTCTGAAGAGATTTGAAACCTGTAACTGAGTTCTTGGGTTCTCCAGGCAGTTTCTTTGTGCACACAGCTGCATTTTGGGCTTCTGCTGTTCTTCAGCTCTGCAGACCTTGAGGAAAGATTTCCCCAGACAATTTCTGATGCCTGTGAAATTAATCCCTTGGTGCAAACAGTGGGCAAAGCCCTGGCAGCACTGAGCTGCTCAGCCTGAAAACCACATTTATTTGTTCTGTTTGCTGTCACCTGAAACCAGCAGGGTTGGGTTGTTTTCCCTGGGTTGTTGTGACAGGGATTGACAAGTTGGAAAGCAGCTTTAAATCAGAGCTTGGGTTACCTGGACTGTTCTTGTCAGATGAGGTGATAACTTTGTGTTCCCAGTGTCTGGAGGAGCCCAGGCTGGTTCTCTTGGATTCTGCCAAAGTGGAGTGAAATAATTCAGGAGTGAACAGGTTGTGGACTCCCATCCTTAGAAGTGTTCCAGGACAGGCTGGATGGGGCTTGGAGCAGCCTGTTCTGTGGAAGTGTCCCTGCCCTTGGCAGGGGTGGGATGAGATGAAGTTTAAGGTCTTTTTCTATCTAAACCATTCTGGGATTCTGTGACTGTTCAGCACTGTGGTGTGAGTGACTGCCTCAAACTCTGCTTTATCCCAGCAGTACCTGCCTGGTTTCCAAACCCTTGCCTGTCAGCTGCTGACCCAGAGCAGAGAAATTCCTTGTTAAAAGTACAGTATTTTAGGGGACTGTCTCTGCACTCACAGTGGCTTTCTCCCATTTCCCAACAGGTGGTGGAAGAAAATGGAGTTCGCAGAGTGGTGGTGGTGCCCCACTCGGGGGAATTCCATCCTTCCATGCATCCCCCTCCTCCCCCTCCTCCCCCCCACGTGCCCCATTACATGCACCACCCCCATGCCCTGCTCCCACCCCCTCCTCACCCCGTGTTCCCCGCCGTGCCTGGCACAGGAGAGCTCCCACCCCAGTTCATGCACCAGCACCCACCACCACACGTGTTCCAGGAGCAAGGTGAGAGCCCCAGTGTCCCATTCCATGCTGACATTGCCACTTCATTATTGGCTATTTTCTTTTTTCTTTTGTTTTTTGCTTAGAGTTAGTATTAAAGCTCCAGAGATGGATTTTCCTGTTTGGACTTGTTGCTTCTAGCTAGCAAGCTAAAAGTGAGAAAATGTATCTAGCTAGTTCAATTAAAAGCTAACATCTATATTAAATGTATCTAGCTAATTCAATTAAAAGCTAACATCTATATTAAATGTATCTAGCTAGTTCAATTAAAAGCTAACATCTATATTACTTCCACTTTTGACCTAATAACGAAATACTTGTGATGGGATTTTTTATCTAATTAAGAATTATTATTTGAAATTATGAAGAAGGAACAAGAAGGAAGAAAAGAGGCAAAGCTTAAGAACTTCTGTCTTGTCCTATACTTATATTTTAAAAACTCCAAATTTCAAACCCTTACACACTTCTATTCAACTGCACACCAGTGATTTTAACTTCATCACTCAAATTTGGAATCATTCTCCAAGGCCTCAAGTCAAAAGCAGTGTTCTCCTTAGGTTCAGTGTCAGAAAGCACAGAAAATTCAAAACTTTGAGTCCCAACACTCCAGGGTTCCTGTTACTAACTTAGACCCCCACTGTGGGTCAGGTACTCACCAGTGGTTGTGTATCCTCTGAATTTTTTGTTTGAATTTTTTGTTTTCAAGGAATGATCCACATTTGTACTTGAGAAATGTTGTCTTTTCCATGCATCCCTGCTTTTGCAGCTGTAAATCCCACAGTAGTGACTCCTAAAACTCCTTTACCTAGAACTCTGCCCACTGAGTTTTGTCACAGCCTTGGTGTGAAGTTTATTGAAAATCAACTTAATTTGATACATTCATGTATTTTATATGACTGAAAAGTGAATAAAAACAACCCAGAAAATGTCATTATCCTTAGTGAAGGGTGAAGGGCAGACTCACTCTAAAAACTGAATGAAGCAATAAATCAGTGAAGAACTAGAGTTATGTTGAATTAAACCAAGCTCTAATCCTTATTTTATGTAATAATTTTATATAATCAAGACTTAAAACAGAAATTATACTTAGTAAGACTATTCATTGTCTCTCAAGCTTAAATGGGTAATTATGTATTTTGGCTCAATCTAGGGTAAAACAACATTCAGGCTGTGTTGGAAAAATTCAGTTTGAGTCCTAAATTTGATTAATTTTTTGCAAATGTATCTGTAGCAAGGAAGAAAGGCAGCTGTAAAGCAGGATCTGGAGCTGACAGGAGAAAGGCTAAAAAAATTCAGTTTAAAAAGACCCCAAACTCCAAAATCCCTGCACAAAGCACAGGGAAGTTCCAGGGGCTTGGATTTAGTGATTTTTCCAGCTTGTAGATTCAGATGTCAAATGAATAATTTAGAACAAGGAAATAATTTCTCCCTTCTTTGCAGAACCTCGTTCCCATGGAAGGACAAACTTCATCCAGAGGGACGAGAGGAGTCTCAAAATGCCAGAACACCTCAAGAAGAGACTAAAGGACAGACAAGCCAGTGGTCACACCAACAATAAACTGAACAGCCCTCCCTCCTCACCACATAAAGTCCTTAATTCTTCCAATGCCACAATTCCCAATGGGAATGGAAAGGGCCAGCAAGGGGCAGTTGGAGCACTAAAGCAGAAGCAGATAGGAAAAACAAAGGGCAGTCCAGAGGCAGAGATGGGAGGTAGGTGGCATGGACAGGGGAAATCTCAGTTCTTTTTTTATTTTCTATAAATTCATTGCAAAGCAGGTTCTGAAAAAGCTGAATTTATAAATTTGTTTGGTTCTTCAGGATTAGACTGAGCCTGAAATCCATTATGGTGAGATTTTTTTTGTCTAGGAATCATTGAAATATCAAGCTTTTTCATTTGATATTTATCAAATAAGGTCTTCAGGAAGAAGTCTCTTAAACCTTTAAGAAATACTAAAATGTGAGCAGTTGTAGAGGCTGCTGTTTAATTAGTTGTAATTTCAGCTTGGCTACTAAAAACCTTGTGCAGTGTCATTGTCTTTGCTTTGCTTTGTGACAGTGTCAGGCTTCTTCCAAACTGGGAATGTTTTGCCATAGAAATTCCAGGAAAACACATAAGGCAGAGATAAGATCTTATTGTCATTTTTTTTAACACCTCTCATTTTTGGAGGACTGTTTTTGTGTTGTCAAAGAAAACCTATTTCTGCTCCATTTAGGAAAAGATCCCCTTTGTGCAGGATGTACTAAAAGGGTTTTTGTGCCACTGTTGGTTTTGGATAGTTGGTGTTCCTGCCCCTCACACAGCCAAAACAAACAGGGGAAATGAACTTTGCACAATAAGAACCATTGTTCAAGTCCTAATGAGGCCAACTCCATCTCGTGGTGGCCTTTTGGTAACAGCCTGGGTTGCTCTCAGGCTTTGGGATAATCTGGTTTGTGTTTAAATTGCAGAATCTGACACAGAATCCAGGAAATGTGATACTCACTTGAGCATTGGCAAGCCAGTTGTAAGTATTAGCCTTAAATTCCATTATTTTCTGGGCCTGTGCTTCCTATAAAATCACTTGTGTTTTATCAATCCCTTTTTCTTTGTTCTTAATGGTTTAATTTTTTTAATAGAGAAGATAAATACAGTTTAGTTGGCAGAGTTTATAGCTGGGAAAGGGCAGCCATGCTGGAAACTCACTATTTCTCAGTTTGCCAGCCTGTAATCCCAGAATATTCCACTGTTGCAGTTTTCCAGTGTATGTGAGGGCTTTACCTTACAAACCAGGGACCTGCTAAACTCTTGGAAGTTTGTCCACTCTTGGAAACATCCTTTGCTCAGCAGAGAGGATTTGGGAGTGTTGAGGATAAAATTTACACAAATAGATCCTCTTTTGATGTTATATTGAAAAACTGGAGCAAATATTTGAGTATTTAGAGACTTATTTAGGAAGGTGGAGTCTGGTGAGGGTAATTAAAATGTCTGTGTTTGATCTTGAGCAAATTTAATGAGCTCTTCTCTGCATTATCCACACAGCAAACAGGGGTTGTGTTCCTTTGCACCAGCTTTTGAGGGGTTTTTTGGTACTTTAGAACTTTCTCCCTGCTGCTTCTGATATCTGTACTTAGAGCTACCACAGGGCTCTGTTGCCTTGGGCAGAGAGAATTTGGAGTGTGGGAATTAAACAGCAAAAAAAAAAAAATAAAATCAGACAAGAAATTTTGAGTTTTACAAACAGAGCCTGTGCTGACCTTAGGATCAGTGGTGGAATATTGTGTGAGCTGTCAGAAAATGAGGTGTCTGTGCCTAAATCTGATCTGGGGTCCTGCCCAAGACTCCCCAGCTGAACATTTGCTCCAAATGAGTGATGGAAACGTTGATGCAGGAATTTTCTCTTCCTGCCCCAGCGTGGTGTTGGTTTGGTGTTGGAAGGGAAAGCCTTTAGAAATGCAAAGAGGAAATCATTGCAATCCAAAGAATGCCTCTAGATTCCCACTCCAAAGGGCAAGAATTCCTCCAGTGAGGAGCTTCCTAGGCCAATTAGCGACGCCATGTTATTGACTAATTAACCTTTTCTTGCAGAAAGCAAACTTACTTGCATTATTTATGCTTTTAATAGGTTTCTGATATACAAGCAAGATCAGCCGTTCTGTCCTGGAATCTCCCAGTTAGTTCACAGAATGGAGAGAGCCATAGTCATAGTCCAGCAGCATTTACATTTGAAGTAGCAATATCCAACAGTGGTAAAAATGGAAAATTTAAATCTGTCTATGTGTAAGTTTAGTTTCTTCCTTTAAGCACAATGTTTAAACCATTAACCAATCAGCAATCTCTCTATCAGGAGCTGTTTGTTGACTTGCAGACCTTCCTACTTCACATGAAATAAATTTTAAGTAATGTCACTAAAGAGTTGTACATGGACAGTGGGAAACTTAAATGTGCACTTCGTGGTTTTGCTTTTCAATGAGCTTTGAGCCCTGAGGTTTAAGGAAGAGCTGTAACTCTGCTTTCTGTTTGTTTTTGCCTTTTCACAGTGGGGAAGAATTAACAATTACACTTCCTGATCTCAGACCAGCCACTGATTATCATGCCAGGTATGGTGCTGGGAAGGAAATAATGCTTTGGGGCATATGGGAATTCCAGGATTGCTGTGGTTTCATGGAAAGGGGGTGATACAAACAGTTAAGGAATACTATGAAAAAACACCATGCTGTGGACACTGGGTTTGCTATCTAAATTCCCATTTATCTTCTAACTTCATTAAAATACCACCTCATTTTCTTCCCTACCATCTTCTCTATCTCCTCATATTTCTCTGTTACAAACTTTAAATTATTCTCTGCTGGTACTGTTTTTTAGAACAACGCTTTGTAGATTGTTGTGGGCTGAAGTCACTGGTCAGTGAAATAATTTAGCCTTAAAATTGGATCTGAAAGTCTGCCTTGCCAGCTTGGTTTCCAGAAATGCTTGTCTGACCTGCAGCAGGGCAAGCAGGGAAGTGGGAATGGCTGGGATGGGAAATGGGATGGGATGATCAGGATTAAATGGTCCTGACTGGAGGTGTTGGGCTGGTCAGGGAGAGAGCAGCTGGGGAGACAAACCAGGGAAACTCTGGGAAGAGCCACACTCAGTGCTGGGGCATGGAGCAGATGAGATCAAAGATTCCCTGGAGCAAACTCCTGCTCTGAAGCCATGGAAGAGTTCAGAGTGTGGGAAATGCTGGGTACAGCTCCACCTTCACAGTGGGTTGTGTTTTCCACAGAAAGAGGCAGGACTGCAGAAAACATGAAACAATTCCTGTGAAAATTGTGATTTTATGATTTAGCTTCTTTAGTGCCCATACTCCTGCACAAGTATTGGTTATATTTGAATTTTAAGGCTCATTTCCAGTCAGATATCCTGTTACCATTTGGGAACACCTGCCATAGATTTCATCCCCCATCCCACAGGTATTTCAGCACTAAAATATCTCCACTGTGACAGAGAGTAATGGCAGAGTAAATGAAGTGTGAGAAGTGGGGGTTTGGGGTCAACAGGTGTGACCCCCACCCTGCAGCCACTGCTTGGATTAAATCCCTGAAGCTGCCAGCTCTTCCCTTGAATTTCCAGGGGCCAGTGCAACAGCCACATCATTAATTACTCTTTGTTTAGAGTTTCAGCAACCAGCAGTTCCATCAAAGAAACCATTTCAGAACTGGTGAGCTTCACTACAGAGAGCTGTGAGCCAGACTGTCCAGCTGCCCCAAAACTGATTAACAGAACCAAAAACAGCCTGAGCTTGCAGTGGAAGGTAAGAGCCAACCCTGGGGCTGAGTGGAGGGGAGCAGAGCTCTCTGCTGGATTCCTGTGCAGTTATTTGAATTAACTTGGTTAAGAATTCACTGTGTGCTGTAGGTGTTGCCTTTTAAGTTGCTCAGTGAAGATTGATAATGAAATAATGATTTCCTTTCTCTTTTTTTCAATGTTTGCTGAGTTTCTTGCCTGCAGCTTTAGTGTGACAGAGTTGGTAGCAGGGTTCTCTTTTGAACTGGCAGAGAGGAAAAAAAATGGGTTTTTATTTATTTATAACTTTGCTTGAGGTTCTGGATGATAAATAGCTATGACTTAATGTTCTTTTAGTTATTCTGACCCATTCAGACTAAATTTCTTTGGATGCTTTTATAGATTCTCATTTTTAATCTGACTTTTGAATGTAACCACTATCTGTGAAGGTTGGTTGGTAGCTGTGTTTGTTTGGTTTTTGATGTTTTTCTTATGACCATGCTGAAAAATGGTTCCAGCTAAGTGACTTTAGTGAAATTATTTGTAAAATCTGTGCTTAGAAAATTAAGAAGTTCCCATTTCATGTGTCAGATGTTGCTTGTGTGACCTCTTAGATTGCACAGGCAGGTGGTGACCACACAGTTCAAGGCACAAGGAAAAGAGCTCTAGAATATAATATGCTTCATTTATAAAATAAAACCATTTCTAAATTCATATTCTAAACGATCAGTACTAAAATAAGTAGCACAGCAGTGGGAGTTTATAATATTCAATGTGTAAAAATATTTATAAAACACATTTACATTTTGATTTTAACTTTTTTTTTCATTGTTTCTTTATTTTCAGTCCTCAAATGACAATGGTTCCAAAATAACTAATTTTCTTTTAGAATGGGATGAGGTAAGAGCTTTCCTAGTACAAAAAAAAAATCATAATGACATCTGTAGAGCAATTACACTTAAAAATACCCTTTGCTTAGGTACAGCAGCTATTTTGGTGTAACTGTCCTGACGATTTTGAAGGGGCAAATGACCAGTGGGAGGGGACAGTGTAAAACTGCCTTGTTTGCCATCCAAAGCATCAGTAATTCCTCTGTTCTCTTGAAATGCATGAGCATTTGGGATCTTTGGGTTGTGTCACAAATCTCCCTCAGCTCTTGAGCATCTTGCTGAGATGTAATGCAGAGGGATAAAAACTTCCAGAATGTGTTTTGTTTTCAGCTCAATGGTTTATCACCAGTTTGTCCAGTCAACAGTTCCAAAAGTAATCAGATATCTCTGTCCTAATGTGGTTTATTATCTGCTCAGGGTGACCATCAGCAGACTCAGGATGACCACGATACATGAAATTTTGCATTCTTGAGGCTCAGTCATTTCTGTTTTAATTACTGTTAAATGAGTGGAATGACATTTCTCATGGATGATATCCCTGCCCATGGGACGAGATGAGCTTCAAGGTCTCTCCCAACCCAAACCAGTCTGAGACTGTGGGATTTAGGAAGATGTAGAGTGAGGAGGGTGAGCTTGGCAGGGATCAGGGAGTGACTCAGGCTCTCCCTGTTTTCCAGGGGAAGAATGGCCCCTTCAAGGAATGTTACTATGGGCACCTGAAGCAGTACAAGCTCACCAAACTCACTCCTTCCACAAGATACTCCTTGAGACTGGCTGCTAAAAACGACATTGGAATGAGGTAACCAGGAGCCCAGGGATACTAAATTATGGATTTCCCCCTGGATTCCATCAGCTGCTGCTCACCCTTGTTGAAAATCTCCTCCCCAGTGGGTTCAGTGAGACGGTGACATTCGGCACGGCCGGGGTGGTGCCACCAGCCCCAGCACCACCCACACTGCTGGAAGCAGGAGTGACATGGATGGCCCTGGGATGGAGCCCTCCTGCAGGAGGGGCCTTGGATGACTCCCTCACCTACAGCCTGGACATGGAGGAAGAAGGTTCTGTAAGTGCTGGGCTTTGTGTGGAAACTTCCTTAATAGTGCTGAAATAAAAATAAGCTTTTTTTTACCTTGCAATAAATGGTCGGCAAATATTGCATGAAGTTCATGGCAGAGAGGGAAGGATTGCATGGAGTTCATGGTAGAGAGAGAGAGAGAATTGCATGGAATTCATGGCAGAGAGAGAAAGAATTGCATGGATTTTGTGGCACAGAGAGAATTGCATGGAATTCGTGGCACAGAGAGAGAATTGTATGGAATTCGTGGCCCAGAGAGAGAGAATTGCATGGAATTCATGGCAGAGAGAGAAAGAATTGCATGGATTTTGTGGCACAGAGAGAATTGCATGGATTTTGTGGCACAGAGAGAGAATTGTATGGAATTCGTGGCCCAGAGAGAGAGAATTGCATGGAATTCATGGGATAAAGAATTGCATGGAATTTATGACAGAGTGAAACTGCTGCAAGGTAGAGATAAAATATTATATTGTATTCATGGCAGAGCTAAGGTATTGTGTGCAATTCATGACCCAAAGTATTGTGTGCAATTCATGGCACAGAGGTGCCAATTCACACAGAGGTGAAGATCAAGATTAAAGAAAATGTGATTTACCCACTCTGGGTTTTGTTTTAAATGAGTGACTCTGTTCATCCTGATTTTCCCTCCTTGCCAGGGCTATGGATTCCAGCCCCAGTACAATGGAGATGAGCTCTCATGCACTTTAAGAAACCTGAGGAGGAGCACATCCTATAAGTTCAGGGTTTGTACCATACTTTGTTCCTAATTTCATGTGCTTTCCTGGGTTTTTGGATTTTCCAGCAAATTTTTCAACTTGTTAATGAGACAGCAGGAATTCACCTGTTGTCCTAATAATTACCTGTTGTTAGATGAGGTTTGGGTGAAGTAATAATACAAATCAGATTTTTTGCATCAGCTATTTTTTATATAAATAAGTTGTCTTTTTTCTGGTTGGGATTTTATTAGATTGTTTTTAATCATCACCATGTTTATCCTCATGTCTTATCAACATATATTACTGTCACTAAATAAACCATTTATTCTCTGTTCTCTTCCCTCCTCCAACAGCTCTTTGCCTACAACAGTGAAGGAAAAAGCAGTCCCAGTGAGGTGGTGGAACACAGCACCAAACCTGACAGACCTGGAGCTCCAAGCAAACCTGTTGTGAAGGGCAAGATCCATCCCCACAGTGTGAGAGTCACGTGGGGTAGGTGCCTTGGGCTGTTCCAGTGCTGCTGGGCTGTGGAAAGCCTCTCCCTGATTAAATGAGAGGGAACTCAGGCTGATTATTTATCTGCAGGTGTTGTTACTGCAGAGGAAATACTCAGCCTTACCCAAAAATGGTTTATTTTGAGGCTGTGGTGCCAGAGTGGTATTGTTCATTCATTTTTGAGAAGCAGTGACTGCTGTGATAATACCCTCTGGGTTTATGTTTAAATAATTCTTATATTGACTAAAAAGCTGATACCTGAAATTGGGAGTGTTTTCCCAGTTACTCTCCCTGGTATAATCATGATTAATAATAGGAGGAAAATTGCTCTGAAAAATGTATTGTGAATAATTTAGTACACTGGTTTCTCTTGCTGGTTGATCTTTCTGTGTGAATGAATATGAATATATTCACTGGAAAAGCTGATAACAAAACAATGCCTTGATACGAAATCTTCTGCAACTTCAAGTGTTGATTTCTTTCAGAACCCCCCAAGGATAATGGAGGATCAGACATTTCAAAATACTTTTTGGAAATCTCTGAGGCATCAGCTGGTAAGGAATCTCCTTTGGGTACTAATGCAGTACTCAGTCTCCATCCCTGGAGGTATTTAATTACATTTAGATGTGGGGCATGGTTTAGATTTGGATTTTGGGGATATTTTCTAACTTAAATGATGCTTTACTCCAGCAGTCACCTCTGATTTCACACAGTGTGTTGTGCTGTACACATTCTCTGTATAACTGATCATTCCAAATCAATTCTCTGGCTTGACTGCCTTAATAATTGTGTGAGAGACTTTTCAGGTGGGATTTTAGAAGGGTTTGAAAGGGTAAAGTGCTTTTCCTTCCCCCAGGAGGGAGGTGGGAGCCCATTTACAGCGGAGCCCAGCGGGAGCACGTCTGTGACCACCTCCGAGCTGGCACCTCCTACAGGCTGCGGGTGTCCTGTGCCAGTAAAGGTGGGGACAGCCAGGTGAGCAGCAGGGGGGAAAGGTGCTTCTGGAAACCACTTCTGTTCATGTTTTAGCCAAATGCTTTATGGCTGTGCTCTGCAATGACCTGTGTCCCTGGCAGGCCTCTGATGTCACGACTGTCACGACAGCGGCCGTTCCCCCGGGGCCCTGTCCTGCCCCAGCCCTGGTGGGCAAAGCCAAGCCCAAGGAAATCACTTTGCAGTGGGGTAAGCACCAGAATTGGAGTAAAACACTGCTCTGATTTCTGTCATCCATGTAGAACTCTTAATGGGAAAAAAAAGAAGGTAAAAATAATAACCTAGAGATGCTCTCCATGACCTTAGTTGTTTTGGGGGTTTGGGGTGGGGTTTTTGTTTTGTTTTGTGGGATTCTTTTTAAGAAGACCAAAGCTTCTGTCCACCTCTGGCAGTGAGACTTAAGCAGACATAAATATTTTCCAGTGAGAAAGCTTCCTTCTGTCCATGACTGACACCTGCTTGGCAATTTAAAAATCAACTCTTGTTTTCTTGCTGTTATCTCAATAAAGGAGATAAGCAAGTTTTGTGGAGAAAACTGGGAAAATGCCTGAAAAAACCTTGATGAATGCCATCTTAAACTAATTTTCAGTACCTGGGGGGGAAAAAACAAGCTTCATGAAATATTTCTGTTAAGATACATGATAAGAATTTTCCTAACTTGTGAAATTTAGGAATTAATAGTAAAATGCAATCTGTTTTTGTTTGGCAGGCCCCCCAGCTGTGGATGGAGGCTCTGAGGTGACAGAGTACCTGCTGGAGATGGCCAGCTCGGAGCAGGAGGAGCGCAGGCTGGTTTATCAGGGCCCAGCAGCTGAGTGTGCAGTCAGCAGCCTGCTGCCAGGGAGGAGCTACAGCTTCTGGCTGCGGGCAGGGAACAGAGTGGGGGTGAGCACTGCACCCACACCTCACTGCTTCCACTCAGGGGACACCAGGGATGGTGCTCAGGGGCTTTTGTAGCCTGTGTTGTGTGAACCTCCTGATGTTTGTGCCTCTGGAAATGCTGGATGAGTTACCCAAGACTGAGCTCTGCAGGTGTGGTGGGAGAAGTGTGGCATAAACGTTGGGGGCATAAAAGTGTCTGTGAAGCAGTGCCCAGCTGCTGCTGGAGGCAGATCCTGGCTGGGGGAGGCAGGAATTACAAAACCCTGAACTCAGATATCCTGTGGGAACAGGGCCAGCTTCAAGTACCTGCAAGGAATCTGAAACTGAGCCCTGAACTCTGCTGTTTACTTCCCTGTCAAGTTTAAAATAGTTTGTTTGCTTACTTGCACATCAGTTCTTGCCCTGCTGCTGTTGCTGTGTTCATGCAGTGTTGTTTTCCTGCAGTTTGGCCCCCACTCTGAGAAGGCAGAGTTTTGCACTGCTCCAGGACCCCCTGAGCAGTGCTGCAAACCCCTGATAACCTGCAAAAGTGCAACTTGTGCTGTGGTTTCGTGGGAGGTAGGTGTTGATGGCTTCCAAATTAATATTTGGCTTTTAGAATTGTAGTGACACATTTCTGATACACAGAAATGAGAGAAATAGTATGTGTAGAAGTGGAATATTTTAAGCTCATTTCTTTATGGATGTCTGTGTTTGGTTTGTAAATTTTGGGAGTTAATAACTGCAGTCTTAACCGGACAAAATGGGTGGCATTTAATCCTCCTCATGGTGTGGTAATTAATATATAGTGAATTAATTCTTTTAAGTGGTAAGAGATTGTGGGTCAGTCGAAATTCTGTTGTGAACTGTGGTGGTGTCACAGCCACATGTCACCTTTTAACTTAAAATCCCTTGGAACAAACCTCAGATTTCAGCTGCAGTGCTTCCAAAGGTTGGATTTGATGTCTTGGAGGTGTTTCCCACCCTTTTCTGTGACTCTCACTCAGTGTCTCAGTGTAACAGAACTCCCCCCTGTGTGCTGGGGGTGTGTAAGTGCAAGAGCTGAGCAGAATTTCTCCCTCACCCCCAGAGCCCGGCGTGCAACGGAGCAGAAATCAGCGAGTACAGGCTGGACTGGGGCCAGGTGGAGGGCTCCATGCACATCATCTACACTGGCCCCTGCCAGAGCTATGAGGTCAAGGGGCTCACACCTGCAACCACCTATTACTGCAGAGTCCAGGTAGGAAAAGCCTTTTGGTGCCACTGGGCACTTGCAGTTTGGGGACAAACTCCAGCTAGAGAGGAGTAAATCATGTGCTGTCACCTGCTCATGCAGTAGAGAAGGTAATTGGGAAAAACACTTGTCCCCCAGTCCCTCCTCATTCCCTAAATCTGGAAGAGTTTAGATCCAGAGTGAAATATCAGCTGCTTTGCCCTGTTGAGAAATTATTCAGGAGATTTTCCACTCTCCTCCACGTTGCTTTAGGAGGCTGTGGGAGCTGTGAGTGCCAGGCTGGAAAGGAGGGATTTGGTAAGTGGTGTGTGGTGTCTTTCAGGCTGTGAACGTGGCCGGGGCGGGGCTGTTTGGGGACACGGCAGTGGTGACCACGCCCCCATCGGTGCCTGCAGCCGTGGCCGTGCTGCACTTACTGGAGGAGGATCAGGTGGAAATTTCCCCTCCTTTCTCCACGTGCCTTGCAATCCAGTGGGAAGAGCCCTGCTGCCACGGGGCAGAGATCACAGGCTACAACATCGAATATGGGGAGAAGCAGCTGCTCACTGTGGGGAGAAACACAACCCATGTCCTTGAGAATCTGCTGCCTGACACCCTCTACAGGTAAGAATTATTTTGAAATCACATTCATAGAATTTAAAAGTCCTTTGAGGATAGTGTTTTAAATTTTTAGAGCAATTTTTCATGCAGCTTACAGACTATTTGCCTAATTCACCCTGTAACCCCCAAAAAACTTCCTTAAATTGTCATACCCATACTCCAACCATGGCATTGGCAAGACTGAGGTCGTGGTTGATGTTGAGGTTCACATTTGGTCTCTAAGCCAAGACTTTAAGGTTTCTGAGTTCAGAATTTTTCATTGGGATGCTCAGGTGTGTGGCCAGAAGAAGATGGATGGACTGTGACCTCAGTCTTGGTTAAAGCCGAGTTCAGATTTCATTTCTAACTGCATCTTAATTGCTTTACTGTTTGGAATTACACCTTTTAACTCTTGCTTTGTTACCCAGCACTTTTCCTGACCATGTGGCTGCTCTCTCCCATTCCCAGGATCAGGGTACAGGCCATCAACAGCTTTGGAGTTGGTCCTTTCAGTCATTCCATGAAAGCCAAAACCAAACCACTACCTCCTGACCCTCCCCACCTGGAATGTGTGGTCTTCAGCTACCAGAGCCTTAAACTGAAATGGGGAGAAGGGCCCAGCAGAGCTTTAATTCCCAACCCTACTCAGTTCAACCTGCAGATGGAGGACAGGTTTGGCAGGTGAGACCATTAAGGATCTTGTGGTTTTCTTCTTGACCACTTCATGTCAAGTTTTTAAGGGGTTTTATGTTATTCTCTCTTCTGTTAGCAGCACTGAGTCATTTGGGCATCCCAGAGTTTGCCCTTTTGCAGTTTTGCATCCCATCTTTCAACCAGGAATGCTGTCAACAATTTGCACTTCTGCTGTTTATAAGCAGTAAATACTGCTTAAAAAAAAAAAAAGCTTTACTACCATCCTATGCTGGCAGGGTTATTTTTGGACATTCTAAAACAAAATCAAGCCTGCATATAAGAAAAAGGGGTTGTCTAGCTGTTCTTTAACTGGAAGTTTCAATTTATTTTGGATATTCAAGGGTTGTTCTCTTGATTCAGAGGAGTTGAGCCCTGCAGCCTCAGTGTGAAGAAACCTGGGACACCCAGAATGCAGCATCACTGCTTAACTCAAATCCCAGTGTTTCAGGTCTGACACTGCCCTGCACATTGGTGATTTCTGGCTAACTCTGTGTGTGCTGTGTGTCCCCCAGGTTTGTGACAGTCTATAATGGTCCCTGTCACACCTACAAGGTGCAGAGGCTCAGTGAATCCACCACCTACCATTTCCGCATCCAGGCGTACAACGACGCTGGGGAAGGAGCCTTCTCAGAGGTCTGTGCTTTCACCACCACCAAATCTCCACCTGCACCTCTCAAAGGTGAGCTCTGCCCTGCTCTTGGAACCCTGGAAACTTTAGGGCACTGACCCCTGGGAAAACACTGCTTGTTACCTGAGGCCATGGAGAAGGCTTTCAAGCTGAGTGATAGAACTGGGATCATGGGTGTGTAGTTTGAATAGAATGTGTAAGTTTTCCACTTAGAATTTATGATTTTAGAATATAGTAATACATAAAAAGCAAGATGGAGGTTTTAGGGTGGAGGTTGCTTTCTTCACCTTTTTCTTCATGGGTCTAGGTGGTATTTTGTAATTGGATAGAAAATTCCACATTGATGGTCACAGGTGATTGGTTATTGGGTTAAAAGTAAAAATAATTTAGGTGTCTGTTCTTAATTGGAGAGACTGGCCCTTAAAAGGCCTTGTAAAGAGAGAGATACGTCTCCATTTTTAGCTTGTTAGCTAGAAGTGTTGTAGAACTCACTGAAACATATGAATTAATAAATGTGAGTCTGAACACAAAATACCTTCTCTCAAGCTTTTAGTCCTGACTGGCAGAGAGAAAAAGAAGATAAAACACAACACCCTGGCAACTGCTGCAAGCCACTGGTGGGCAGGATTGAATCCTACAGCCTGACCCTCAGCCTGTCTTTGAAGGGACAGAGACACAAACTCACTCTGAGGGGCTTTGTCTGAGTGTGAAAAGAGCTCTTTTGTTTCATCACCTCCTGCACTGCAGCTCTCCCACCCCTGAGCTGAGCATTCCCACCTTGACTCAGGCATTTTGCAGGATATCAAAGTTACAGCGGTGTGCAGGCAAATGAGGGCACAGTTAATTCCTCTGATCTTCACTTTTTAACATGGACATTAAAGGTCATCATTACAGCCACTGTGAAGGTCAGAGTGCTGAGTGCCTGCAGCAAAATTAATTGAACCATGATTAGAGCATCATTTCAGCTCTGCACAGGGACAGAAATGCTGCTCCTCTCTGCAGACATCATGGCCTCACCCTGGCAGCTCTGAAAGACCAACAAGTGTAACCTACACATAACAATGATCATTTTTTAAGCTCATGTCGTCAAAATGAAGAAACAAACAAATGAAGAAAATGAAAGAAACAAACAAATCTTAATTACTTTAAGTTACTGGAATGAGTTGCCTCTAAGCATGACAGCTGTACATTTGTAGAGACCATTGTTCTTTTTCTAAAACACCAACAAATCACTTTATTTTGCAGCACCCAAAGTGATTCAGCTGGAAGAAAACACTTTTGAAATCACATGGGAGCCTCTACAGCCAATGAAAGGAGATTCCATTGTTTACATCCTTCAACTTGCTGCTGGCAGAGAGTTTGATCAGGTACCTTTTATGCAGCATCAGGAACATGAGGGGTTTTGACTGGGAAATATTATTACAAAAAAACAGATGTGCATATTTCTTGTGGAGAGTGTCCCTGCCCATGGCAGAGGGTGGAATGAGATGGGCTCTAAGGTCCCTTCTGTCCCAAACCATGCAGTGATTCCATGATTTGGAGGTTGAAATTCTGTCTGGGAAGGTGACAGGGAGACTTTTCATTTCAGAAAGTGTGAAGTGGGTGAGCACTGGTTTATCCTGTTCTCTCAACAATTCCTTTGGCTCTTGATTCTTAAACCTGATGGCCTGTGGTACCACTGCCTCTGTTAATCCACTTAGGTGGAAGAGCTTTAAGGAAGAAAATGCAGGATGATTTTTTTCTCCTTTCTGAGCCTCCCATCCCAGGTGAGGCCTCACTGTGGGGTGTGGCAGGAAATGGAAATGAATGATGAATTATCCAGAGATTTAAGCTGTGATTTTATGAATCTGGAGAGAGGAGAGCAACTCCAGGCTACGCCCAGCACCACACACAGCCCTGGAGCAGGACAGGCAGTTCCAGGTGCTGTAGGAGAATAGTTTGCAAGGATAATGCAGAAGGCAGTCTTTCCCAATTAGTTATAGCTGTTAGTTACAGTACTGATTACTGAGGAGTGGAGGCAGCCTTGCCTGCCCAGTGAGGATGGGGGTTATAAAAGAGTGGATGAGCTAAGTGTAGTTGCAGTATGGGACTGAAAGTCTGCTGCAGTTTAAGATGGAGTCTGCTGGCTGTGCTTTGAGAAGGAAGGGACATGTGGTCGTGCAGGGGACAGACAAGGTAAGAAGATGCTGAGTAAGGGACAGGTTGGGGTTCAGCCAGTCATGTAGAAGGAAGAAGGAAACTTGCACAGAGGAGAGGAGGAGTCAGTGCTGTGTGGAGCTGCCGATGAGGGAGGGAGTGAGAGTTGCCTGAGAGAAGTTAATTGAGAGAAGCACGGAGGTTTTTACTAAAGCCTGGTGTTGGTGCCAGTGTGTCCATCCCCAGACAATCCCCAGGTGCCCCTGACTCCTGGCCTGTCTCTGCAGGTGTACAAGGGCCCCGAGCCGTGCTTCCGGCTGCCGGCGGCGCAGGGCGGCTGCGAGTACCGCGCGCGCGTCTGCGCCGGCCGCCGGTGCCACGAGCTGCCGGGCTGCCCCGAGCTCTACGGCCCCTACAGCCCCAGCGCCGCCTTCAGCTGCCAGCGCCGGGAGCCCGCCAGCGAGCCGGGGCCGGGCAGCGCCGCGCCGGCGCACGGCGGCTCGCGGCTGCGCGAGGAGCGCGCCATCGCCATCGCGCTGCTCTGCGGCTTCGCCGTCGTCGCCATCCTCTTCGCCGTGGTCATCCAGTACTTCGTCATCAAGTAGGGCGGCGCCGGCCCTGCTCAGCTGTCTGTACAGAGCTCTCTGGGGTATTGGTGGGTTAGTTCAGTGGAATCCTAGCTGGGAGCCCCTCGCTCCGCGCGTTCCCGCTCCTGCTGCTGGCCGGCCCGGCTCGGCAGATCCTTTCCAAATGCTGGACACAGATTTCCTGTAGAAAGGGTGATCCTGGGCTCTCTGCAATCGGGGTGAGCTGTTAGAGAACGGCAGCCAGCTGCCTTAGGTGCACGCTGGGGGGGTGTGCACACTCCTCTCTCCCCATCCCAGCCAGTTGGAGAGGGAAGGCATTGCTGGAACAGCCCTTTCCCAGCGGGAGGCGGTGGCTGTTCCGTCAGGTTCCGCTGTAGTTTGATATCCATGAAAATCCAGCAGCACAAGTGCTTGAGCTTAGAGCAGAACTGCAGAGCCTACTAGAGCATACCACATTTACTAGACTGTAGAAGGAAAGCAGAATATTGACTTAGTGATATTACTACTTTACAGTTATTTTAATACTTGGGATTCAGTAATAATCATTTCAAGTGTTGGAGTAGAGGGTGCCAGGGTTTTTTAGGGTTTTAATCCAAACCAATGCCAGCAGGACGTGGCACTCGGCCGGGATGCCCAGGAAAGGCTCTGCCCCAAATGTTCCTGCTGTCCTGAGCAGCTTTGGCCCAATCCACATTTCACTCTCAGTGCCTGAGAGAAAAATAATTCCCTGTGCAGCGTGCTCAGAACAGCACAGGAGTTGTCTTTAAGGAGAAAGAGTGCATTTATGATAAATGTTACACTATTTGGCTCAAACTGAGCAAATGTTTTTGTACTATTATTAACCTAAAAAATAAAAAAGTTCAGCCTGCTTTGGGTGCCCTTCTAACTTAACCCCAACGAGCAAATTGTACGTGAGAGAACTCTTTTTAGATAACGTTTATACAATGTTTTAAACTTGCTATCCCAGTGGTAGCAGCTTCACATTCCATGGTTTTCCTGTTGGGAATGTTCAGCCTGCTATGAACTTGTCTGAAACTCGTCCTGGTCGGCTGGGGGATATTTTTGTGGACACTGTGCACTACATTTGACTGTTGTGTTCCATCTGCTTGTGAATCCCTGAGGAGTAGCCTGACAGCTCCTAGCTCCGTTAGATCAAAGCTTTTGAAAGCTGGAACTCACAAATTTCCAGTGTTTCAGGATGGGTCTTGCCAACAGCATTTGGAACTTGCCACAGAATGGTAGATTTAAGGTGTTTTGCAAAGTCTGTGGCTCCACTTTGGCCATCAGAGTGATGCACTTGTGGGTGGGAGGGTGGATGTGACAGAGCTACAGGCAGTGTGTTTCCAGTAATTAATTAATCACTTTTAAGGGTCTTTCTCCTACAGCAGTTGAGGAATAACGTTGTGTTAGAGTTTGAGGCATTGTGTTGTATTTCAGATGTGGAAAACCTAAATTATGACCTAGTATCACTTAATCCTCTTCACAGTAGATTGATGGTGCAATCTGAAATTAATCTTTTCAAAGCGTACTCTTCATTTTTGTACTCTATTTATTTTGATTAAAAGTCCTGGAAAGAAAAAAAATGTATGTTTGAATGTATTGTTCTACTTGTAGCAGAACTTTAAGTTAATCATTTATTATATCATAGAAATCTCTCCCTCCAGTGTCAGAGTTTTATACAGATATTAGTCTCTAGTTTGCAGAAGAGTTTACAATCTGTCTTTATTTTCCTCATAGTCTCCCTTTAGCAGATAAACTTCCTGCAGCAAATCTCTGTTGCCAAATGGTTCTTTCTTAACTCCTTAGAACCAACTTTTAGAGGTTTATTTGGCAATAATAGTCCTGAAATTAGGATTGCAGAGTAAATACTAACAAGTCACCACTGCTAAAAAATGAAATTGAATCCTTTTGTAATTGCCACAAAATGCTCATATTTCCAGAAAATACCCGGATTTATACTGCAATATTGATTTTCCATCAGCTGTTGTCCATTCCAGAAGGATGTACCCTCGTGGCATTAATGTATTTTAGGTATCTTCAGTTTTCTTGTATTGTCATTTTTGAGGTATCTCAAACGTATGTTAAAGCTGCCATGCATTGTATTACTAAATTGTAACTATCAAATAGATAATATATTTAATACAGCCAATAAATAATACAAATGTATTCAAATTTGACTCTGAGCTCCTGTGGTTTTGTGGGATTTGTGTCACTTGTAATTTAAGGGAAGGGAAACATGCTCAGTGTCATCAAGAGCTGAATTCACTTGGGACCCTTGGAATATCACTTCCATTTCTCCTCGTGCTGCAGGAAGGACCTGCAGCTCCCAGGTGAGCTAGAAGAGTTCTTTGATACTGGAAATTGAATCATTTAGGGATGATTACAAATTTTCCATCATTTTCTGTTGACCCAGGGCCTTTCCCCCTTGAGCTCTTCCCCAGCATTTGCTGCTTAGTGTGGAATTGCCTTAACAATGTGATGAAGGTAAGATGGAAAAGGCTTTATGTGACCATCATTCCCAAAGAGGCAGCTGGACACTCAGCCTGGGTAAACTTTCCACTTCAGGAATGATCAGGGATGAGGAACTGGTAAATGCTGGGGTGGAGGAGGCAAGGGGAGTGGGGAATCCCAAAAGCTGGGAGCAGGGACAGCCAGCAGCAGGATGTGTCCTGCCGCAGTCTCAGAATTCCTCCAGAACCTGGGAGTGGGGCTCTAGCAGAAGTGAGAGGGGTATCAACTACAGAACAAATCTCCCTCTCCTCAGAGCTCAGCTCTTTGCAGCTCTTCTGCTCCCAAGGACTGCTCAAAAGCCAATTTTGTGGAGCCAAATAGTGTGAGATTGGTGCTGGAAAGGTCAGAGCTGAGCACAGGCACTGCATTGTCCAGCAAATCCCAGATCTGACGTTAGGGAGATTCCTGCTGCCCTTTCCAAGAGGCAGCTCTGGCTGGGGTTGTCCTTGCAGATTTGGACACCTCCCAACAAGAAAAGCTCTCCTTGTGCCAGGTTCTCTGCATGGCTGCACCCTGAGCATCTCAACAAATCCTGTCTGGGAAGAAATTCCCAGTGAAATTTGATAGAATCATGGAGTGGGTTGGCTTGGGAGAGACCTTAAAGCTCATTTTGTGGCAGGGCCACCTTCCCCTATCCCAGCTTGCTCCAAGCCCCATCCATCCTGTCCTTGAACACTTGCAGGGTTTTAAGATTGATGGGATTTAAATCCTGCACCCTGAGCAGAGCCACGTGCCCAGGCTGTGCTCCCAGTTTCTCCACAGATGATTCCCAGCTGGCTGGCAGCTGCCTGGGCCAGGACACACCATGACCCCATTTCCTGTTTGCTGCTGCTGGAAACAGCCCCAGTGTCTGAGCAGAGGGAAAGGGTGGCTGCTCCTCCATTGGGCCAGCGTGTGGTGCCCATGGAATGTGTCCTTCTGTGTTTATCCTGGAGAAAAGGAGGATCCAGGGGAACCTGTGGCTCTGCACAGCTCCCTGACAGGAGGGGACAGCTGGGGTGGTCAGGCTCTGCTCCATGGAACAGGGACAGGATGAGAGTGAACAGCCTCAAGCTCTGCCAGATTGGACATCAGCAGGAATTTCTTCATGGAAAAGGTTGTTAAACATCAGAACTGCCCAGGGAGGTTTGGGGTCCCCATCCCTGGATGTGTCCAAGGAACACCTGGAGGTGGCACCCAGTGCACTGGGCTGGTGACAAGTGGGGATCAGGCACAGCTTGGACTCGGTGGCCTTGGAGAGCTTTTCCAACCTCAGTGATGCTGTGGCTCCCAGCACAGCTGTGCCCCACAGGACTGTGTGTGGGGAGAAGCATCCATGGCCAGGAAGGTGTTTGTGGCCCTGGGAACAGGTGGCTGCCCTGTGGGAACTGCCTCTCCCTGGCTTCTCCTCCCAGAAATCTGCAAGCAGCTCCTGGTTGTGATTCCCAGAGTGGGAAATCACCTGTGGGCAGGTGGAGAAGGTGGCACAGAGAGGGCAGAAGAGTCAGAGTGTGGCACAGAGGGTTTAGGGATAAATCCTGAGCCCCACAGAAGTGCAAACCATCATTTTCTTCCCTGCCTTGGGAATAAATGGTGTGACAGCTCCATGTGCTGAGTTGCAGCCTGTGGAAGAGCTCCTCTGCCCCTCTTTCCTAAAACCAGGGGAAACAAAAGTGGATTTTGTTGTCTAAGGTCAGTGTCTGGAATTCCTCCTCCCTCCTAACATGCTCTGACTCAAGATGTCAAATGCTTGGCCTCAGCACTGCCCCAGCACAGGGATCTGGCACAGGAGTGCTCAGCCTGCCCCCGTGCTGGGTCAGGCTTTTCCAGCTGCTCCAGGCTCTGCCAGCACCATGGGGCTGCTCCTGTTCCCCCAGTGCCCCCAGACCAAGGCAGGGCTGGGGGGTCTCCATCCAACTGGGCTGATGCAGGTTTGGGTGCTTTCCTGGCTGTGGAAATGGATCAGAGCACCTGGGCTGCTGCTGGAACGGATCAGAGTGATACAAATACAAATTATGGTATTGTTTTTTCACAAATATTGAGGTGAATGCTATATGTGTAGTGTTAAAATAGTTTTAAAATATAATTTTCTTTAAGAATAGCATAATCTGATAAAGTGTGCTTATACTAAGTGAACTACCTACTTAGTTGTGTGATAATTGACAAATGATTCCTGTTCATCATAGAAGTTTTGGAGTTTGTATAAACCACAATACTTCAAATAAGAAAAGAACATGGACCTAGATAAAGGGAAATAAATGATCAAACCCACTCTGTTTAAATCCCCCTGTTATGAATATTGTCTATACCAGTTTGTAAAAGAAAAAAAAAGTGGTTTTCCATAGTCTGAAAGGTTTTTTTGCAGAATCAGATTTCCTGCCTTATTGTGATCAATTGCCATCTATCTGCTAAAGATCAGGCTTCCTACTTCTTCTGGTTTTTATCTACCAAGAGCAGATGGTTACATGACCAATTGTCCCAAGAGCTGTTCTTTGGCCACCACTGCTTACCTTGCAGAATTATGACAACAAAACAATAACAATTATTGATTCCTACAAGGAAAACCAGACTGTAAAAAGGGAGCTGCAAACCAAGTTCAGTGGAAGTGTGGAGTGGGCGGTGACCCCTCACGGTTTCCCCAGCGCTGCTTGCTCTGTCTATATACAGTAAAGCAATCTGAATTTTGCTGGGTGTCCAGACTTTGTTTCTCATTTATAACAGTTGAATAACACCAGTGAAAACACCTGCTACTGACACACCAGTTAGCAGCAGTGACCATCTATAAAAATTAAAAACCGCAACCCACAATTAAGACTGATAAAAAAATAAATTAAAACCACAGCCAACATCTATTAATACTCAAAAAAAAAAAAAAAAGCAGACTCAAGTAGCCATGTAAAACTGTTCTTAGAATATAAAAAGTAGTTTCTAAAAAAGTTTAAAAATGTGTAAGGCAAAGAGCTGACAACAGGTGTGATTATAGCTAAATGCCAAGCACCCAGCCATTATAACCTTTTGCTTTATTCTTTATAAACGTTTTAAAACGTTTTAAAATCTACCAGAAATCTTGTTTTTCACAAGAGGGAGCAGCTCTTGGTGTCTCCATCTCTGAGGAATTGGGATGGGAGTTCCCAGCACCTCCTCTTCCTCCAGACCTGGGTTATAACAACACATTGCAACTGCTGTGAAAAATCACAACAAAACTTTATTTTTGGTTCTGTTTTGCCTCAGAAAGTGAGAAACTTCCACAAAACTCACATGGAATGTGTTCTAAACAGCTTCCATGAAAGCCTTTTAAAAGCTTTTAAATTTGCTTCCGAAGTGGAAGCTGTTATTTTCAGAACAGTGGGAACCCAGTGTCGTTTTTAGTTAATCCCGGGAACTGACAATTTAAAAAGTGGCTTCAGAGCTGTTAATGAAATAACAAAACATCCCCTCCTGCCAGCTGGGGGGCAGCAGGGGGAGCGGGAAAACAATCACTTTAATCCAGTAGTGCATCAATTAGCTTACAGAAATATTTATAGGAAAATCAATTTCTGCCCTGCCAGGCCGCGTCTCCATGGCAACCCCGCCGGGCCGCGTCTCCATAGCAACGAGCCCTCGCGGCCGCCGTAGCCGCGCCCTCTGTGTCACATGACCGGAAGCGATGGAGGCGGCCAAGATGGCGTCTCCCAAGAGCGCCCCTAAAGACGCGCAGGTACCGCGGGGTCTGAGGGGAGCCGGGGGGACCGGGGGGGACCGGGGGCTCGGGGGGCTGAGCGGTGCCTGTGTCCCCCTCGCAGGTGATGGCGCAGATCCTCAAGGACATGGGCATCACCGAGTACGAGCCGCGCGTCATCAACCAGATGCTGGAGTTCGCCTACAGTAAGCGGGGCCGGGCGGGAGGAGCGCGGGGGAACCTCGTTAAAAGTAACCACAGAATCATAGTTCTGGCAGGGACACCTTCCACTGTCCCAGCTTGTTACACATGAGAAAAAAAGTCTCGATATTCAGCAAAATTCAGATTGCTTTACTGTATATAGACAGAGCAAGCAGCGCTGGGGAAACCGTGAGGGGTCACCGCCCACTCCACACTTCCACTGAACTTGGTTTGCAGCTCCCTTTTTACAGTCTGGTTTTCCTTGTAGGAATCAATAATTGTTATTGTTTTGTTGTCATAATTCTGCAAGGTAAGCAGTGGTGGCCAAAGAACAGCTCTTGGGACAATTGGTCATGTAACCATCTGCTCTTGGTAGATAAAAACCAGAAGAAGTAGGAAGCCTGATCTTTAGCAGATAGTTTGCAATTGATCACACAAAGGCAGGAAATCTGATTCTGCAAAAAAACCTTTCAGACTATGGAAAACCACTTTTTTTTTCCTTTTATAAACTGGTATAGACAATATTCATAACAGGTGGATTTAAACAGAGTGGGTTTAATCATATATTTCCCTTTATCTAGGTCCATATTATTTTCTTATTTGAAGTATTCTGGTTTATACAAACTCCAAAACTTCTATGATGAACAGGAATCATTTGTCAGTTATCACACAGACTGCTCCAAGCTGTGTCCAGGCTGGCCTTGGACACTCTCAGGGATGCAGGGGCAGCCACAGCTGCTCTGGCAGGGAGGAATTCCTCCCCTGGGGCACTTTGAGCATTCCCGGAGGCTGCAGAGCCAGCGGGGTGAGGTGAGGATGGGAATGGGGAGCATTTCGTTTAACCCCGAGCCTGTTTCCCCCAGGATACGTCACCACCATCCTGGAGGACGCCAAGATCTACTCGAGCCACGCCAAGAAGTCGAGCGTGGACGCGGACGATGTGCGGCTGGCGATCCAGTGCCGCACCGACCAGTCCTTCACATCGCCCCCGCCCCGGGACGTGCGTGCGGCGGAGGGGCGGGGATGGGACACGGGGATGGGGCGGGGACACGGGGATGGAACACGGGGATGGGGGCAGGACAGAGGAATGGGGCTGGGACACGGGGATGGGACACGGGGATGGGGCGGGGACACGGGGATGAGGGCAGGGCACAGGGATGAAGCTGTGGGACATGGTTATGAGGGCAGAACAGAGGGATGTCACCGGGACACAGGGATGTCACTGGGACATGGGGATGTGGGTGGGGCACAAGGATGTCATTGAGGCACAGGGGTGAGGCTGGAACACGGATGTCATGGGGACACAGGGATGAGGGCAGGACACAGGGGTGTCACCAGGACCCAGAGATGTCACTGGGATGTGGGGATGTGGCTGGGACCCAGGGATGTCACAGGGACCCAGGGATGTCAAAGGATGTCACAGGGACCCAGAGGTGTCAGAGGATGTCACAAGGACCCAGGGGTGTCACAGGGACCCAGGGATCTCACAGGGATGTGGGGATGTGGCTGGGACATGGGGATGTCACAGGTTGTGGGGATGTGGCTGGGACATGGGGATGTCACAGGGACACAGGGATGACACAGGGACATGGGGATGTCACTGGGACCCAGGGGTGTCACAGGGGTGTCACAAGGACCCAGGAGTGTCACAGGGGTGTCACAGGGTGTCACAGGAGTGCCGTGTCTCCGCAGTTCCTGCTGGACATCGCCCGCCAGAAGAACCAGACGCCGCTGCCGCTGATCAAGCCGTACTCGGGCCCGCGGCTGCCGCCCGACAGGTACTGCCTGACTGCCCCCAACTACCGCCTGAAGTCCCTGCAGAAGAAGGTGAGGATTGCTCAGGGGCTGGGGATTCACCCCTGGGGGTGGCAGTGCTGTTCAGTTCCGGTTTTCCACACCTCTGCAAGGTGTGGGTGAGCGTTGGCCTGTGCGTGTTTGCTCGGAGGTGTCCAGGCTGGATTTGCAAATGCTGTTGGTTGATTTTTAATAGAAGTTTTAAAATATGGGAAAATGTAAAGTATGGGAATATTGTAGTGTTAAAGAAATACTGCAGAATCACTGAGGCTGGAAAAGCCCTTCAGGATTAGCAAATCCAACCTGTGCCTGATCCCCACCAGAGCACTGAGTGCCGTGTCCAGTCATTCCCTGGGCACCTCCAAGGATGGAGACTCCAACACCTCCCTGGGCAGCCCCTTCCAATGCCTGACCACCCTTTCCATGAGCAAATTCCTCCTGATATCCAGGAGGAGCTGTCAGGTTGCCAGAGGCACAAGTCAGGCATTGGTATAGATATTAAAGAGTTATATCTTACTTGCACCTCAGTTGTTTCTGCTTTAAAGTGAAAATATTTCCTTTGCTGGGAAGTCTGAATATCTCAGTGGGGAGGAACTTTCCTGTTTATTCCAGGCCATTCCCTGATTGCCTGGTTCTCTCCCCACAGGTCTCCTCCACAGCAGGCAGGATCACAGTCCCTCGCCTGAGCGTGGGCGCCGTGAGCAGCAGGCCCAGCACTCCCACTTTGGGTAGGAATCAGCTCCACAGGGAATTCCCACCTTCATTTTGGGAAGGAAAAATAAAGAGGGATAATTTAAAACACTTTTCAGCCCCTGAGGGAGTATCAGGGACTGCCTGACCTTATATTGTTTGACAGCATGAGAAAGTTAATTTCATTAATTAATCTTTATTATTGCAATAACATTTAAGCATAAATGCATTACAGAAGTTCTGTATTTGTGATAAATTCTTTAAGGGACTATTCAAGAACTTTACCTAAATTTAGGGTTGTTTTCCTCAATGTCAGTATGATGCTGAATTTAAAAGCCATTTCTTAAAGGATCTTAAAATTTAGATCTGTGCCCTTAAAATTAGTGTGTGTTTATAGTCTGGAGTTCTGTAGATGTGGCAAAATGAGCAAATGTGCAGCTCTGCCTGGAAATCTGACTCATATCCGGTGTCCTTGTGTTCCTGTGCATTCCCACTGTGCCTAATGACAGGTTCCACTTGGGAGGGATCTTTGGGAGTGTTTGGGTTTATTTTGATTCCTTTGGCTGTGTTGATGCAGGTACCCCCTCAGCCCAGACCGTGTCAGTGTCAGCCAAGGTGGGAGCGCCGGTGTCGCTGGCGGGGCAGCGCTTCACCGTCCAGATCCCATCCTCACAGCCTGCTGGGAAATCAGGTATTCTGGGATTCCTGGGCTGGGAACTGGGATAACCACACAGCCCCAGGCTGCTTGGCTTGGCAGGAAGGAGCTCATCCACTCCCACCCCCTGCCATGGACAGACACACCCTCCATGCTGCTCCATCTGCCCTGGAACACTTGCAGGGATGGGGCAGCCACAGCTGGTGTGGGAATTCCTTCCACTCTCCCTCATTCCAGGAACTTGCAGTATTAATTCCCATTCCCAGCAGATCATTGACATCCTGGGCAGCTCCCTCCCACCCTGGCTGCTGTTTGCCTCTCCCCCTTCTGTCCTCATCCCCCCCAGCATTTCCCCATCCTCCCTCTTGGGATGAACATTCCGGCAGCACGGCACTTTATGAGCCTGAAATAATTCAGGCATTGCTCCAAAGCTTCCAGTGACCCCTTCCCATGATTCCCACAGCCACTCCCACCACTCCCACGGTGCAGAACGTCCTGATCAACCCCTCCCTGATCGGCCCCAAGAACATCCTGATCACCACCAACATGGTCCCGCCCGGCGCCGCCGAGCCCAGCCCGCTCAAGAGGAAACACGAGGACGACGATGACTACGACGCCTTGTGAGGGCCCAGAGCCCTCCTGTGGGGTTGAGGGAGCCTTTCCATGGGATTCAGGGAGCCATTTCTGTGGGATTTACAGAGCTCTTCCCATGGGATTTACAGAGCCCTCCTGTGGGATTGAGGGAGCCTTTCCCATGGGATTGAGGGAGCCATTTCTGTGGGATTTACAGAGCTCTTCCCATGGGATTTACAGAGCCCTTCTGTGGGATTGAGGGAGCCTTTCCCATGGGATTGAGGGAGCCATTTCTATGAGATTTACAGAGCTCTTCCCATGGGATCCATGGAGCCCTTCCGTGGGATTTACAGAGTCCTTCCATGGGATTTATGGGAACCCTTCCCATGGGATTGAGGGAGCCATTTCTATGAGATTTACAGAGCCCTCCCCATGGGGTTTATGGGAACCCTTCCCATGGGATCAATGGAGCCCTTCCATGGGATTTACAGAGCCCTCCTGTGGGATTTACAGAGCCCTTCCCATAGGATTTACAGTGCCCTTCCATGGGATTCATGGAGCCTTTCCATGGGATTTATGGAGCTCTTCCCATGGGATTTATGGAGTTCTTCCTGTGGGATTCATGGGACCTCTTCTCATGGGATTTATGGAGCCATTCTCATGGGATTCAGGGAGCCCTTCCCCATGGGATTCAGGGAGTTCTTCCCATGGGAATTCTGCCTGTGTGATTTATGGGTGCTCTGCCTATGGGATTTATGGAGCTCTTCCCATGGGGGTTATGGGAACTTTTCCCATGGGATTCGTTGAGTTTTTGCTATGGGATTTATGGGAGTTCTGCCTGTGGGATTTATGGAGCACTTCCCATGGATTTCACATGGACTCCAGAGGGTGGGAATGGGTGGGAAGGCCTCATTTGGGAAATAAAGTGGAGAGTTTTTTTAACTGTACATACTTATGTATTTCTATATAAACAGAACTATATGATTCCCTCTCATTTGCACTTTGAAAATATTTTATATTTACGTGTACAAACAGCCACATCCATAATGCACCCACCCATCAGATACTCATTTCCATTTATAACACCTCCTACAGAACAATCCCAGCAGGTTTAAGAGCTGCCCTGTCTGTTATTGGCACTTTATTGATTATTGCCTCAGGTTTGAAAGACAGGTGTTTGTCTCTCTTGGAATTGAAAAATGCAAATCCCCTCCCTCCAAATGATTATAATAATTATAATGATTTTGAAATTAAGAAACTCTCAGGCAAAGATATGGGAATAGGAATAACAACTCTTTACTAGGAAAACTAAAATGAAAATACAGTAATATAAAATAACAGAGTCAGAATACACCCTGTCAGTCAGTCAGGGTGTTGGCACAGTCCCATTCAATGGTGGCTGCATCCTCCTGCAGTGGCAGATGTGGTTCAGCTGGAGCAGTGCTCCTGGAGAAGGTGCAGTTTCCTCTGAAGGTGCAGGGATGATGTGGAAAGGTCTGGCTTTCCTCTGGAATCCAGTGGAAAGAAGGTCCCTTGGTGTCCAAAATCTCAGTTTTTATCTGGGTGGGAAAGGCTTGGCTCCTCCCCTGGCTGGAGCATCTCCCAGTGGGATGATGGAATTTTATCAGTCATGCAGCTCCCTCTGTCCTTGTCCTGCTCCCAGGGGATGCTCACTCATCCTGCAGGACAAGCTCCCCTCACTCCCCTGGCAGATTTGGTGCCTTTGTGCTGTGTCTGTTCTTCAGCACCAAACTCCTGGCTCAGGACTGAGCCTGAAGGATGGGCTGGCATTTGGGATGGGACAATCTTCTGTTAGGGCATAAGCCCTCAGAACTTCCAAGCTCATTTAAATCACTTGGAAATATTTTACAGCTCTCAGGGCCTTTACAGTCTTGGGATTTTGGGAAGGAATTCCTCCCTGTGAAACTGTGTCTGCCCCATTCCTGGGAATGTCCAAGGCCAGGCTGGACAGGGCTTGGAGCAGCCTGGAGTGGTGGAAGTGGACAATCCTTAATGTCCCTTCCAACACAAACCATCCTGGGATTTCCTGTTGGTAGAGCCCTCATCCAACTGATAAATAAAGGAGATTCTCAGCTTAAGGAAACTACAGCCCAAATCCCACATCCCTCTTCACAGCCCAGGGAAGGGCTGGGTCACCACCAGTAGCAGTAGGGGGAAAATGAATTTAATAAAAATTACATTTATCACCTTTTCTGCCTGCTGAGACTCACAACTTCAGGCTGAGGGCAAGGAAAAGCAGCAGGACTGTGTTTGGGGTGACCTGAGCAGGTCCCAGTGGCAGCAGCTCCTGGACTGGTGCAGAGAACCCAGGGGAAGCTGGGGAATGTTGGGCACAATAATTCCAACTCCAAGCCAGGTTCCTTTAGTAATTCCTTTATTAACTACAAACCAGGGTTAAAATTCCTACATTATTCACATAAGTTCCAAATTCATTGAATAAAGACAGTCCAGCGGCCAAAGGGGCCAGAAAGCCTGAGCAGTTCAGAGCTGCTGGTTTAAGACTTCAGCCAGGGCCTCACTTCATGCATCTCCCAGGGCAGCTGGAAATTTCCTTCAGGCTCCGTGGGAAGTGGCAGGAGCAGAGCTCCAGTGCAAAGACAAAGTCCTCTCAGGATTATGGTGAAACCGTACCCAACAGTCCCAGCTCAGCAGCAGGGAGGGAGCTGGGAACACCCACCTGGAAAATCAACACCATTCACCCCCAAAACTCCAGAGGAAAGATTCTTACCCTCCCCCTGCCCCAACACACAAATATTTACAGAGACACAACCAGCAAGAAGCAGAGTTTGACTCCCTTGCTGCTCCAGCAGGAGAACCCAACTCCCTCCAAAGTCACCAGGAATGTGGCCTAAAGGGATGGGAAAGCTCCAGGTCAGTTCAGCTCCTCCTTGATGGGGGTGCAGCCTGAGAAGAAGCTGATGTTGCTGTTCAGCAGCCTCTTCTTCTTCCCAAAGGGGTTCTGGTTCTCCCGGCACTCCTCGTCCCTCCCGAGCAGGGAGGCAGCGCTGCTGGGAACCTTCAGCAGCGCCTCCTGCTCTGTGATGTCCTGCAGGACCTGGGGGAAAGCAAGGGACGAGCCCTGGGGTTAGGCACTGCTGGAGTCACCCACCAGAGGCAGCCAGGCCAACCCCAAGAGTTGCTTTTTTTACTCAAGTCAGGAAAAAGATAATTTTTTGGACAAAATATCAAGACCCAGCAGGAAGAGACAGCAGTTGGAATAGAGGGTTCCCATGGGATAAGGGAATTTGTTTAGCTGAGAAATGAGATGTGTCAGGTCAGAGAGAACAGCTGAAAGTCACTTTGAACATGGACAGATGTGATTTTACCCTGCAAGCTCTTCACTTCCCCCCTTCCCTTGCTGAAGGTGCTGCAGGAAAACATGGCAAGCTGTGGTATCATTGCATTGTGGAAACTTAGGAATTCTCAACTTCCACACGAGCTGCCTGGAGCTGTGCAGAGTTTTCCAGCAGCAGCTTCTCCTCCAAGATCCTTGACTGAGCAGCTCTGCTCTCCCCTGGGAGTGAATACCTTTGTGGTTGGAGTGACACACACAGGCTGGAAGAAGCTCTCTTCTGCTTTTGTCTCCATGGGGTCTTCCAGCTTCAAGGACCCTTCCGAGTCCCTTTTGTGCTCCTCACATGTTGTGGTTTCCTGAGGGGCAGCAGAGGGTGAAGCTCTTGCAGAACCTCCATCCTTTCCCTTCCCACCACATCCCCCTGCTCTCCAGCTGGGAAGTTTTCCACAGTACAGGTTGTTGCAGCTCCATAAAATAGGCAATAATGAGAGCACTGTGGGATGTCCCTGCTCCACATCTCTGAGTTCCAAGAGCAAAATTCCCAATAGGAACATCCTCCAAAGAACATCAGTTTCTCATGAACCTTCCCACTGCTACAACCCCCTCCCCAAACCATCCCCTTCCATTCTTAAAAAGAAATCTGGGAATGAGTCAAGGTTTTGTGTTGTCTGAAGCCAAAAACACAACTTTAATTTAGTGAGTCCAAAAGGAAAACTGAAATTATTTGTCCTCAGATTTGTGGATACCAAGTGGGAACAGGAAAATCTCTGCTGTGAATCTCCAAATGTCTTTGCTGAAATGCAGAGCCTGGTCCTGCAGTGGAAAATTGTCCTCAGTTACCAGAGAGGCACTAATTAGTGACATTCACAGAGCTCCAGCAAAGTGCACCTGCTCTGCCTGGACAAACTATGCTTGTGTGGCAATTACCCCTTCATCCAGCTTTGCTCCTGCCCAAATCCAGGCCCTGCAGCCCCTGTGCCCCCCAGAGGCAGCAGCACTCACCAGACCCCTCTCCCTGTTCCTGCAGGTGGCCGGGCAGCAGCTGCAGCCGTCGGTGCATCCCAGCTTGTGCTTCCTGCAGCCACACTGCCTGTTCCCACAGCGCCCCTTGCACGAGCACTGCAGAGGGAAGGGGACCAATGGCCAGGATGCTCCTGGAATGCTCCAGGTCCTGCCAGCTGTAGCATCTCAAGGACAGGGACATCCCCAAGCTGCCCCTTGATGCGTTTCGCTGCCAGTCCTACATCCCAGAATAATTTTCTTCCTAATATCCAGAATAAAATCCTTCCACCTACAGATCATGTTCAGAATCTACAGGATAAGTACCTTCAGTGACTCAGTGCCTGACTTGAGATTATGCCAAAGGATCCCAGTTTCTATGCCACACTTCCACAAAAAGAGGGAGTCCCCACCCCAAAAGCCTCAGGAATTTCCTGAGCCCCAGGCTGAGGCTCCAGACTGACACAGATAGATGGAAGCTGAGGCTCTGTCAGCACTGGAAGCTGCAGATTCCCAAAAAGAGAACAGGGATCTACAACAGGCCATCTTAATTTTTTCTTTTTTTTTGGCATTTTTTGCCCCTGGAATTGGCTCCCTGGATGGATCTGGCTGCTGATGGGGCTGTTCCCAAAGCAGAGGCCATCTCAGGCATGGGCAGCACAACAGGACATGGGAGAAGTGACTTGGACAGGGAAAACCTGTCCAGGAATGTGTTGCTGACTGCAGACAACCTTTGCTGTGTCTGTGGGAAGATCCCAAATATCCCCAGGGACCCAAATAACCCATCCCTGCCACTTTGAGAACAGTGGAGACCCCACACCTCCCACTTGGACACAAGTAATTCCCTAACAGACACTGGACCAGGGCAGCTGGATCTTACCCCCATGAGGTTTTTCCTTCCTCCTCTGCCTGCTTTCCCAGGAAGCCACTCATCCTCCAGGTCCCCAGAGTCAGACTGCAGCTCCTCCAGATCCATCTCAGGGCTGGGTGCTCGGGGCTTGGCCGTTGTGTGCCGGCGAGCCCTGGGCTGTGACACAGCAGCACGAGGGGTTAGGCCACCAAAAATCCCACTGGTCAGATTTTAGTAACCATTATTAGGTTTGAATAAGGTCCTGTGATGTTTTATTAAGGTTTTCAGAGCCCCTCACAGCCATGAAGGTTGTGGAAAAAGGGAGGGGAAAAAAAGATCCAATTATCAGGATTAAAATCCAATCCATTTAAAGTATTAATGACAAATCCTTGGAAGTCTGAGTTGTTGTCACATCACATGATAAAAAACAAGTGTCACACTCCTGTCCAAAGAGTTTTAAATCATTTCTTCCTCCCAGCACTAAGATTTGGCTCTTTGCAAAGCAGCAAAGTTTGCCTTGCTCCATAATTTACAGACTGAGAATACTCCAGAAAAACAAATCAGGATTGTGAAGGAGGATAGAGTCAGAATTCCAGTGAGGAAACAGGCTTGGGGTTTGTTTGCCTTTTTTTTTCTTAATCAAAAACTAATGCAAGGTTTTCTTGCATTACCCTTCTGGAAAGGACTGAAGGGGCCACTTCAATGAGAAGAACAAGGTAAATGCAGCTTAGGAGAAAGCAAAAAACCACATTATCAATAACCAAGATTGACTTTTCAGGTGCAATACAAACTGTGAAATCTCTTACCTTGGGTGGAACATAATCAAAAGAAGAGTCTGGAGACTCAGGTGGCCTTTGCTGGATGTGCCTGAGCTTCTGGCCACTGGCAACTTGGAGGAGCAGCATTTTCTGTCAAAAGGGCCAAGAATTAGCTCTGCAAAAATCCATCAAACCCAACTGGCACGAGGTTCTGGTGTCTGTGCAAGGCTCTACCTGTTTCAGATTGTCATTTTCCCGGAGCAGTTCCTGGTTTTTCTCACAGATCTCCCTCATTTTTTCCAGCTCTTCCTCCTGTTTGCAGGACAAGAGGAAATTTGTTTCATTGGAGATAAATAAGAGAAAATCCCCCAGGGTTATTCCAGCCTGCACACAATCCATCCTTCTCCTAATTCCAGGTATCCCAAAGGGTTCCCCTTCCCCAGCCACCGCACCTGGAACTGGAGTCGCTCCTGCAGTTTTCTCTCCTGCTCATTCAGGGAATCCTCCAATCTCTTCTCTGCTGCTTCTTTCTGCTGGAATTGGCTGAGCAGGTACAGAACCTGCAAGCAAGTTGGAATAAACAGGGGTGAATTCCTGAAAGGGGCATTGGGCATCAAAGTCCAGGCTCAGGGAAATTTCCTGCAGCTTCCAGCACAATTCCACCCTGATCTACTTGAAAAGTGATCTTGTGCTCAGATGTAACCTCCTCATTTAAAGCAGGAGGAAAGTTACTGAAAAAACTAATTTGCACAGGACATATACAGAGATTTCTTTGGCTTTTAATAAACTGTCTGCAAAAATTAAAAAAAAACATTAGTTGATACTCAGCACCAGCTTCATTTGAGCACATCCCCCTTTGCCTTTTTCTCTGAGCAGAACTGGAGATCAGACTCCAAGATTTCCATGAGCTGAGATTCACCTTTTCCTGGTGTTGCTGTTCCTGCACCAAAATCTGATTTTGGAACTCTGCCTCCAGCTCTGCTATGTGGTTTCTCTCTTCCATCAGCATCTTCTGCACATCAGTGCAGCTGGCCTGGCTCTGCTCCAGGTTGCTCTGCAGTTTGCTCTCCTGCACTTTGGAGGTGACCAGCTGGAAAACAAGAGCAAGGGATGGCTTGGGACAGGGATTCCCTGCTGGGACAGGAGCTGCAGTGTGGAGGGGGAGCATCCCTGTAATTTCCAGCCACCCCAGGAACTGGACCAGCCCTCAGCACCAAGGAAACCAGGAGAGATTCAGAGCCAGACACCTTGGAAGTGCAAAGCAGGGAGCTCAGGGTCTTGTTCACAGCTCTGAATTCACCTCCCTTCCTGCAACACTCAGAATATTTTCCTTTTCTCCCTTTTACTTTGATTTCCAAAGTAACAGGTAATTCTGTCCTTCAGCTGCTCTTTCCCTGATCTCACACTATCCAAATTTTTCTTTTTCCCATTTCAACACCAATTCCACTGCTTCCCCTGACCTCAGCCAGCACTGCCCTTGTTTCCCTTTTTGTTCAGGAAGAATTTTAGATACTACTTCTTCTCTTCCACATTTGAAATTTGCCTTTTTGCTTTCCTATACAAGCATTTAGCTGGCATCTCCAAACCCTTATCTATTCCACTTCCCTGTTTTTCAGATTTCCAATACAGACTTGAGAAGGGAATAAACCTCCTCCTCTACAAGAGGGCTCCACTCAAATTCCTTTGGTCATTTCCTTTTGTTTGTGGCTAAGCAGACTTTCAGCCTTTGTTTCCAGGGCTAAAAGAGGAAAATGCAGGGTTTACCTCTCCCAGGAGGTACTTCAGAGCACATTTGGCCTCCAGGATGGTGGCAATGCTGTCCCAGCGCTGCTTGGCTCGATCATTGTCTGCATCCAGGAGTTTCTGCTGCAGATCTGCTATCTGAGCACTCCTGGGGAAGAATCCACAGATTTGGGGTTACAACACAGCAGAAAAGCAGGGCTGGCTTCTGGGCTAATGTTACTGCTCCCAGAATATTAAGTAAAGTAATATAAATTGAGATTTTTGCTGCTCAGTAGAGCACCTGGAGCCTGCATTGCTCCCCTGGGGAGTTTTATCTCCCAAATAAAAGTGGAGGTTTTTCCCCTCCACTCACTAACAGCACAAAACACCCAAAGCACCTGAGTATTTTCCCCACATTTCAGAAAAATGCCAGCCAGGAAAACCCACAGTTTCCCTCACCATTTGCAGTCTGTGTGTTTCACATGCTCTTCCACCTCCCAGAGGGCTGGGATGGAAATGAGGGACAAGGATGAGCTTTGTGGCAGTGCTCACCTGAGCTCCATCTCAGTTTGCAGGCTCTCAATCTGCTTGGAGATGGAGAGGTCCATGTCTGGAGGCTGCAGGTCAGCCAGGCAGTACGTGCGCCTCTGCAACCACAGCACAGGGATCCAGGGCAGGAAATCACACACACCCAGAAATCCCAGCTAGAAAAGCCTCCAGGCACCTCCCCACAGCTTCAGCTCCCCTGTTCCTTGCCAAAAGCCTTTGCTAAGGGGAGTGAGGCACTCACATCCCTCAGAATCCTTGAGGTTGGAAAAGCTCTCCCAGAGCAGAGTCCAACCATTCCTCCAACACTGGCAGGTCACCCATATCCCCAAGTGCCACATCCAGATGTTTTTTGGACACTTCCAGGGATGGTAATTCCACCATTCCCCTGGGCGGCCCATTCCAAAGCCTGACTGCCCTTTCAGGGAAAATATTTTCCAAAATTCCATTAATTACAAGTTCCTTCAGCACTTCTTGTCCCTGATGTATCAGAGGACAGGAATATTAACCCTTTCCTCCAGAAAGGCAGCCAAGGGTGGGGTCCATCCCCACCTTCTGAGGGAACAGGTCAAGCAGGAGTGAGAATAATGAATCCAGTCCTGCTGAACAGGAGGAGTGGGGTGGGAAAAGGGGAATTTCCCTCTTACCCGGAGCTTTGGAGGGGGGTTTTCTCCAGCATCTTTCTTCTCTTTCAGCTGAAGGAGCTCCTTTGCCAGGATTTTCCTGTCCTCCAGCAGGTCTGCCAGGTGTCTTCGAGCTTCCTCAGTGCTGACAAGAACCTCAACTTCATTTGAAAGCCAGCTCTGGAAAAATCACCCCCAAAACCCAATGGTTGAGCTCAGCTCCAGGACTGAACCCTGTGTGAAGGCATTTCAGAGAAACTGAATAATCCCCATTGCAATTCCCTGCTCCTCCTGCTGTGCTCCAGCCACCCAGGCCAGCAGCAAATCCCAGTTTGCCCAGTGCTGGGATGCTGTTACTCACTTTGACTCGTGCAGCAATTCCTTCCATGCCCCGATTTTGGGTCTCCTTCCGTTTATCTGCTGCCTCCTTCTGCCTCTGCAGGGCATCCTTGAGGCGTTTGTTGGCAGCTGCTGCCTGGAAAAGATCCCACAAGGAGCTGAACAGGGACTGCAAATCATCTGCTACAGCTGGAAACACCAGGGATTCCCAGCCCAGGGCAAACACTGGGACAGTGACAGCACGAGGTTAATAAATCCCAAATAATCCTGGTTTAACTCAAGGATTCTAGCCCTTGATTTATCTCCTTTGCTGCCATTCCTCCTTTAAAGAGAAGTTCCTTCTAGGCTTGAAGGCAGAAGGAAATAGCCAAAATGAGGGGTTGAAGATGCATTTCTTTTTACAAAGCCATCCTGAAAGAATTTTGAGCTTTAACCTTGTAGATCCAACCACCCAAACTCATTTCCTACTTTCTGCCTTGGGATCTGCATGGATTTGCCACAGGAACCTGGGACCCAGAGTCATTTGGCCTTCAAGGAGCAAGTTTAACTGGACTCAAAGGCTACAAGGCAGAAATGAGGATTTCTTTACAGAGAAAAAAAAAAAAAAAAAGCTTTTCTTTCCAGCCTCTAAATTCCTTTAAGGAGCAAATTTAACTGAGATCCCACAAAGACCCCAAGGCAGAAATGGGGATTTTTCTACAGAGAGAAAAGCTTTTTTTTTCCAGCCTCTAAACCTCCTTTTAGAGGTTTCTGTGTATCCTCCAGCCCCACTTGGCAGATTTCAGGGACTGGCTGGGAATTCCCAGGAGATGCTGGCTCCTCACCTCCTCTGTTTTGCGCCGGAGGACGTTGGCCTGTTTCTGGAAATCCCTCTCCAGCTTGAGGAGCTCATACTGTCTCTTCCGGTCCTGCAAGGGAAAACAGCTGGAAAAGTCACATTTTTCCATGACAAAGGAAAAGTTGCAGCCCCAAAATTCCAGCCTGAGTATCCCTGAGGAGCAGGAATTGCTGTGACACCAAACTCCACGTGAGCTGGATTTTACCAGCCTCCAGATCCAACTTTCCTCTGGAAGTTTAAAATCCTCCCATGCTGAGGCCAAACCCTACAACTTTAAATCCTTCAAATATTGACTATTTTTGCTTTTCTGCTTTAGAGCAGAGACACAGTTGTGGCAAGAGCTTGAAGATCTGCAGCCACAAACAAGTCCAAGTGGTGAAGAGTGGCAGCCACACCAGCCAAGCTTCTCTTCAAAGCATTCCCAGCTCTTCTCAGATGTTTCCCAGTTAAAGAAACCTTGCAGCCTTCAGGGAAGGAAGAGTGTGAGGGGCTGGTTGGATTTTTGCTCACCTTTTCCTTCAGCTGGATCACCTCCTTGTCCTTCTGCTGCTTCCACTGCCTGAATTTCTCAGTGTCTTCTTTCATCTGACGCATCAGCTGCACCCTTTGCTGCTTCATTTCCTGAAAAACACCAGTGGCTGGAAGAGTTATCCAGGATTTACATCCTGAAGAGCTTCAGCCTCCATTCCCCCTGGGTTTGCCAGGTGCTCCCACTCAGGACACTCTCAGAGTGCTAAAAACAGGGATTTTTTTTTTTAGGCATAAAGGGAAGACCAACACATTTTAGGGATAGCAAAGAGGAATCAAATTATTTGATTGAGGCATTAAATTAAAAATGTCAGAAGATACTTTGGACTTATTTTCCTCCCAAATTTCAGTAGTCACCTGCTTATTCTGGCCATGCAGCCACAGGAATTTTGCCAAAAACTGCTCTTTTCAGTCTGCCTAAACAGAAAATGGATTCCTGCCTGGGATTTTTTTTTTTCCCTGGGAGGATTCCTGCCTGGGATTTTTTTTTTTTTTCCTGCGATCATTCCTTACAGGGATTTTTTTTTTCCTGGAATCATTCCTGCCTGGGATTTTTTCCTGGAATTCCTGCCTGGGATTTTCTCCTGGAATTCCTGCCTGGGAGCTGCTTTGCCCACATGGCTCAGGTCAGAGGTGTGTGTGGTTGCTTACCCTGATCTCCTGGTTCAGTTTGGACACCGTGCGCTCTGTGGATTCCTTCAGCTTCAGGAGCTTGGATTGCTCATTCAGCTTCTTCTTCAGCTCATTAATTTGTGCTTCCAGCTCCTGCAGCCTTTTCCTGCGCCTCTCACTCAGCCTGGAGAGAAACAACAACAAATCCTCTCCAGCTTCAGACACACCTCATGGAAAATGTCGCCTTTGTCACCTTTGCTGCTGCTGAAAGCCCACAGGAGGCTTCTCTGCAGCTCCTGGCACATTAAAGGGACACTTTTATATCAAAAAAAGAGCTTTTACAGATGATGGAAGTGCAAGACATTGGATTTCCAGACACATTAAGAACCCCCAGAGCTGCAGGCAAAGCTCTCTTACTTGGCCTGGTTGATGTCTTTCTTTGCCATGTGCAGAGCAAGGACCAGTTCCTCCTTTTCCTTTTGCAAATTGCTGACCTCCAACTCCAGATCCTTGATATTGGTCTGGAAAGGACAAGAAGAATAAATCTCCAAATAAAAACCTTGGAAAGACACCCTGAGGCAAAGCTTTGAGACAGAGGACTCTTGAAAAATCCCACTCCTTCACATAGCAGGCTGTTAAACTACCCTTTTAAGAGCAGTGTGAGGGTCACAAGAGCTGGCCCAGCACAGTCTGGAGCTTTTGGTGGGCACAGAGTTACTGTCACATCCTGACTGGATCATTTCAGAGATGGGAGATTCCCAGCACAGCAGGGAAAACTGCCCAGCTTAAGGAATAGACCCAAATCAGAACAGGAATTGAGGAAAACAAACTGAGCAAGGAAGATTTCAGCTTTACCTGGTACTGGCACTGAATGGGCCCCAGCTGAGAATCATTTTGAGACATTTTTTTGGCCAGGGCCTCTTTCAGACTCAGGGCTTTGTTGAGCTCCAGCAGCTCCCTGGAGAGCTGTGCCTGGCGCAGGGCGTGCTGGGTGCTGAAGTCATTGGAGGCTCTCTTGGACTCCTGGCCCAAGTCTGCTTCCTGCAGGAGACACAGCCATGAGGAGAGGCCAATCCAGAGCCCCTGATTCACTTCATCTCTGTTTCTACAGAGCTTCAAACTCATTTTTATGTAAAAAACTAGAAACGCAGAAATGACAACAGGTTCTTGACGTTGAACACATTGAGTTTAAAACAGCACAGACAAGAAGGATGATTTATTAAGCACTTGGGTTAGAAAATTAGCAGGAGGGAGCAGAAAAAAGTGATGAGGAGATAAAACCATATTCTAGTGAGGCGTGCAATGCTGAGCCTCTCACTTACACCTGGAGAATCTTGTTCAGAGTTTGGCAGCTCTGCAGCAGCTTCTGTAGAGGCAGTGTTGTCACTCTGATGGACAGAGAAGAAGATTTGGGTGAAAAGGGAAATATGAAATAAAATGAAGTAAATAACAGTCTGTTGGCGCATTATGTCAAAGCACAATGTGATTCTCTTCTAGCCAGAGCTTCACTGGAAGGAGACCATCATCCTCCTCCTTGTCTGGCTGGAAAAGCCATTCTTTGAAATCTTCCCTGAACTCCAGCACTGGAGAGAACAGGAAGAGGAGGAGGAGAGAACAGAGGAATGTCCAGTGACAGAAAACTGAAATTCCTCCATTAGACAAAAGCCTGGAAGCTTCTATTTAACAATGTCAGATCCCTGCAATTTACACTGTCCATAAAAATCACCAAGTTTAGAACACTCCATCCAATTTAGGGAGTGTAAGTCCAAGCCAAGCTCCAGCATCAGGCTTTTTCAGGTAGAAATGAAAATGCCCTCATTGGGGCAAACATTGCTTTGTTTCATTTCTTGGCATGGATTTACATGGGTTTTCCTCCTTCCCCCAAGGAGCAACACTAAAGCACAACAGGACAGTTCTGAAGTGGATCTCAAGATTCTTTTTACACTTTTAACTCCTTGAGGGAAGTTGTTGGAGTGGAATCCCAGACTTCCTCAGTAAATTGATGACTCCCCCCTCCCTGGGTTCAGCCTTACCTGCAGCTCAGCCAGCACCTGCTGCAGGTCCCGGATCACCTCCACATTTTCCTTTAATTCCTCATTTTCCACAGTCTCCACCAGCTTCTGCAGATCTAGCTTGCACCTGGAAACAAGGGAACAAGTCCATGGCAATTTTGGGCCAGGGAAGAACAACTTTCCCCACTCAACCTCTGAATAAATTCTGGATGAACAAATCCCAGCTGATTTGATCAGTTTATCCCACTGAAAACATTGAATTCCCAGGAGAAGGGTGTAGGGACACTTACACAGCATGGTGCTGGAGCTGCTCTAGTTTTGCATTCATCTTCTCATTTTCTTGCTCTGTCTAAAAGAAATTAGAGTTATATTCAATTGTAGAAGAATCCAGGAATCAGCTGATTAATTTGCAGCAAAAGTTTGGCAGTGTAAAAAATCAATGCACTGAAAGATCTTTCATGGTCAGGGCCACCAGTTTGGATTTCACACCAATTTTTTCAGGGATAGACACTGCAGGCAATAATATTTAAAATATTAAAATAAAACATTTGAAGCATTAAAAAGCTGAAAGATTCAAGTCTTGTTTTCCCAAAAGGAAACTAAAGGCCAACAGATTCTGGCAGGTTTTTGGTTCTGATTGCTTTGGAATCAATGTGAAAGGAGCATTTAAGAGAGATTCTCAGTATATCATAAATAAAGGAAGTGCTGTTGATTTACTCCCAGCAATTTAGAGCTTTCCTGGGATAACTGAACTCACCAGGATGATCCTCTCCAGCATCTGTGCTGTTTGCCCAGCAGCCTCACTCAGCCCCTGGCTCAGCTTCTGGTTCTCCTCCTGCAGGGATTGGTTCTTCTCCATCAGGGACTGGAGGCTCTCTGAGGGGGCCAAACCACTGCAACAGCAAGGAGCAGTTGGGTGTGACTTTGGGCTTTGGGACAGCACTGAAGACACCTCCAAAATTATTATTATTCCCTAAACAGTTTACAATAAATAGCCCAGAATGGTTTGGGAGTGGAAGGATCTTAAAGATCTTCCAGCCCCATCCTTGCCAGGGTAGGGACATCTTCCACAGACCAGGCTGCTCCATGTTCTGTCCATGCCTTGGACACTTCCAGAATGCAGGAAAAAACCTCCAAACAGAGGCTGTGAACTCCATGTACTTGGTTTTGAAACATCCCCAGAACACAACACCTGCACAATCCAACTCTGTGCCAGATTTTGTGCTTTAAAGGATAATGGAGGTGGGACTGCCAGAGGAGTGAGGAGAACAGGGATGGATGGGTCTCAGAGACAGGAATTTATTCAGGAGGTGTTTCCTGCTTGCATTTTTACCTCCTGCAACAGATTTTTTCAACCATGAGATGCTGTCTACTAAACTAAATATCCCAGGGAATTCCAGTAAGGTTGACAAAAGGGGTGGGGGGGAAGCAACCAATTTTGTTCTTTCCTCTCTCCACAGCACTGCCCAGAGCTAAGGAGACCCAGAGACTTCTGGAGTGTGATAAATACATATCCATAGGACATCAAATAACAAATCTTACTTGAGAGCCACAGGCAGGGTCCCTCCATGAGCCTGGAGCAGCAACACCTGGAGCTGTTGGACCTGCAAACACAAATAATTATTGTTTGTAAATGTAGCAGCTGCATGGACCCTTGGTATTCCTGACCCCTCTGCTCCATAATTCTCCTTTTGCCACAGTCTGAGGAAAGGAGTGCTGTTGTTACAGCATTTCAAGCCATTTCTCTCTGGGGTCACTCCAGGGAAAACTCTTCCCTTCCCACCGTGCTGGGCACAGACAGATGTCAGGAAAGCACCAAACCATCTCTGTACTTCTAATTGTGCCTGTAGCTCACCAGGCAATGATTTGTTGGGTGAAAGGGAAGTTTAAACCATTTAAACCATCACCACTTTTCCCTGGCTGCAGGAAAACTCCAAGAAATTTCTCCATCTCCCCTTCCCAGCCATCTCCAGTGACACAGCAAAGCACATTAGGGATGATTTGCATTTTTTTGTGAGCTTGTGCCTTCCCTTGGGGTTTTTGCTGAGCTCAGAACATGAGGGATGTCCCAGTACCTGCTGCTTCAGCTGGTGCAGCTCAGCTGCCTGGGGGTCCACGTTGACAATGGGTTTGTTTTTGATTTTCCTGGCCCTGTCAGCATAACGCAGAGTGTTCAGGGTCTCCTCCAGGTTGGAATCTGCTGGGCTCACACAGGCGATCATCAGCGTGTGGCTGTTCCCACCCAGCGAGTCTGGGAAGGAAAAGAAACAGTGTCAAAGTATCAGGGCAACAATGACACTGAAATGTCAGATTCAAGGGTTCCAACCATGAGTGCACCTCCAAAACGCAGATTAAACAGCTCACTCATTACTTTCTCCTCTGCCCACTCAGTTTTGTATTAAAGTGGGTTTTTAAAAGCCAAAATCAGGGTTTGAAACTAAATATTTCACCCCAGAAGCCCCAGTTATTGCCCTAATAAATAACTTCTTTATGCCATGTCTAGCCTGGCTCTTTCAGATTTGCTCCTTCCTCCTTCCCCCCAGTAATAAGAATTCCATGAATATCCAGAATTTTCACCAATTAAAAGAATTATTGGGTAAGAAGAGATCACAAAGCTGCATGGAACTTCATCCTTTGGTTTTATACAAATTGGCTCCTTAGAGCTACTGATCACAAAAAAAAAAAAAAAAAGGGTTCTACATCCAACCCAATCAAGGTTTTAATGAGGTACTTTCAGACATGGAAAATACTGAAGGGCTTTTGCACCAAATTATGCAGTTACCATAAAAACCCCAGTAATTTCATTACTAAAGCTGTGCCCAAATTAAAGACTAGCTTAAATAAAATGCATTAAAAGACAAATCCCAGTTATTGAAAAATAAAGACCAGCTATGCAGGCTAAGAAAACAAATCCCAGGGAAAGCACAGACAGCTGGAGCTTCATTCTGGCTGTGACATCACCCAGGGAGTTGCTATAATTAAGGTACAATAACAGATCTCTGCTCCCAGACTTCTCCTTCTCCCCACTAAAAATAAGCCCTGAATTTGTCTTGTTTCCTCCTGTCACACAAAGTGCAGGAGAGCAAGATTTGTTTTGAGTTCATCACACTGCATTTGCAACCTAAAATAAGAGTCCAGGAAAGGCCTGGCATCAGTGAGGAATTAAACAAACAAATAAATCCCTTTGCAGCAGCAGCTCTGAGCTGGGGAGTTTCCTCCTGCTTTGTTATTTAAACAACACCTGTAAGTTTAGGCTTTGTCATCATCTTCTCTCACCTTGCAGCAGCCTGGTCAGCTTAGAGTCTCTGTAAGGGACAAACCCTCCCTTTTTATTCTCCTCTCCCAGAGCACTGATGACATTCCCCAGGCACAGGAGGCCTCTGTTGATGTTGATTCCTGCAGACAAAGCTCACAGTGAGCACAGCCACCTCAACAGCTCCAAACTCATTTCCTGCCTTTATTAAAACTTCAACAAGGTTAAAAAAGCAGATTAAAGGTTAAGAGAAGTGCTTTGCTCTTTTATTAACTCCCAAGTGAGAAGAAACCCAAACTCCACCACTCCCAGCTCACAGACCTTCTTTGAGTCTGTCTCCCTCAGCCTTGGTCTTCTTTTGTCTCTCAGAGCCAGCAAGATCCACCAGGTGTAGCTTGCAGTGAAAACTGCAATTCCTAGGGCAGAAAGAAATTCTTTTACACTCCCAGGTGGAAAAGGAGCAGCCCAGGAGCTAAAAATTCAGAGAGTCAAAACCTGAGCAGCCCTGAGAAGCACAGCTCAGCACCAGGATGAGGAAATTTTGGGGAAGTCACTATCATCAGCTGCACAGTGACACTCACTTGTCATTTTTCTTCCTCTGATCAATGCAGATGGTGAAGATGGCATGGGATCTGGAGGACTGGGAATTCATGGCTGTGGATCCCACAGTTCTGGAATTGTTCCCCTGCTCCAGGCAGGACACAGTATCTTGGGCACAGGTGACATTTCTTTCTGTCAACCCCACAATCTGTAGCCAGGAAGGAAACATTGTTTATCTTCTGCTTCCTCTTCATCCCACCTGGGATCAGAAAAATCTCCCTGCACCTCAGACTATGCCAATCAATCTCAAAAATCAGTGTCACCTCCAGCCAGAAGCCTGGCATGAAAACTCCCAGGAAAAACTGGCTCTAAATTTCACTTCACATCACCTGTTCCTAAACATCCCCAAGTTCCCCTGCCTGTTCCAGAGCCAGCTGGGCTCTGGGATGGAGACAGAGCTCCGGGGACAAATCCATGGATATCCTAGGCCAAGCTGGGAGCTGTGCAGTGACAGGAAGGGGCTGCTGGGGAGGGGATTTGTGTGAATAAAGGATTAGAGAGGCAGCTCCCAGGGGCACAAACCAGAGAGGGGATGAGCAGGAAGGACTGGATGTGCTCATTGGCAAGCTGTGCTTTCCCTGAGGATCCATCCCCCTGGATCTCTCTGTGCTGCTTCCAACAAGTGGATGAGCCCCACCCCACAGCTTTAGGGATGACAGAAAACTCCACAAAAACCCCTTCAGCCCCCACCCCCAGCAGGGCACACCTTGATGCCTTCCTTGGGATCCTCCCGGATGCTGAGCTGGGAACGCTCCCGGGAGGGGCACAGCAGGTCCAGGATGTCCTCATTGTAAATCTGGAAGCAGCAGAGGAGCAGCTCAGAGTTACCAGCCAAAGAAAGGGGTGGTTATGCTGAAATAAGGGCTGATTTGGCATCACATTTTATTCATTTCACCTTTAGAGAAAGACACTTTGAACCAGAAAGGACTGACAAAACCTCCTGGAGTCTGAGGGGTTGATTTAACCAATATCTGTTACCTAAAGGAGGCGACCTCAAAACTCCCTTTATTCCTAACTTGACAAAAACTAAACTTTTACCTCCAGATAAGAAACTTTGAGGATGAACTCCCAATCCTGCCTTTGCTGTTTCTCCTCAAAGAGCAGCTTGATGACCCTGGGGATGACCCCCACGCTGGGCTCATACTCCTGGTTGGCAGTGTAGGTGCCCCCCATGGAATAGGTTTTCCCTGACCCCGTCTGTCCGTAGGCCAAGACAGTGGCATTGTACCCTGAGGGAACAAAGGGCACAAGGATGAGTCACATGGGGATAGAAAGCTGCATATTTGAAAACCACTCTTCCAGAAAAATCATCAGTTTTAAGCATAGATCACAGTCAGGAACACCGAAGAAAGAAAAAAAAAAAAAAAAAAAAAAAAAGGCAATGAAAACTCCATAAAGCACAGACAAAATGATTATTTCAGCTCTTTTTTTAAGAGTGGATGCTTTATTAGAGCTAATCAGAAACACAAATTCTCTGCCCTCCCAGCTCCACTGCAGCATCCTGGAGCAGGGTGTTTAACAATCCATTGTTATTCTTAAGGACTGAAAGGGGCTTTTTATAAGGGCTTGGAGTGACAGGACAAGGGAGAATGGCTTCCCACTGCTACAGGAATATTGGGAAGGAATTATTTCCTGTGAGGGTGACGAGCTGTGAGCTGTGGCTGTCCCTGGATCCCTGGAAGTGTCCAATCCCAGGCTGGTTGCTTGGAGCAACCTGGGATGGTGGAAGACGGCACAGGATGGACTTTAAGGTCCCTTCAGACCCAAACTCTTCTGGTATCCATGAAAATTCACACAGGCAGCCTCAGGGAACACACCCCCCTCGTTCTGTGGAGAAAAACAGGCTCCAAAGCAGCAAAATCTGGAACAAACCTTTGAAGAGGCCTCGGACCAGAGGCGACACCGCAGTGTTGAAAACCTCCTCCTGCTCCACGGACGGGTCGAACACGTAGTCGTAGGTGAAGGCCTTGTCATTGCCCACCACGACCTGCGGGGGAGAGGGACGGGGCAGCGCTGGGAGCCGGCCCCGGGCTGCGGGAGCCCCGGGAGCCCCCGAGCCTCACCTGCGGCTCGCCGGGCACGAAGGACAGGCACATCCGGCAGCCCTCGCTGGTCTCCTTGGGCACCAGCGGCCGGCAGCGCAGCGCCACGCGCACCGGGATGCCCTTCTCGTCCTCCCGCACCATGGCCGGCCTGCGGGACACGAGCGCCGTGAGGGGAGCGGGGACGGAGCGGGGGAGGAGGGGGGTGCAGCGGCCCTGCCGGGGCTCGGGGTGGAGCGGAAGCCCCGGGCCAGGAGCGGAGGAGGAGGAGCGGGCCCGGCCTGGCCCTGCCCGGTGTCGCGGGGCGGCCTCGGGACTGACCTGGAACTGCCGCCGCCCGTTCCAATGGCGGCGCCGCAACGGCCGCCGTTCAAACCGGGCCGCGCGCCGCCGCGGCCAATCACCGAGCGGGGCTGCAGAACAGCCAATCGTGGGGCTGAACGTCACCGGGAGGCGGGGCCACAACCAATCGCAGAGCTGTACGTCACTAGAGGCGGGGCACCGCGAGGGGCGGGGCGAGGGGCGGGGCGGAGCCAATGGCGGGCGGGTGCGTCAGGCGGGAGGCGGGGCGGAGCTGGCGGCGCGGCCAATCGCAGCGCGGTGCGTCGCTGGCGGGGCGCGTCCCGGGCGCGGCGCAGCGGCAGCATGGAGGGCCGGGTGCCCTACGATGACTTCCCGGTGGTTTTCCTGCCGCCCTACGAGAGCCCGCCCGCCTGGGTCCCGCCGCACGAGGTCAGCCCGGCACGGGGGGAGCGGGGGGACGGCCGGGGGCGGCGGCGGTGGCTGTGGGGCCCCGGCGGGCGGGGGAGCGCGGCCCGGCCCCGGCTGAGCCGCCGCGCGTCCCCCGCAGCGCGTCTATCACCCCGACTACAACAACGAGCTCACGCAGTTCCTGCCCCGCACCATCGTCCTCAAGAAGCCGCCCGGGGCGCAGGTGAGGCGGTGTCGCGGTGTCGCGTTCACGGACGCGTTTCCCGGTTAATAAAGGCGCTGGGATTGCGATATTCCCGACTGGCAGCGTCCTGGCGCAGGGTGGCAGCTTCCAAGGCGGTGGGTAAGGGGAGGGGTTGTTCCCTGTTATAAATGAGAAACAGAAGTCCCGATATCTAGCAAAATTTAGATAGTTTTATTTTATATAGACAGAGCAAGCAGCGCTGGGGAGGCAGAGGGGTCACTGCCCACTCCGTGCTCCACCGAACTGTGGTTTGAGGCTCCCTTTTTACAGCATGGTTTCCTTGTAGTCATCAGTCATTGTTATTTTTTGTTGTCATAATTCTGCCAGGTAAGCACTGGTGGTTCGTGGGATCGCTGGACGATGTGAGTCTCTAGACAATTTGCAAGTCCCATAGATAACCATCTGCTCTTGGTAGATAAGGAAATGGCAGAAGTTGGGAAGTCTGGTCTTAGGGATAGGCTGCAATTGGTTACACTAAGGCAGGAAACCTGATTTTGCAGAATCTGTTGGGCTGTGTGAAAGCCTTGTTTTGCAAGCTGTCTCAGTAGATACAACTTATTTAGAAACATTATATTCATAACAGGAGGATTTAAACCAAAATGATTTAATCATATATTTCCCTTTCTTTTGAGTCATGCTTCATTTCAGACCTAAGTATTCTGGTTTATACAAACCCTAATACTTTTATTATTAACACGAATCTTTTATCAGTTATCACATTCCTGATGTGGTATCCTGGGATGTGGAGGTGCTGGGAACGGGGTTCCTCAGGTATTCCCGGTGGAATTAGGAGAGAGGGGCTGGTGCTGCTGCCTGGCTGAGCACTGCAGCCACGCCTTGGATCCATCCTGGAGACAGAGCAGGGAGGAGGGTCTGGGGAATTGGACAGGGAGAATTCCCTGGGGAATGGAAAAAGAATTGGTCCAAGGGAAGGATCCTGGTGACTGCATTTCCCTGCTGGTTTTTCCCACAGCTGGGCTTCAACATCCGTGGAGGAAAAGCCTCGCAGTTGGGAATCTTCATCTCCAAGGTGTGTCCGTGCTTGGGCCATTCCTGGCTTGTGGGAGCAGGGAGGCTCGGGGCTGGGATTTGCCACAACGCCCTCAGAACATCCTGCACCACTCCCTGATCTCCTCCTAGCCCCTGGAATTGCTCCCTGGGGCCGTGTGGGAGGGGAGCTGTGGCAGATCCAGCGCTGCCATCCCTGCTCTCCCTTCCAGGTGATTCCCGACTCGGATGCTCACAGGGCTGGGCTGCAGGAGGGGGACCAGGTGCTCTCAGTGAATGATGTGGATTTCCAGGATATTGAGCACAGCAAGGTGAGTGCTGGGATGGGGAATCCACCTCCTTCCAGCTTTTCAGCCCAGCACAGAACCCATGGAATGCTCTTTCCTTGTTTTCCAGGCTGTGGAGATCCTGAAGACGGCACGGGAGATCACCATGCGTGTCCGGTACTTCCCCTACAGTAAGTGCCCAGTCCTGGAATGCTCCTTGGGAAGCAAGCTTCCATAAATCCCTGCCCATTCCACCCCAGTTTTGCAGCCCAAGGTCACTGACTGCTGATTTGGCACCACATCAGGGTAATGAGGCCTGGCTTCATCTGCCCACACAGGAAAACTTGGAGAGCAGGAAGGTGGGATGGTTGGAAAAGTTAATATAGAGCTCATAAATTTAAGCTAATTATCCTTGAATAACAAGTGCCAGTGGTGAATGTCCCTCACTAAGGATGTTTGAATTGTGAAGAACTGGGTTAATTCCCAGTTTCTGCTACTGCACCCATAAAGTTCCAAGATTTGAGGGATAAAAAGGGGAGAAGTCAAGCCAAACCAGAATTTTTCATAACATGGAAAGTGGCCATTAAGAAGAAAAAAAAAAGGAGTAGGGGAAGAGGGGGTTTCAAACAAATAATTTCAAACAAGTAATTTTGTTCTAAGTGCCCTAAAATCACTTTGAAAGGACTGGTGGAGGTGCACTTTTAAAGCCAGAGGGTCTCAAACACTGCCTCCACTTGGGAATGTGTGTTTTCCTGAACATTTTGGGTAATTCCCCCTGGCTATCATCCTCTCCTTGTCCCTCCCTCCCAGATTACCAGCGGCAGAAGGAACGGACAGTTCACTAACAGGGAGCTCCATCCTGCCAAAACCTCTCCACTCCTCTTTCCCAACGTCTGAGATGACTCCTCACCTTTCAGCTTTCACTGGAGGCACCACTGTCCTGCACAGGATCAGCTCTTTCCCACGTGGAGAGATGCCAAGGGGCTCATTTGGCTGGAAGATGGATGGGGATTGAGGCTGTGCTCCTGGGAATGGGTGTTGGGAAAAGCTGGTGGGAAGTGGGTCCTGGGGGCAGCTGCTCCAGCAGCATCAAGATTTTAGCAAGACTTCAGTTAAGTGATTTCTGGGCTGGTTCTGGGTCCTTTGATCCTGGTTGTTGAGCATTCCTGAGCAGAGCACAGGCATTGTCCTCCAAGGAATTCACCTGTTCCACTCTTGTGCCATGGAATTCTTTCCTTCTCTTGTGTCCCACCTCTGCATTGCTGGGTTTGCTGGGAATTCCAGGAGTAAAATCCAGCCCCAGTCTGTGCACAGCTCTGGCTGTTTGTGCCTCTCTGCTGATAAAACCCCCACAATATAGGGCTGGAATGTTTGAAAATGTTAATTACCAAGGAAATGTTAATTATCAGCAAATCCAGGGGCAAATGCCCGGTGGGATCACATTGTAATGGCTTCAGGACAACCCTGGCTCTGGCCTTCTCTTCCTTGTAGTGTTTTCCACTTTTTCTGTAAAAACAATCAATAAATCAAGTACAGCAGCTTGAATTCAGCTTTTTGAATTCCCACTCAGGAAGTCTGTGTGGAGGTTGGGATGTACCCACCATGAGCACCATTCCAAGGAAATGCTGGGACAAGGCTCAGCTCCAGTCACCCTTGCAGCCTGCAGGAGAAAATTTGGGATCTGCAGCTGTGTCAGGGGCTTTTTCCACTGGCTCTGCTGGAAATCAGCCCCTGATTAACCTGGAGTGTGTTCCAGCACTGCCAGGAAGGAGCAAGGCAAGATTTTGGCTGTGGCAGCTCCAGCACAACTCCAGGAGCAGGGCAGGACACTGAGCCAGGCTGGGAGTGAGGAAAAGACAGGAAAAGAGATTTTCACTCAGAATTTAAAATTAGCTTTTCCACCAAGGGAATGAACATCCTGGGAGCCCTGGAAGGGGATGAAGACCTCTTGTACCACCTGTCTGGTCTCACCCTGGTTTCCCAGAATCAATTATGTTCCATTGGGAAAGAGGAGCTCTCTCCACAGGGAGCTGCAGATCCAATTTCAGCGTTGATTTTGTCCCTCCTGATTCAGAGCATTCCCTGCCAGGAGCTCCAGGAAGGTCTGCCCTGCCCCAGGCAGTTCCTCCCAGGAATGACTCAGGTGTTTTCCTGCTCACCTGGCTGACAGGAAAGAGTGGATTCTTTCCCAAGGCACATTCATGTCTTGGATATGTTAATTAGCAAAGCATTAAGGCCAGCAGAATCCATTTCATCCTCCAGAACTCAGTTACTGGTGGGAAAACAACAGCTGGACTTTTTTTAGTGACTGACAAAACTGAGCTGGGAGGCACAAATTTATGAAATCATGGAATGGTTTGGATGGGAAGGACCTTAAAGATGATCCAGTGCCACCAGCCCTGTCCAACCTGGCCTTGGACACTTGCAGGGATGGAGGGAGCAGTGCCAGGGGCTCAGTGCTGGCAGAGGTCCTGCAGGTCTTTCTGGAGCAGCAGGATCAGTCCCAGGTGTGTTGCAGGGCAGGGCTCACCTGAGGGCTCCAATGTTTGGATCCACAGGGTCCTGTTGTTATCCCAAAACAGGAATCCTTCCCAAGCTTTGGTAGCCTCCCCCTGGGCTGAGATCATTGACCCAGCCCTAACCCTCAAGGAGACAATTCCACCACAAGTCATTTCTCATTCCAACACCTGGACATCACTTCAGCTCATTGGCTGCTCAATTTCTTGGATTAAATCTCTTTTTTTTTTTTTTGCTGACTAGGCTTGAAAGTAACAAAGATGAAAGGTCAAAGAAGAGACTTCCTGAGAAAATTGTTACATATTCCATATTTCACAACAATGTCAGCAAAGTCCTTTCTCATCCTCCTCTGTCCCTCCTTCTGCTCCATCCTTCCATCTCCATCCTTCTTCCTTTATCCCTCCTCCTCTTCCTTCTTCATGCCTCCTGATCCATCCTTCCTCCTCTCTTCCTCCATTCCTCCTCATCTTCCTCCTCTGTCCTTCCTTTCTCCTCCATCCCTTCTCATACTCCTCCTCCTCCTCCATCCCTACTCAGGACAGCAGTGTCACACCTCGGAGCAAACCCCTGGTACCCCCCCAGCCCTGTGGCAGCAGGAGAGTGCAGTGTTGGTGAAATAACTTTATTTATTTAGTGATACACTGTGGCTGTGTCACACAGTCCTTACTCAGAGTTACAGTCACACTTACTCGCTACAGCTACAAGACAGCAGGGCCGGACACACGGCAGGAACACATCCAGAAAAACATGGGAAGGGAACTATTGGATTCCACTAATCACCCCCCGCCCCCTAACTGGGGTATCCCCCCTCCCGCCCCGGTCCGTGACTCGAACAACACGAAGGGACAGCAGAGCTGCCAGTGAGAGGGACAGCAACACCTGTTCTACAGACACGGACACTGACACCAGCAATTCCCACAATGGGCTATGTACAGGAATGGGAGCAGCTTCCCGAGGGCAGGGATCAATGGGGACTCACATCCCAGCCTCCTCCTGCAGCCAGCTCGCCCCGAGGGAGGGGACTCTGGGGAGCTCAGCGCTGTCCCCTCCCCTCCTCAGGTGTCAGGGAGTGAGAGACACCCTGCCAGGGGAGGGCAGGGAGTGTCACTGACCCCCCACACTGTGGTCACTGTCCTACCACAGCGTCCTCCTGTCACACAGGCCAGGTGGGGAAAGGACAGTGCAATTCTCCTCTCTGCCAACTGACAAACCAACCAAAACCCCAGGACATCTCTGAAAAGCTCTATGAGTTAATTCAAAACCAGGGGCTGGGGGAAAGGAGGCAGTTCCCAACCTCCAAGGTTGGGGAGTGACACCAGAATTCCCTTCAGCAGCATCCAGTCCTCCAATCCTCCACCCCCTGTGACAGGAATTCCCTGCCACTGCTCCCCTCAGCTTTGGCAAAGGTAAAAACTCCCCCAGGAGTGAAATGGCTGCTGGTCCCACCCCAGAGCTCTGCTCCAAGGGCAGAGACAATGGGAATGATTCCATCAAGCAGCAGTCTGGGAATGAGGGTGGAATGTTGCCCTTCCCTCTGCTGTGGCTCTCCTGCTCCCGTGATGAGGAACAGGAGAAGGGAGATCAGGGAAGGAGCCTGAGGAGCATCCATGACTCCCAGGGCAGGTATTGCCCCTGCAGTGATGGATTCCAGGTCACTATTTACTTCCAGAATCCCTGAGGATCTCTCCCCACCCAGCCTCATGCTGCAAAGCCTCTGTTCCCTCCTCCTCCCCCACGTCTGCAGCCAACACTCACCAACATCCTCTGGATGGGAAAAGATTCCAGTGGAGGGGAGCAGGCTCTGGGATGTCCCTGCCACACAAATGGGAGCAACAAGGCCAAAGCTCTCAGAGTCTGGGGCTTTCCAGGGCCCTGTGTGACTCCAGGGGCAAAACTGAGAGGCTGTGAGCAAGAGTTAGCCAGGATCATCCACAGAAAGGAGAAACCAGGGAGCTCATGGGGTGTGTGCCCTGCGGGAAGCAAAGCCTGGAACAGGGAACCTGCAGAGTCCAAAAAGGCAAGTCCAAGTGACTGGTTGAAGTTTAAGGAGCAGCCTTTTACCAGAGGAAGTGGGGATGCAGGACAGGGGGCTGGAGAAGGCAGGGGGAGGATGCAAGGCAGGAGGGAAGGTGGAAAACCCACCCTCCAAAGCTTCATTTTTGTCTTCCCTAACTCGGCAGCTTTTCCATGGCATTCACAAGATACATCTGAGCAGGGAGGCTCCAGGTGGGAACAGGGGGAGAAAGGGAGGAAGAGAGAGAGAAAGAGGGAATGTGAAGGGCACCACGGTGCCAAAGTGCAACAACATAAAAAAATAAAACTCAAAAGACAGGACACTCATTCTGCACTCAGGGCTCAAACCATGCAGTGAGAGGGGCGGCCGGGGCTGCTCCCCACCAGTACACAGGGATTCTCTCTTGAGGAATGGTTTCCAGCCCCAGAGGGGTGGCAATGAGCAGGATGTTCTCCGGGGGTGCTGCTGGCAGGGGCTGTTAGCAGGAGCACCCGCTCTCCGTGACTGGCTGCTCGGGGGGCTTCTCTAGTTTGATGTCAATCACTGCAGGGATAGTCAAGGAATCACCTAGAAAAGGTCTGCAAGGGTTGGTTGGTGTCTCTCCATGGCCTGCAAAGCCAGGGACATGGTGAGAACTTGCAGAGGATGGACAAAAAGAGAAACAAACTCTGGTGGTTTAAAGCTGTAGAAATTTCAGCCTCAGTTTGAATGAAGAAGCAAAACCTGTGCTGGACTTAAGCTGTGAACATTTATATCTGGCCCATAAATGGGGTCATACAATCCCAGGATGGCTTGGGAGGTGATATTAAAGATCACTAAGTGTCACCCCCTGCCATGCAGGGACATCTCTCATTCTCCCAGGCTGCTCCAAACCCTGGCCTTGGACACTTCCAGGGATCCAGCCACAGCTTCTCTGGGCACCCTATGCCAGGACCTCCCCACCCTCACAGGGCAGAATTCCTTCCCAATATCCCAGCTCACCCTGCCCTTTGGCAGTGGGAAGCCATTCCCCCTTGTCCTGTCACACTAAGCCACTGTAAATACTCCCTTTCCATTTTTCTTTTTGGCTTCTTCAGGTCCTGAAGGCCTGAATTAGGTCACCCCAAAGCTTCTCTTCTCCAGCTTGAACAATCCCAATTCCTCCAGCCTTTCCTCATGGCAGAGCTGCTCCAGCCCTCTGCTCACACTCCAACAGGCACACCCCTGCAAAACCCCAGTAAGGCTGTCCCCAAAATGTGCCAAAGGAAGTCAGTAAGCCCAACTCAACACCAGATAATTGCCCAATTCCATGGGAAAACAAGGATACTGTCTTCTTTGCTCTTCTCTGGTGTGCTGTCCATCCCAGGTAAGGCAGCAGCCACACGGCGGAAAAGCTGGAAAGCAGCAAGGGAGAAGCTCAAGGCTTGTCAGAAAAAAAGTTCTTGTTAAAAACATTGGTTTACAGCAGGACTCAGAGTCTGAGCTGTACAAATTCATTAAGTGGGTATTTTAGCAGCAGAGCAGTGAGCAAAAATGCCATGAGAATTTTATGTAGGAAATTTAACAGGTTTTAAATAACTTATATTAAAATATTTATTCAATGCCTACAAAAAAAGAGTTTTATTTTACCTGTTCCTGCTTGAAAAGAACATGGAATTAATTGACAACATTATTCCAGGGATTCACAGAACTCCTGCACTCACTAAACATCACTCACCATGTCCAGCCTCTGCTTGTGCACACAGAGTGCACATTTGAGGATTTCTGATCACTCAGCTGGCCCTGAATATTCCTCTGTGGAATAACTGAGCTTTCAGAGCCCAGCCCTTCAGGTCAGTCCTGTGCCAAACAGCCACTCCTCAGCAGCACTGCTGCTTCCAGGGAGCTGCAGTTACTCTGGGAAGGATGTGCTGGAGCTGGGAAGGGCTATGAAAACCCCTGAACCAGTGGAGAGGGGAACCACATGCAAGAGGCAAAGGGCACAAGCAGAAATCTGAGAAATTCTACTTAAAACAAAAATGTAAAGGTTATTTTGCTGTTTGGTTGATCAAACACTGGCACCTGGACAGTCCCTATCCTTTGATATTCCAAACTCAGCTGGAGTCAGCTCTGGGCAGCCTGCTCTGAGCAGGAGGGTTGGAAGAGGTGATTCCCAGAGGTCCCCTCCAACCTCAATTCCTCTAAAATATTTCAAGATTCTCTGGCTGGCAGACAGAAGGAGGAACTTCTACTCCAGTACATCAGCAGAAACAATTCTCCCCACTGATGTCAGCAGTGATTTCAGCAAACAGTGCATTGACTGTGAACCAAACCAAACCAAATTCCAGCTGACTGGCTGCACAAAACAATCTTTTTTTATTCCATTTTCCCATCCCTCAGCATATTCTGGAAGGAGTTCTCCTTTATTTCCAGGTTTAGCTTTGACACGGAATCACTGAGTCAATAGGAAAGGAGCTACATAAACCAAGCAACATCTCAGGGACTGGCATTAAACAGGAGGAAATTCCCAAAGCCACCCTGGAGCAGCCCCAGAGCAGGGAGGGAGGCACAGATTCCTGCCTGAGGACACAAGCTGCATGTACCTGTTTCACATTGTAGCCAGTCTTTGCACTGGTCTCAATGAACATCACATTCAGCTCTTTGGCTCTCTGTTCCCCTTCCTCTGTGGTGATTTGCCTGCACAAAAGTGGAAAAAAGACACAAGGGACAGAAGGGAGAGTTAGAGATGGATAGGAGTGATTGCTGCTCCTAGTTCAAGAGGGTACAGCCCATCCCAAGGCTTTCACTCAGATTGGAGTGAAACCACCTCAGGGAAGCTGCCACTGGATTTGTGGCAGATGATGAAGCTTGTGCAGGACATCTGAGCCTCATCCACAGCATTCCAAGGAAGGAAAAATCCCCACACCAAGACAGGGAATTTCCCAAATCTCACAGAGGGAATGTTGTGAGGTGACACAAAGGCTCCAGAAAGGCTCCACAGTGCAGCAACTTGGGGACAAGAATCTGGAATTGCCCCTCTGAGCACCACCCTGTGTCCCATTAAGTCCTGCTTTAGCACTGCTTTCAGCACACAGCACATTCAGCTCTTGGGCTTTTCCCTCAAGAAACCTGTCTCCACTAATGAGAACAAATCACAGAGCAGAAAAACCAAAGCAAAGCAAGAGAGTCCAAAAATGAGAGAAAGAAAACTGCAGAGAGAAAGGAAAAAAAAAAAAAAAAAACAAAAAAAACTCAACCAAAAAAACCCCAGCCACCAATTGAAGCAACACTGAGTGGAATGAAAAACTTCCCAGGCTGCACTGAACAGGAACAGGGCTATTTTTAGTGCAGCTTTCTGGCCTCAGAACTTGCCTCATCCCTGGTTTTCATCAGAGGATGAATGGTTTCCCTGCATTCTGCCTCGAAAAATATCACCTTTGTGACACCAAAGGTGGCTTTGTCCAGCCTTACAGGCCCAGAATTTCAGCCTCACACAAATCCAACCTCATTTGAAAAGAAAGGCAAGGCAGCTCCTGTTACTGACACCTGGATATTCCCTTCCCCACCATTCCAAATCCCAGCCCACACCAGGACTGCTGTCACATTCTGCTCCCAAAATAAGAATTTCCACTGCTGCATGAACTTCAGCTGTAGCTGCTTCAAACCATTTTCTGGTATTTTTAATTCTTCCAGCAGTGCTGGGCCAGCTGTTGTGCACCATCAGGAAATACTCCAAGGCTGAAATGATCCCACTGGGCTTTCTAGTTTCACAGGAAACTGGATTTAGAGAGGAATTAGAAATGTCAGGGAGCTGCAGTTATTCCCAGCTCCCAGGAGGGCATGGAAGAGGCTCAGTGGTCAAAACCCAGAGCTGGCTCAGGGACAACATCTTGGATTTTGCTTTTGTGAATGATTTCAGAGACAGACCATGAGCACATCACACATGGAATTCTCAAGCAAAATTAACTGTACATGTTTTTATTCTATTCCTAAAGCTCTGAGCACCAAGTTATAGGAGTATTTCCAATGTCCAAAGCATGGGACACCTCAAAATGCTTCTCAGTGAAGTGGCAAAAGTGGAATTTTCCCTGCTTTTCCTGCTGGGCATGAAAAGTAAAAAACTGCAGGGCAAACAGCCAGGGATGTTGGGACACAAAACCATCAGAATCACATATCCTGAAGGAATGTTCAACTTCAGGAGTGAGTAAAGCAGGGGTAAGAATTTAAAATGTGGGAATGTCCCACAATGGAACACTCAGATCACTCGGCCATCATCCCAAGTGAACAGTGATATTCAAATAAAAGCCCAGATTTTGCTGAGAAAACATTAATTTCACCTGTAAATTGTTCTCCTTTGATCAGGAAAATCTTGTTAACAGCCAAAGGACAAGGATTTGATACTTTAAGGCTTTATTTTGCTGTGAGATTAAGGAGGTTCCCAGTTCCACCTTCCTGAGGTGATTTTCTGTGCATCAGATCAAAATCCCCTGGTGGTTTCAAGGCCTCACACAACCCCTGACACCCAAATCCCACATTTCTGAGAAGTGTGAGGATGTTTCAGTTGGAAAGGCTGGAACTGCCTCATTCACTCCATCCTCCCTTTGCCAACTGCTTCTGGCACCACCCATTAAAATAAAAACCTTCCCTTATCTACACTGCACCTGAGGAACAAAAATCTCTGAAAATATTCAACAAAATTATTGCTAAATCAGCAACCCAGAGAAGAATTTGAAACAGGAACACAAAGTAAAGCCTGTGCTCTTCTAAGAACCCACTACATTGGTTATTTTGGTTGATGTGCTGTAGAATTGAGAGTTTTAAAGCAAAATTATTTATGGCACCTCCCAAAACATTAAGTCTGTGTCATTTTAGGAGTCTAATTAAGTTTTTGGGTCTCTCTTTGGCAGAAGTTTGGGGTTTGCTGATCTGGTTTTCTTTCACACATCCACAAGCTCACTATAATGTATAACATGAAATTTATACTCAGGAAAATTCATACTTTTAGATCAATCCTACAAAAGTTTGTGCTGCATTTTAATAAGGAGAAACTGTGCCATGAACTTCCAGCTGCACGTGCAGAGAGAATGAGGGAAATCAGTGGAGAGTAGTGAAAATCAGCTGATTTCCTTGCTTTTACAGGCAGCTTTTAGCCTTTAACTCAGTATGAAAAAGAAAATCAGACAAAACACCCCACTGAGAAACTGCTGCAGAGCCACTTCAGCAATTTTTTAGGTGAGTTTGTTTTAAACTATTTGTTGGTTAGCAAAGGGAATAACTTTTGCTGAAACCAGCAATGAGAATTTCCTGACAGATAAAGGATGTTGTGTTTAAAACCAAGCCTTGTTTTAAGCCCAGACTGGCCTTGGTGGCTCTGGGCAGGGCAGCAGGGCTCAGTTTCCCCCTTACCTCTTGTCTGCCAGGTCAGTTTTGTTCCCCACCAACATGATGATGACATCACTGCCTCGCTCTGTCCTGACGTCATCGATCCACTTGGAGGTTTGCTGGAAAGAATTCAAGTCTGCAGGGAAGAATGAAACAGCAAAGCTGAGCATAAAACCCCTTTATGACAGAGAAAATGCTTCACTTGTACTCAGGTGCTTCTCCAAACCTCCCCACTCCTCATCAGTGATTTCCCACTCTGAGAGAAAAACAAGGAAGGGGGAAAATATTTCTGATCTGAATGATGTTTTTTGCAGAACTTGTGGTTGTAACTTCTCAGTTCTGCTTGTGTGGGGTGTTTCCAACAAGGACACTGCAGAGCACCACTCCCCTGTGCTGGGATGGGTAGGGATTTGAAAAGGAAGTCTCACAGATATGTATATAACAGAAAGATCTCTGAATTTAGAATCTGAAGAAGGAATAGAAATGAAAGCAAGTTTTGATATAGAAGAAAAGAATTGCTGAGCCAGTTTTACTGGATAACTAGTTGGCAAAGGCTATGTTAGCATGTGAGTTGGAAGGGGTTTTTATAACTCAGAGCAAAGGATAAATCCACCTCAAACAAAAGATGTTTTTACCAAGCAAAAAGATTTTCACAGGCAAACAAGAAAGCCAATGTTGCAAGTAGCAAAAGAATCTCAGAATTTTCCACAGCAAGAAAACTGAAAAACACAGTGGAAAATAGTAACATGAATATGGTAATGTTAGTAGTTATGACAGGTTCTAGGTAGAAGTATTGGTTGGTTGTTCTGTATTAGGATGCTCAGCAAAGACAAGGATATAATGCATTGTAACCAGAACTAGAGTGGCTTCAGACGAGCCTACAGCTGACCAGCTGTGGGCTGGGCTCTTGCTGTATCACCTGGATACAATAACAGGGTTTTACAAGCAGTCTGGAGTCCCCACCCCACCCCAGGCGCACTCACTGGTGATGTCGTAGACCACGACGGCGATGGTGGAGTCGCGGATGTAGCTGGGGATGAGGCTGCGGAAGCGCTCCTGCCCCGCCGTGTCCCAGAGCTGCAGCCGCACCTGCTGGGCCAGCCCCCGCCAGGGAGGGGAGAGAGAGAGCAGGAAAACCTTCAGGGAAAAGCTTCCACACCCCACTCCCACAGCCAATGCAGCAGCTGGGGTGACCTTGCCATCTCACCCAAATGCAAGTGCAGCAGAGCTGTTTCCTGGATATCTGTAAAGGGCTTTAATTCCCTCCTCTGCTTGCCCTGAGATGCTGCTACTCCCAAACATCTCCAGGATTTGGCTCCCACCTCATTACTGGGGTAGCCAGCAGGACAGCACTGATCTCCCAGGGTTATGGATGGGATGTCCACAGGACTCACAGCCTGGAGCATCTCTGGTCAAAGCTTTAGGGGCAATTCCCACAGGACAGACACCACATTCATGTGATGGCAGTGGGGATTTTCACGTGGTATTGAAGCCATGAAAACTTCAATTCCAGCAGAAATGAAAGCAAATGTTACACACTGCAGGGTTCAGGTGGTGCAGAGGACATTGGGTTCTCCCTTCCAGAGCAGCACAGGAGTCACAGAAATGCTGGTCCAGGTAGAGTTTGACCCCAAACACAAACTGGTATTATTATATATGATATTATTATATATGACAGCTCCAAGGTCTGGGACCTGCCTGGCTGAACCAGCACTGCTCAAAAACTCTCCCAACACCCCAAATAAAAGCTTTCCACACTGGGATGCCTCCTTTTTCTTCACCCCACAGTGCCTGAAAACAGGATTGCTCCTCATTCCCAGCACTTTTATGGAGGCACCCACTGGTTCCCAGTTTACAGCCACAAATAATCCCAGCAGGGAGGCAAAGCACTGGTTAATGAGGCAGCTCATCAAGGAAAAAGCAGCTTCCTCAGGACCAATCATTGCTTGTTTAGAAGAGGAAGATAAACTGATAAAGCACAGGCCTGCATCAGATTCAAAACAACATCTTATCTGCATCAGGGAATGTGGAGTTGATGCCCTGGGGCTTAAGGAGGATTAGGGCTTATAGTTAAAGCAATTAGCTCTGGCTTCATTTTGAAGGCAGACTTGATTACAAGAGCAGAAGTCAAGGCTCTTCTCTACCCCAGGAAACTCAAGGTGACAAACTGGGAGCACCTGGGCAGTGTCACAGCAGAGCTGGAAGATCAGACTGATCCCAAGAGCTCCTGGACTTCCCAAGCTTCCACACCCTCCCTGGACAGGGCTGTTACACTGGAATATTCACCATGAACATCACTGAACCACCCCAAACCTTCAGACTCACAGGCAAAAGGCAACTGGAGGAAGCACCACAGAATAATTTGTTAAATTTTTTAAATTAGTTTATTTAGTTTAAATTAATTATAGAATTAATTTAATTTAAATATTAATATTATATGCAGGGTAATGCTCTTTGAGGAAAGGTCTCCAGTGAGCAGGTACCACACAGACACACCTGAAGTGACACAAGTTTGCCGCATTTCTACAAGTCCAGGTTTGTGTGCACCCATTTTGGAAGGGAAAATACAAATAATCACAGTGGGACAGGAGGGATGAGCCCAACCTCCCTTAGGAACAGCCTTCTGGAAGGGCCTGAGCTCTACCTGCATTTGAGATGTCCAGCACATCAAAAAAACTTTAAACCTCTCAGTCACTAAGAATAGTGAAAAAAATGAAATTATCTTCAAAGATCAGCCTGTTACTAAAGAATGATGATATCAGTTGTCATTTAATTTCTTCTGACATGGCTGGGAGCTATTAAGAACAGCCTGGACTGGCAAAATTTTTCCAGCTGCCTGGATAAACAGCATCCTGTACCTGTACAATGGGAAAAGTGATGCCAAGCTGTGCACCCTGCCCTGCTGCCTCAGCCAGGAGAGTCCCCAGCACAGGGCACCACCTGCTCATCTCTGTGCTCCCCAAACAGACCAGTCTGACATCATTTACACCAAACCAGAACTCCTCCAGAATCCTCTCCAGCTTCAGGACTGGGAGAAAGACCAGGAAATTATTTGCCCTAAATAGTGAGGATAAATCACAGCCTATTAATTGTAAAGCACTTCAGCCTAGCAGAGTAAAACAAATTCACTTGTTGGTCACAGAATAAAGCTGGGCCAGAGCTTTTCCACCTGTGCTGTTTTCTTTACTGAAATTTATATAAATCCTGATACTGTAGATTTACAAAACCCCCGCCAGATCAAGGGGAATCAATAACAAGGAGTTACAATTAAATAATTCTCTTCATAACTTCCTGTCTTGTATTAAAACTTTCATGTCAAGAGTTACAGAGAATTTTCCTCTAAGGCTGTTTGTTCTTCAGAAATTGTGGTTGTTCCATCTCTCCTCTTTCAAAGGAGTGAGTCTCCAGGTCTCTTTTCCAACAAAATGGGAATCTTGAATCCTCCTAAGTCACTCCACAGCTTCTATTTAAAAGGGTCTTGTCTTGTTTTACCTACTCTGACAACATTCCTTTGCTTTGGTATCTGAAGCTGTTACTTGTATAACCTCTCTCCTTACCCAGAAATGAAAAAGAAAAATAATTTTGAAGTTAAAAAATAAAAAATAAAAAAAAAAATCAGAAAAACAGAAAAACAGCAAAGCTTTCCAAAGGCTACCAACAACCAGCACAGACACAGCAATTCCCAATCCCTGCCAGCACCCACAGGTGGCTGATGGGTTATTTTAGCTCTTTTTGGCTACCACCACCACTTCCAGAGTAAAGATAATGTGTTAAAAGCAAGGTCCCTGCAGACCCTGGGCTCGATACCTACTTGTGATGTCAAAGACAATGAGAGCCACAGCAGTCACGGATGGAGCTGGGAATGAGGAACCTCTCCTGGCCGGCTGTGTCCCACAGCTGCAGCCTGATCTGGGAAATGGGAAAGTGTAGGGCAAGGGGAAAGGGAACAGCAGGAAAATGGAAAACAAAACCAAAACTCAAGTGAAATCAAAATAAATAAATAAAAATAAGTTGCAAAGCAAAACTAAGGCAACAAAAGGAAAGTTCAAATGGAACAGAAATGTGAGAAGAGGCAGCGACACTTCCCGAGGTCTGGGAACATCCCCCCTCCACACACCCAGGAATATCTCACACATGCCAACACCAGAAACTGGGGGAAGCCCTAAATCCCTCCTCACAGCTCCAGCTATCAAGGGAAATGCACAGCCAGGCCTCAGGGATCCTGCCAGAACAGCCACACAGACAGCTGGCCAGATGTGGGACTCCTAAGGACCACTTCAGCCTGGTCTGGATGATCCCAGAGAAAACCAGAGGTGGTGGAACCCCCAGCAGCAAGCACCCTGCAGGCTGGCTGCTCCTGCACTGCAATCCAACAAGGCTGGGAAGATATGGACACACAGAGAAGGAACAGCACTCAGTCTGCCAGGAAGGAGGGGAACTGGCACATGCATGTGGCTCCTGACAGCCAGGACTGGTGGCTCCAACTCACTTAATGCCACACATCCCAGTGCTGGGAATATCACACAGCTGCCTTTCCTGGGAGATGGTTTTAAAGAACCAAATTCCACGTGTATTTCATGGAGTGCCACAATGGTTTGGGTTGGAAGGGATCTTAGAGCTCATCTCACTTCACCCCTGCCATGGGCAGAGACACCTTCCACCATCCCAGCTTGCTCCAAGCCCTGTCCCACCCAGCCTTGGACACTTGCAGGAATGAGGATCCCTTCTGCTGGCTTGTCCAGGCCATGTTTAGAGCTGAGTGATGGAGCAGAGCTCCAATTTCAGGATACATTATTTGCTGTAAGGCTATATCAACTCCACCAAAGCACACATCCCAGCTGGAGGCTCAGCATTCCTCATTTCCAGCCCAGAAATCAAAGCCTATTGTAAAATCCAGCATCAATCACATCTGAGAAACTATTCCAGTGTCTGAATTTTCCCAGCTTGTTTGCTTGTATTTGTCCCTCCTCTTATCTACACTCCACACCTCTGTTATTTGAACAGGCTTTTTGGGCTCTGCAGACCACTTACATAATCAGGAAAGCATTCCAACATTGGGAGGAAAATGGGATTTTCTGGATAGCAAGGCAGCAGGTGAATGACATCCTGGCTTACACAAGCATGAGAAACCCACACCACTAGAACAGCACACAGACAGCCACAGGTGTCAAGCAGCATTCCCGGGATCTTTGCTTTAAACAAAGGTTAAGGAAGAGCTTTTCTAAGAGGGAATTATTGGTAAAATGGCAGAGAAACTCTCAGGAAGCTCAGCACACACACTGGGAAGAGACTTCTTTGGAAGCAGCAGCCCCAAAGCTCCACACAGGAGTGTTCCCTGCTCCCCACAGCTCTGTCACACTCCTCACACAGCAGTAAAATGGGAAAAAGGCAAACACTGGCAAAACATGAGCAAACCCACAAATACTGAGAGGAAATCCAGGAGAAGGGAGTGAGAGGTCTCTGTGCAAACAGGAATCCCATGCAGGCTAAATCCCAAATTGCTTTACTGCAGTAGGTCAGGGCTGTGTTACCACAGGAGCTTCCTAGGAGGAGGAAGGAGGTCTAATCATGATGGACTTCAAGACTTGCAACACCAACTCCTTGGCTTTTTATTGACTTCAGGAGCTGCACTGGATGAGCCACGTGGGTCCTTTCCAGCTCAGAATATTCTGTGGTACCTGAGGTCTGCTCAGCTCTTTTCATCCTGACAATCCCAGAGGCAGAGCTGCAAATTCTGGGAGCAAACTGCACCTAAAGCAGGTCCACACAACAGGCACCACATCCCCTGGGATGTGGCCATTATCCAGCCCCAATTTTCCATGGAAGATTTTGATTTCCTGACAGAAGTACCAGATGTTGTACCAGTGATGGGATTCAACCAAGGCTGGCTCTCTGGAGGCTGCTGGGGGACTCCAGCAGCTGCTGGGGGAAGAGCCCTCCCAGCCAGCCCACCCCTGCCCCACTCACCGTGCGGTCCTCCAGGTACATTGTTTTGGACAGGAAATCAATTCCAATGGTTGCCTGAAAAAAGGAGAAGAATTAGGAGCTGGGACTTGCATTCCAGCATCCCCTTTCTGCACAAACTCTCAGAAATGCTCACAAACTTGTTATGAAGCTGGTGAAATTATCTGCCTTCAATTGCCTTCAACTGAGGTGATAAAATAAAAGCAATCTGGGGATCTGCACCAGCTGCATTTCACAGCATTCTTCCAACACTTCTCAGCTCCACAAGAACCTCTGAATCTGGATTTTAACCCTAGACATTCCTGTATCTCCATACAGATTGTATCTGAGCTGTCAGCTCCTTCTGGCCTGCCCCAATTCAGTCTGGTAAGAATTATCTTGTTAGAAATATCCAAAAGGTAGAACAAACAAGATCTATGAAATATGGGCAGCTGAAAGCTAAAAAGCCATTTTTATCCAGGCCCTTCCACTTCAGAATGTGCTTCTTTTCCAGAGGCATTCAGCAGCTTCATTGCCCAGGCAGGTCTGCATCCATTCCCATTGCTAGAGCAATTCCAGCACAAAGGCATTTAAAATAATGCACTGAGTTAGGTGCACTCCCAGGCACTTCAATCAAGGAGCTGCCCCAGCCCATCAGAACCCCAGGAAAGAGGAGAGAGCTCCTGATGTAACAGATTTGAGTGTTTTAGGCCAATTATCCCCACTCTTAACACACACAGCTGAATGTGTACCACTGAGTAACTGGAAAAGAGCAAACTGTTCAGTTTCAGGAATTTATTTTTGGGAGGTCTATTTTCCAATAAGGCCATGGTTTATAACAACTACAATAAGAAATAAATAAATCTATGAGAGGATCTTACAAGAGGAAAGGGAAAGGGAAAGGATACAGTTCCAGTGAGTTACTTGTCCTCAACTTCAAATCACCCCAATCTAAACCAGTAACTCTTCCAGGCTGAATTAAAAGATAAAGCCCTAATCTCATCTGCTTTACAGACATTTGAAATTTCCATGAAATACTTCTGAGTGCCTTTGATGCAATTAATTCTTCCCCAAACCTTCAGGCCTCTTGCACATCTACTTTTTTTCATCTGCAGCCTCTTCATCCCCATCCCCCTCTTTGCCTGCCAAGACTTCCCTGGCTTTTCCTATCTTTAGTCCTTTAGTCAAAAAATAGTAATAAAAAAATTGAGAGACAAAATATACCAAGCTGACTTCTGGCAGATCCATCTACACACTCCAGACTCAACTATTCTGACTGAAATGGAAGCTCTAAAGATAACAGAGACCAAGAATGTCACAAGATGTTGGTATTTCATTCATTCTCCATTTCCTGAGGCTCCCATATCCATCACCAGAAATCCTGACCATCATCTTCCTAGAAAACAATGTTCTCCCCATTTTCCTCAAGGCTTCTCACAGGATCTATCCCACATCCAAAGGGGATCTAAACCTTGCTGCCCCTCTGGATTCCTGACATCATCCTGGATGCTTTGATTTAATCCTGAAGTTTCATCTTCATTTCAGGACACACTTTAACCTCTTATCTGATCTTGAACTAATATCTTATGGAGAAATGGGCTCCCAGGCATCAATTGGAACAGCAGGGCATATATTTATTCATATAAATATATTTTAAAAACAAATAAATACTATCACATACCTGGTAAGTATTGTCAAAACTGTCATACATAAACCTGGTGATCAGGGAGGTCTTCCCAACTACAAGAGAAAAGAAAAATTACTTTCAAGCAGCAGTGAAAAAAAAAATAAAAATAGCACTGCTTTGGGAGTGGCAGTGATCTGACAGCAGCTGCCAATCTCAGGCCATTCCAGCTACACCTTCCTGGGAAATAGCCAGCTGGAAATTTCAGTCCCAAAATGACAGAGGCAGATCAACCTCTGCAGGTCCAAACTCAATCATGGCCCTCAAATCAGGTGTGTTGATAACAAAGAACTGGTTGTTTGCTTTGGACAAGCAATAAATCTGCTTTGTTACTCTGTTCTGCTCCTTATGTAATCCCCACGTCTGGGACATAAACATCAAAACAAAGCAGGTGATATCCCAGATGCTGTTCTGCTGCCTCTGGCTGCGTGGAAAAGCAACATTTCACACTCCCATCCCTCCTTTGTAACAAGATTTCAGATACAGAGCAAACTCTGGTTGTTTGTTTCAAAACTTTAAATATATATTTCCAAATATCATAAAGAGACAAAGTGCAGAGCTAACAAGAAGTGAAAAACAAAGATAAAGCTCCAATTCTTGCTCAGGAAGCTGGGTATTCAAGAAAAATTCAAAGGATGTGGATAGAAGAGGAAAAAAGAATAAACTGCCTAAAAAGATTGTGAAATTATGAACATTGGAGAGGGTTCAAAACAGGTTAGACAAATATCTATCAGCAGCAATGTAAATCCTTCATTGGAAAGGATGAGGAATTAGAAAACTTCTGGAAATCCCTCCAAGACCTCCAGTTCCAGGCTTGAGGAGAGGGTGAGGAGCAATAACCCCACGATGGGGTTGGAAGGGACCTTAATGCTCATCCAGGAGCAGGAATGTCCAGGGATGCCATGGGCAGGGACACCTTCCATAGCCCAGGTGGCTCTTTGGACACTCCCAGCGAGAAAACACCACGATCCCAAGGCAAGCACACAGCTCATCCATCCATTCCCAGGGAAGGGGCACAAAGGGGAGACAAAACAAAACCCACGCGGCCAGGGGGCAGCGCAGCGCTGGGGCCGCCTCCCCGCACGGGCTGCGGGCGCACTGCGGGCCCGGGGGGGCGGAACGGAGCCCGGGGACATGGGAGGGGAGGGGGACGGAGCCCGGGGACATGGGAGGGGAGGGGGACGGAGCCCGGGGTGATGGGAAAGGATGGGGACGGAGCTCGGGGTGATGGGAAGGGATGGGGACAGAACCTGGGGTGATGGGAAAGGATGGGGATGGAGCCCGGAGTGATGGGAAGGGATGGGGACGGAGCCCGGGGTGATGGGAAAGGATGGGGACAGAACCTGGGGTGATGGGAAAGGATGGGGACAGAACCTGGGGTGATGGGAAAGGATGGGGACGGAGCCCGGGGTGATGGGAAAGGATGAGGACGGAGCCCGGGGTGATGGGAAGGGATGTGAACGGAGCCTGGGGCAATGGGAAGGGTTGGGAACGGAGCTCGAGGCCACGGGAAAGGATGGGAACGGAGCCTGGGGTGATGGGAAAGGATGGGGACGGAGTCCAGGGCGATGGGAAAGGCTGCGAACGGAGCCTGGAGACATGAGAAAGGATGGGAACCGAGCCCCGGCCCATAGGAAGGTGTCACGATCCGCTCAACCCTTACAGGAGGGCTGCGAAAGGAGCCCCGGGCCATAGGAAAGGCTGAGAACCGAGCCCCGGGCCCCGGGCCCCGCCCGCGGAGGCCTCAGGCCCGGCCGCCCCTCCCAGGCCCCGCCAGGCCCCAGCCGCGTCCCCCACCCCGAGCACAGCGCGGCCCCGGCCCCGCACGGCCCCCGCCCCGCCCGCCCCTCCCGGTTCCGCCCGGGCCCGGCCCGGCCCGGCCCTGCTCGGCTCTCACCGCTCTGCTCGCCCAGGAAGACGAGCTTGAACTTCCTGAGCGGGTTCCCGAAGTCGCCGCCGCTGCCGGGCGCGGACATGGCGGCGCGGGGGGGCCGAGCGGGAGCCGTGATGGGGACAAGGAGACAGCGCCGAGCGGCCCGGTACCACCGCCCCGCTACCACCGCCCCGCGCGTCACCTCCGCCGCGTCACCGCCGGCCCGCCCCGCGGGGAGGCGCGCTGCCATGGCGACCGCAGGAGGGGACGCCGCCATGGCAACGGCGAGGGCGGGGGCCGTGCTGCCGGGGAGGGCGGTTGCCATAGCGACCGGAGGGGGGTTGTCATGGCGATGGGGAGGGCGGTTGCCGCGGTGACCGGGCGAGGATGCTGCGGCTTGTAGCGGGATGTGTCCCGGCTGTAGCGCGGGTGTTGGAGTAGGGTTGGAGCCGGTGGAACCGGGACGCGTCCGGCTGTAGCTTGGCTGGACCCCTCTGTACCGGGGATGGTTGTAGGAGAACGGGTCTGGCTGTAGCAGGGGCGGTTGTGCTGGGATTGGACCCAGGATGCACCCAGCCATGCCTTGGATGGGTCTGGCTGTACCAGGAGTGGTCGTGCTGGGATTGCACCCAGCCATGCCTTGGATGGGTCTGGCTGTAGCAGGGTGGTTGTGCTGGGATTACACCCAGCTGTAGCAGGATGCATCCAGCCATGCCTTGGGTGGGTCTGGCTGTAGCAGGGGTGGTTGTACTGGGATTACACCCAGCTGTAGCAGGATGCATCCAGCCATGCCTTGGGTGGGTCTGGCTGTAGCAGGGGTGGTTGTGCTGGGATTACAGCCAGCTGTAGCAGGATGCATCCAGCCATGCCTTGGCTGGGTCTGGCTGTAGCAGGTCCTGCATCACTTCATATCCCCCTGCACCATGTGCTCCCTGCCCCAGCAGAACACAGAGCCTGCACTGGGCCACCGGGTGGGTTTATTGGTATCAGTGTCACAGAGCTGTGCACAGCACGGGCAGGTGACAGCCACGCTGGTGACGCGCTCGGCCGGGGCCAGCGCACCCACCCTGTCCCTGTCCTTGTGCTGGCACCCATGGGAACAGGGAGCACCGTGGGGCTTTCCAGTGTGGTGGTGCCAGGAGGAGCTGCAGCAGCTCTCACCACCACTAACAGGGCTTGGAGTGGGTGCTGGGATGCTGGGGAGGAGGGGGGACCTATGGGGATTGTGAGGGGCTGAGGGTTAGGGTCAGGTGCCAGGTGTGGCCCAGTGGGGACACTACAGGTGGCTGCATCCCAAACTGGGGTGTGGGGGGCCAGCAGCTTAGCTCTCCTCTTTCTCAGCTTCCTCCTTCTCTTCTTCATCATCCTTTTCTCCCTTGAGCTTCTGGCGAGCAAATTCCTCGATGACAATGTCCTCATCACTGGAAGGGAGAGCAGAGCACAGTGAGCCCACAGGAGGAGGGGGAATCCCTGCTGAGCCCAAACCCTGCTCCTAATGGGGACAGCACCGTGGTCACCCCACTCAGAACACTCAGGTCACTGTGAGGCACAGCCTGGCCCCAGCACTGGGGAGCTGGGCCTGCAGCTTCTGGTGAAGTTTTACACAAGATTTTGCATTTCCAAGGGAAAACAAGGAAAGAGCTGAGTTACCTCCTTGAGAATGGCAAGCAGCAAGTGACAGCAAGGGAGAGCACCAAGTGAAAAGTAGGGGAGAAAACAGAAAAAGAGTCAGCAAAAAAGATTCCAAAAGCTTGGGAATGTGAAATGATTTGGCAAAATCTACATGGAGCCATGGCTGAAAATCTCCAAGAGATTTCCCCTTTGGAAGTTTAAATGTTCTCACTGAGCTGGGAAAGGGCTGGTGTGAAGGGGATAAGTGTGAAAGCCTGGAGTGCAGCCTGCTTTTCCACATCCTGTGCTCACATCCTGTTGCAGGGTGTAACCAGACACAAAACCTTTGGCAGGGCCATGGCTGTCAGGAATGGATTTGGCACTGCGCTTCCCAGAGGGAAGCAGCCCCAGCTGTGGCTTCAGCTGGAATAAACTGATTTGGGAGAAGAGGCCTCTGGTGCTGGGGAATGTGCAGGGACACAGGGATGTGACTTCCAGCAGCCCAGGGATCTCTGTGTGGGGACCAGGACCATGGAAACATTTTGTCCAGTGATGACACTTGTGGCTGGCAGACACTGAGGGACAGGGCAAGGCCTGAGCTTGCAGTTGCTGTGACTGCAGCAAGGACAGTTGCCAAATAAGCCCTGGAAGTTTGCAGAACACATTCCAATCCCAAGATTTGATCTTTCCTGCTGCCTCTGGGAGTGGCTGCTGTGACACAGGCTCAGGGCTTTGAGACCTGGCTGGTTTAATCCAAGGATGTGACCTCAAGCTGGGATGTCACATCCATCTGTGATGGATCTGTGTGGTTTGTGTGCTAGAGGGAGCATCTCTTTACCTTGGCTTAGCTGCATTCCAGTGATAAGCACAGGGAGAAAGGGATGGGGAGAGAAAAGATGTGCAGGTTAATACAGAAAGGATATTTCAACTGACAGCTCCCCTCAATGCTTGGGTGTTTTCCTGGAAAGAGGGACAGTGGGAAGGGTGCTATGGGGAGGACATCTCCCACCCTCCTCCAGGACACAGGGTGGGTGCAGCACAGCTGGACAGCTGTGCCCATCCCACGGGAAAACTGCTCCCACCCCACTCCAGGACAGCTGGACAGCTGTGCCCATCCCACAGAGGGCAGAGCAGGGTCCTTGGCACTGGGGCAGCTGCAGCAGAGTTGTTTTCACCCTGAAGCAGATTTGCCTCTTCCCTGCTGATTTTTGGTAGCATCCCACACACAACTCACTGTCATCAGGCTTCGGGTGCATGAGGATGATGGGCATCTCCACCCCAACATCACTGGAAGGAAAAGCAGCTCTGTCAAGGATCCTGCCCAGCACAGCCCCACACTCAGCCCCACAGGCAGCTCCCCTTACCTGGCAGTGAGATCCCCCAGGATGCTGTGGCAGCAGGAGAGAAGAGACAGAAATAAGCCAAGGCAGGAAAGGGGAGGTGTTAGACTGTGCTTTATACTGAGGTGGAAGATGGTTGATAATAGACGTGGTGGGGTGGGGGTCAGAGAGCAGCTCAGTTACCCCAGGAGAGCAGGGCAGGGATGAGGGGGCCCATGGTGTGAGTGCCCTCTCATTTCCCCAGGGTACAAAATCCCCCAGCACAGCCTGAGCTGATGATCCCCAATTCCCACAGAGCCTCACCCTCCTCGGGACACCACCAGGTTGACCTTCAATTTGTAGGACACCAGGATGCCCAGCACCTCCTTGTCCATGCCAGGTCTCAGTCTAGGAAAAAGGCAGAGTGGGACAGTGAGAGGGCAGTGCTGCCTGCAGACCCCAACCTCTCACCCCATGGGAGGGGTTCATCTGTGTCCTGCAGCATGTGGGGTGCACTGGGGTTTAACAGGAGAGGAAAATGGGAGAAGAGAGGGGAGGGCATTTGGGTGAAGCCACAGAGCAGCTTCTGGAGCTTCCAAGACAAGGCCCAGCCCTGCAGAGGGATCCAGGAGCTTTGAACAACATTGGAACTGGGAAGTTACATCTCTCCTACAGGATGTGGAGGTGGCTCTGTGACAATGCCACAAAATCCCTGTTTTCCATCTGGGTGGGGTGGGCTCAGCAGCCCTTGGTGAGAGCCCAGAGCACCCAGAGCAGTGAAGTGGGGGAAGGTGTGGTGGGAGCAGGGGCAGCCCAGGCAGCTCTTACATGGTGGTGGAGGCCAGGTTGGTGTCCTCGTGCTTGAGCTTGCCATCGAGAGCCAGGCCTCGCTTCTGGCGGTTGGATGAGAGCATGGGGGTCACCGAGTACGTTTTAGAGAAGGTGGAATTGGCTGCCACATTCTCACTGGAAGGGTGGGACAGGAGAGATCAGAGCCAGCTCCAGCCTGGGGTGCTCAGCATCACTGCAGGCACCTGTGCAGGGCCAGCCCTGCCCTCCCCATGCAGCTGCTGGGCCATTTCCTCCTTTCGTTCCCTCCTCTCTTTCCCCTCTATGACCACTTCTTTTTTCTCCCCTCGTCTTTGCTCCCTCCCTTCTCCTTCTCAGGGGGGCAGAGGCTCTGTCTGGCCTCAAAAATGCAAAGTGGGGAGATGAAGAAGCCTGGGAGCAGCTGTGCACCTTCCCCAGGGACCTTCCCAGCCACCACTGGGAAGTTGTCCATGGCTTCTCTGTCCTCTGCTTCCTCTGCACCTGCTTTTCTAACGCAGAGATTTTTGCTGCTTGGTGTAAAACTGTCACACCCTCTCTCCCCCATCACTCTCCCATCCTCCTCCTCCTCCCTCTCAGAAATGCCACACCACCTCCAGCCCCTTGCCCCTTACTTTATCTCCTCAGTGCACACAGTCTTGGTGTATTTATCCAGGGAATACAGGACCACGTCTGTGATCTGATCCACTGGGGACAGACAAGGGGGAGCAGCGTTGGTGACAGGGCAGGGGCTCACAGTCCCCATCTCTGCAGTGATGGGTGCTGGGACATGTCCCTGCTGCCCTTCTCTCACCTGTGATCTTAATTTTTTTCACAACCTTGTTGGTGGTGTTGTTGATGTTGACGGTCACATTGATGGGCTCTCCGTGGTAGTAGATCTGCAATGGGAAGGGGCTCAGTGATGTGACCAGAAATCCTGGTCCCTGTTTCTGGGTGGGGGGGACAGTGTCCCTGCTGACCTCCTTATCCAGGGAGGCCTCGAGGTGCAGAGGCTTGTCTGACATCATGAACTGCCGGGTGGTCTCGGCCCTGGGGGCCGGGCCCGTCTGCGCCGGGGCGAACTGCACCTTGCGGATGATGAGGCGCACAGAGTTCCTGTGGGGACACAGTGCCACCCCCAGTGTCCCCACAGCAACAGCAAGGCCTTCAGGGGGGCACAGGGACTCTCTGGGGTCACCACAGAACGTTTCACCTGGTTCTTAGGACGTGACACAGGGACCACTGCCCCAGTTTTGGGCAGAGTTCCCCATCCTAGCATGGCACAGGCTGACAGAAGCTCAGCCTGACCCCTAAGCTGGTCACCCCAAAAAGATCCTGTGGTTTAGTTTTAGGGCCAAAAGGGATTCCCTGAAATACCTCTTGTGAATCTTCTCCTCCAGATTCTCAGCACAAAATCCTTTGACCTCGAAGTCCACGCCACAGGCCTGGGGGAACAAATGTGGTCACTGAGCAGGAGGGGCTCAGAGCTGCCTGAGCTTTAGGTTCCCTTTCTTCCTTCCTCCCCTGCATTCCCAGAGATCTGGCACTGACTCCAGCCCATCCTCCCTTTCCACAGGCCACGAGAATCAATTCTCATTTTTAACACCACACAGCTCAACCCCTGCCAGGGAGGACAGTCCAGGGGACACAGGCTGGGGACAGCAGCTCACCTTTCCCACATCATCTGGCCCAGGCTGGAGGGTGATGGAGCAGGGCAGGTTGGTGGCAATCTGGGCAGAGAGAGACAAAAGGGAACAAAGTGTTCAGAGCCTGGTGACAGCATGGAGCCGCAGGGCCGGGAGGGGCTGAGCAGCCCCTACCTCGAAGGTGAAGGGGTAAGCATGCTCCCCGAGCTTCTTCATCAGCTTCTCTTGCAGAGGAGTGAGGGTTTTGGGGGCCTGGTCGGGCACAGGGGGGTACAGCTGGGTGGTCAGCACGTAGATGTCCTTCCTGAAGGTCAGGCCGATGACGTCCAGGTCGTCGCGGCCGTAGCGGAAGGCGCAGGTCAGCGTCACGTACACTGCCAGGAGGAGGCAAGGAAAACTATTTCAAACACTTCAGCAGAAATGAGACTGCTCACCACTAAACATGAACAGGATCCCTCGTGTCCTTTGCTGCCCCATGGAGCTGTCGGTGACACGGAGCAGCTTTAACCTGAGCACAGCCCCAGGCTGCTGCTGAGCCTTGAGCTGGTCCCATCCCTCCCCTCAGGCTGTGTTTCTGTACCAATACCTTTCCTGTCCTTTAGGTACTCCGGGTCGATCAGGCAGACACCATCTGCAAACAAGCAAAAGGAGAAGGACTGGTGAGCTCAGCTGCCTAAACACAGCTTTTTAAACCAAAATAATCCACTCTGAACAGCTGGAAGGTGACTGAAAGGAGCTGTTACCAAGGAGGTGATGCCTCCTCCAGTGTCTCCACCAGCAGTGTGGCTGGGTTGTTTTGCAAAGGGACTTTATCCCTTTCCCCACTATTTTCCCTAAGGGTATTTGCAGGAAAACATGGCATTTGCTCATCCAGAGCTGCTCCTCCTGCTCTACCAGCAGCTCACAGCACTGGGACTGGTCTCCCCAGCCTCTCCTGCCTGTACTTCCCCCTCAGCACAGCCCCACTCACCTACAGATTCCACTGAATCCACATGATCCACATAGTCTCTCTTCCCCAGGTAGAGGGAAAGCTGGAGGCAGCACATGGGGAAAGGGAGGAAGGAAGCAAGTTAATGTTTGCCATTGAATTGGCCCAAATTTCAAAGCCCTGAGTTGTATCATGGGGTTTGTCATCAGGCTGCACCTTTAAGGGGTCATATCAGGGTATTATCAGGGTATTTTTAAATTTCTGTTCTGAAAAGCCAATCCTGCAGGGGCATCGTGGCAGGTCCAGGAATTAATCAGATTTCAGAGGGATCCCAGCACAGCCTAAACCTTGGGCTGGCCACACGAGGGGACAGGGCACAGAGACTCACCTTGCTGTTGGGGCTGGTCTTCTTGAAAACCCTGTGGAGAAAACAGAGAAGGATGTTTGGGAATGCCTTGGACAAAGCTGGATGGGGCACAGGGAGTTGATGGGCTGCCCTACAGATGTGGTGCATCACCAAGAGCTGTGCCAGGGTGTCCTGTCCCTGGGGACTCCCATATCCTGCAAATTCAGGGCCAAACCCACCCTGTGTGGCTCCTGAGCTCAGGGTGACCACGGAGGAGTGGATTTTGTGTCTTAAATGAGAAAGACCAACACAGAGCTCCATGGGATCTCACATTCCAGCCCCTGGGAGCAGCATCTGGGGTCTCACTCTCTCCCTCTGCTCCTGCCCTGCAGTGCCCTGCTCCATCCCAATTCCAGATGAATAAATCAATAAAGACACTTACTTTGATCCATCTGCCATTTTAAATCAGTGCAGGAATCTCCAGGTGGAGATCTGTGGGGAGAAACAGGGAAAGCACTGGATGAGGTGCTGGGGAAGAGGCAACCCCAGCCATGGCCTCCATCCAACATCCTGCACATCCCAAAAATCTTCAGAGCCCTTGGGATACAGCACTGCCACCCCTGCAGAGCTCAAGAGCTCCAGGTTTGGCTTTGGGGCAGCACATGGGAGCTGAGCCAGCTCCTTGTTCCCAGCCAAAAAGGTGATGAAGTGGGAGAGTGTTGCTCCAGAAAAGAGGAAACACAGGGGTGATCCTCAATGGAGCAGGTTCAAGACTGGGAAAGGCAAGAAAAGGAACAAAAGGCCTTATGGACTCTCAATTTTAATAGTTTGTTTCCCATCTGCTGGAAGTTGGCTGTCATGGCTCAGTGGTAGGAATGGGCTTGTTTTGTCCTGTCACTCACAGGAAGGTGAGGAAAACACAGAGAGAAAGGTCAAGGGAAGTTCACCTGCCCCATGGGAAGAGGAGTCTCAGGGCACAGGGTCCCTCCATTCCCATCTCTTTATGCTGGGAGTGGGGCTGGAGCTGCCCAGCCCTGCCCAAGCTCCCCTGGCTCAAGCCCAGAAGGAGCCTGTAAAGATCCCACTGATCACCAGCTGATTCTCTGGGATATTAAATGGGATGAGCTCAACTTCTTAGGGAAGAGACAGCTCTGACACGAGCACAGCTTAAGCCCAGGTAGGATTTTAAGCCCCCAGGGGCACGTGGACAGAGTGGCCTCTGAACACAACCTCAGGGAAGCTGGTGAGAGAGAAGAAATGCCCATTAGGTGAGGGGATGATTCTCAGGAAGATAAGAGTAATCCTAAGCTCAGGATCTTTGAGGCCCTTGGGTGCTGTGGGATGTGAAGTTTGGGAATCCTCACAGGGTGAGGAGGTGCAAAGGGAGTGGGAGCAGAGTTTGGCTCCCTCCAGACCCAGAAATTGGGGATGAGGCAATGAAGGGTGGAGGGGAGAAGAGCTGAACTCCTGCTCTGCATCTCCCAACCCCAAAGAGGGGACTCAGACTCTCCCTGGCTTGACTCAGCTGTCCCATTCCACTACCTGACCCCTCCACCATGTCCTTTGGCCACACTGGAATCCTTTTCATCCACATTTCCCCCATTTTTCAACTGTAAACCACCCTCCTTCCAAGCACAACCCAGCACCAGTGTCCCTGCCTGATTTTCCAAAACCCCAGAACCCCAAAGCCGTGGCAGGGCCCAGGCAGCAGAGCAGGCAGCACTCACCTGGCAGCTGGATGGACAGACAGATGTGCTCCTCTTCCTCTCCCAGCACGTCCCAGAGCCACCCAGTCACTACAGGCTGCTCCCAGTCCTGCAGCTTCTTATATCCCCCCTGGCTGTCCCTCCCCTGGCATCTGATCTCACCCACTCAGCCTTGGCTGGGGCTGCAGGGGGTGTGTGTCTGTGTGAGTGCTCAGGGAGAGGGACTTGAGGGAGAATCCTATTAGTTGATTAATTGGGGAGACGCTTCATGAGTAAGAGTGGGCTATAAATACATCTCTTGCTGGAGCCCTGGGAAAGCAGCTTAGAGGGATTGGCAAAGAGGGCTTAGGTGCAAGGTGATGGTAATTGAGGTGGAAGCTCTGCTCCTGGTAGGAAGGAAGGAAGGAAGGGGTGTGGATTCCCACAGGGGCTCTCTGCAGCTGCTCCCAGGGTGAGGGGAGATGGGCTGAGCCTGGGCATGGTATGGGATGGAGATGGCAGAGCAGGAGAGACCAGCCTGGAGTTCTCACTCTCTCCCTCACCCTCCTGGCTGGAAAACAGAGGGATGGAGGCACAAGCAGCTTCCTGCATGGCCAAAGTGTCCGTGTTGTTGGTCACACAGAGGTGACCTGCCGCGGCCCAGGGCACACAGGACACCTTTCCCATGGGGACACTGCTGCACGAGATGATGGGATGAAGGCAGGATTCACCCTCCCTGAACCGAGAGGGAAGGACCAGCCACCCCTGGAGGGTGGGACACAGAGCTGCCACTGTCCCCAGCACAGCCAGCCCAGCCTCCTTTCATAACTCCCAGGCTGGCCTCGCCTGACCCGATTAGCACCTCATTAACTCCAGCTTTGCTGCAGCAAACAGGAGACTGTGGGGAGCCCAGAGTGGCTCTACCTTGTGGCTGCCAGGCAAGCAGAATTCCCACTGCAACCCTGTCCTGGCCACAGCTGTTGTGTGGGATACCCTCCCATGGGAATGGCTGTGGGACTGGCTCTAGGGATGGGGCACAAGCTACAAACTGCTCCAGCAAAGCCCCACTCATCCTCCTGAGAGGAATGTCACATTTGTCTTTACAAACAAGCTGTAGATCTGCTGGTAGGTAAGGTTAGCACTGAGAGAGGTAAAAGAAACAATGGGATGGATTCCACTGATTGATGAATGGGAAAAGAAATTTGCCTGTACAAACAAACTGTAGGTTTGCTGATAAGTGAAATTGGATGTCAGAAGATGAAAGAAGCAACGGGGAAAAACTATGAATTGTATAAGAATTAAAAATTAAAAGGGAGGGTTGTACATCAGAGGGGAATCTCTAGTATCAGGTGTTCCAGGAAGTCTGTGCCTCTCAAGTGCCTCAGCCCAGGAAAGAGAGAGGGAAAAGCGGCCGGGAAATTGGGATAAAAGGAGGCTGCATCCTCCAAAAATTTCAGAGATCCCAGTGGAATGTCCCATGGCCTCTTCTTTTATTTGAATAAAGCAAAAAGGACTCCTTTGTCTCCTTTTTGGACATAAACCTCTGGTGTTTGTGGATTAATTTCCCTGACACTCCTCACTTCCACCATCACTCAAGCCCTTCCTTTGGGGCTGCTCTTGGTTCTGGCTCAACCCCCAGAGCTGAGCACTGGGATCAGGATATCCCTGTAGGAGCTGTGCCTCCTGCCAGGACCCTGCATCAGCTCAACAACATTTATCAGAGAGGTACCAGCTCCTCTCAAACACCGCTCACCTGTTCCCCCACTGGGAGCCACCCTGCCGTGCCCTGCCCTGCCCAGCAGCCCCAGTGCCAGGGCTTTAGCTGCCAGCACACGTTCCCCAGGGCTGAGACTTGTGATCTCTTTAATTGCACACAGGAGAGCTGCTTACACCCCAGATTAACGGGCGCTATTCCTGCCACAGTCAGGGGGACACGTGAACTGTGACCTTCACACTGGCGGGTGAAAGAGGAGGAGGAGGAGGAGGCAGCCCTGCTTGGGCACCCTCAGCCTGGCCAGGGTGAGGCACTGTGCCTGGGGCACCTAACCCTGAGCTTTGTTTGTGGCTCTTCATTAGGCTCTTAATGAGAGCCCTGCGGCCAGGGACACTCGCTGGCTCTGCAGGGTCTGCACAGTGTGGTGAGCTGGAGAGCAGGGCTCATGTTGAGTCCCTTCACCCAGCTGGGTGGTTCAGCCTTGCCCAAGTTGGGGAGCAGATAACTGCCCTCCCCAAAAAGTGGGGAGATGGACAGAGCCCACATCCCTTCCCACGCTCACACTGTGCTCCAAACCATCACCAGGGAAGGAAGCAGAGCTCAAAATAATAGAGAAATGAAAGAGACCATCTTCCTTTTTCCTGTGTAGTGAATGACCAGAGATTCCTCTCATCTCCTCATCCCACCATCCCTCCAGGTACATGCACTGTGTGAAGCACAGCTCAAACAGCCACTTTCAGAGGGGCAGGACACTGGTGGAGCATGGTGGGGGCAGGTTCATCCCTCTGTCCCAAGGGACAGTGCCCTGGAGCATCCTGCCTCCCCAGGGAAAGGCCGTGGGGCTTCCTGCACCCACAGGCTCTGCAGGGAGCCTTGGTGCACCCAGAGCCCCAGTCTGGCCCTGCTGAACCCACATTGCCCTCCCAACCTCACCTGTGCCCAGGTGCAGGTGCCTCTGGCACTGTCCCAGCTCCTCCTCTGGCACTACACACCACAGCCACCTTACATAAACACTCACAGCAGGCGCTGCTGATTTCCCAAAGCCCCTCAGAGCTCCAGGCCTTCCTCCCCTGATCCGATTAAGTGGCGTGGATGGCATTAATCAGGGGACAGGCACCTCCACGCGTGCCAGGAATTACTGCCGTGCTGTTAAGTAATGGCAGGGAGCAGCACTGCTGGGGCTGGGGCTCCAGCAGGACGGGGGTCCCCAGCCCCACACAATCCTGCCACCTCTGTGTGTGCCCATGGCAGGTGCTGGGCAGAGCTGCACTCGCTGCTGTGTGACCACAACACCAGCTCAAAATTTACTGGTTGGCCCAACTTCTCACTGGCATGGCCACAGGTTCCTCTCGAGGCTGGGAGCTGGAGGAAGGCTCACAGGGGGTTTTGGCACATCTCTGCTGGAGGGCTGGGGCTGCAGGGTGGGGAGGAACAATCCCTTAGTGCTGCAGGGATATGCAGTCATGCCAAGGCGGGGGGGAACTGTCAGGAGTGAGGCTTGGCACAGCCCTCCATCCTCATCCTCATCCTCCTCCAGCAGGAATCTGCTTCTCCATCTATCCCCTGAGCTCCCCTGGAGCTGCCAGGCACTTGGACAGCAGACAGTGGCTGCTGCTCATCTGTAATTAATTGCTGCTAAATCACCCTCCTGGCAGCTCGAGCCACACACGAGTGGGCTCTGCTCCCTCCCTGCCACGAGGTTAAAACCCCTGGGGCTGCACCCAAGACCTGTGGTGCTGTCTGAATTCTGTCCTGCTGGGAAAATCTCCCTCCTTCCCGACCCCTTCCCTGAACCCAAATCCCCTGCCACCCACAGGTGTGGTGACAGGAGTGGTGACAGGAGTGCCACTGTAGTGCCTGGTGCCCCCAGCAGCTCCAGGGTAGATCTATAAAGAAGGGAGAAAACATATTTAAAGAACAGAAGTAAGAGTATGTGAAAGGATATGGAATTTATAATAACATATTAAAGTGAGTTAAGTGTTGTGGTGAGTCTGTAGAAAGGGGGGAAAGTGTGTTCGAGGAGCAGAAATATATGTATGATTATTTAGAATATTAAGGAGAAATGGTTTTAATGTCCCAGATAAAAAGGTAAAAGTTAAGTCTCTCTGTGCCAAGGGCAGAGCTCGGCCCCAAGGCGGGCAGCACATCCCCAGGAGCTGGCAGCTCAAACCCTGCCCCGAACGCGTTTCAGGGGCTTTCTGCCACCCTGCACCACGGGCAGCGCCTTCTGCCAGGGCTCTGCGCATCCTTCATCCCCGAGGAGGATGCGGAGGGAGCGGGGGCAGGCAGAGCGCGCTGCGGGACTGTCCCCTCTGTCCCCGCTGCCCTGCCCCGGTAGCGGGGCTGGAGGAGGAGCGAGGAGGCGGCACAGAAGGAGGAAGAGGTGCCGAGCGAGCAGCGCAGCAGCACCGAGCGGGCCGGGACCCGAGGGCATCGCGGTGAGCAGGGCGCGACCCCGAGCTGCCGCCCCGACGGGCAGGGGCCGGTGTGACACACCGGGAAAGCCAGCAGCACCACGGCTCCGCTCCCGCTCGGCTGAACCCCAAAATCTCAGCTCCCCCGGGAGCCCCGCACGGCGTCTGTGAGGGACGGTGAGTGTGATGCCTGGGTGCCACCACCACGGCAGGATGGTGGCCCAGGGCCGCTTTTCCTGTGAGCCCCCCAAAAGGAGAGATGCGCTCGCTGATTCGCCCCCGTGCTCCTTGCAGGCTGGATGAGGATCATCCGCACCCCCAGCCTCCTCCAGCTGCCCCCCTGGTGCTCCTGCCACGCTGCCTGCCCGCAGGGTACCCCGTCCCCATGAGCATCACCTCGGTGGCTCCCTGTCACCCGCCGGGACCTGCAGCCAGCACCCCGCCCGGGCACCGGGGGCCCGGTGTCGCAGCCCCCGTGGCTGCCCGCAGCCCCTGCTGAACTGGATGTGGCTCTGGGACGAGGACACGGCTCGGCAGGATGGCGGCAGCAGGGTGGTACCACCGCGACATCAGCCAGGTGGTGGCCGAGGAGCTGCTGGCCCAGGCTGGGCGGGACGGCTCCTTCCTGGTGCGGGACAGCGAGTCGGTGAAGGGGGCGTACGCCCTGTGCCTGCTGTGAGTGCCTCTGCGTGCGGCTTCTGTCTCTGGCCTGCCTCCCTCTGTGCCTCTCCCTGCTCCAGGCACTGCCAAAAACTCTTGGAAGAGCTTTCTGCAGCGATGGCAGTGGGGTGAGCGAGGTGGCAGCTCCTCTGAGTGACCCCCGGGCCAGGGCAGTGGAGCCACGTCCTTGGGAGAAGGATAAAGGCTGGGCCCACAGCCCTGCCCAGCACCATGACTGCTGAACAGATAACCCCAAATCCAGGGCACACCGAGCTGTTTTTGGGCTGCCTGCTGGCCTGTGAGCATCTCCCATGCTTTGGGGCTATGGCTCCCAACGTGGGGTCTCTTGCCATCCCCACACCTGGAACCAGGTGTGCACCACCTGAGAGCACTGCTGCCTGAACCCTTCCTGCTCCGCACCCTTCCTGCACCCCTCCTGCTCTGCACCCTTCCTGCACCCCTCCTGCTCTGCACCCTTCCTGCTCTGCACCCCTCCTGCTCTGCATCCTTCCTGCCTGCTTGTCACACATCTGTGTGGGCAGGTTTGGCAGGATGCAACCCCTTTCCTTCACTGGCCTGGCTTTTTGTGTGAGACAAAATGCAAATTTGAGCACTGGGGGTGCGGGGCACGAGCCAGAGTCCAGGCTGGTGGCACAGGCTGGTGGCACAGGCAGGGATGTGCAGTGGCCCCACAGGCAGCACAGCAAAGGCTCTGTCTGGCCAAAAGCTGGGGTGCTGTGGGTACCCCAGTGAGTGCTGGTGGAGTCAGGGCTGTCCTGGGCTGTTTGGAAGCAGGGGGGACACTGCACATCCTCCCACAGCCCCCGAGCTGAGGACGATGATTTATTTCTAGAACTGCTCACTCAGTTCCTCTCTCTGCAGAGGGGATGGGGTGTTTGCCTCAGGGCTGGGCCCCCAGCGCTGCCACAGTGCCGCGGGCAGCGGAATGGGGCCCCTCACCTGCTCTCTCCAGCTTCCAGAGGCACGTCTACACCTACCGCATCCTCCGCGATGAGGAGGGGCTGCTCTCCGTGCAGGTGGGTGCAGGGGCGGTGCCTGGGAGCTGGCCTGGGCAGGATGCAGCTGTGCAGGGCTCGGGGTGCTCGTCCCCCTCCCTGCTGGGTGCCATCAGCCTGCGGTTTGTTCTCTGCTCGAGCTGCAGGATGCGGGCGCTGTGCAGCCACTCCCGCTCGGGGCCGCATCCTGACACTGTCCCTGCCACACCAAGCCTGTCCCTGCCCCCTTCGATGTCCCCTCAGGGTTTCTTCTGGTGCCCAGCTCTCTGCAGCTGCGCTTTCTGCCCCCTAAACAGAGCTGGGTGTCCACAGGGAGAATCCCTTCTGCTGAAGGAGGCTGATGTCTCCTCACCCCATGGGTCCGGTGTCCAGCTGGCTCTTCCAACAAACCACGGGCACATTTTGAGGGACAGACCCACCGGACACACTGCAGGCTGGAACTGCCCTGGCAGAGGAGGGGATGTGACGGTGATTCCCCTGCTCTGCCTCCCCAGACCATCCAGGGCATCCAAGCCAAGTGCTTCCGCACCCTCCCCGAGCTGATCGGCGCCTACCAGCACCCCAACAACGGGCTGGTGACCCCGCTGCTGCATGCCGTGCACCGCCCCGGGCCGGCCGAGGACTCGGGTGAGCCGGGGAGGGACCGGGGGCTGTGCCAGGCTGGGGACGGTCCCGCTGAGCTGGTGGCTCTGCCCGCAGACGGGGAGGATGCCCGAGGCTGGGGGCACACGCTGCCGTGTCCCGGAGCTCCCCCCTCCAGCCGGACCCACATCCCGCAGCAGCTGCACCAGCGGCTGCAGGAGCAGCTGCACAGCAGGTAGCGCACCCCTGCCCGCCCCGGGCGATGGGATGGCCGTGCCCGGGGGGAATCTTCACGCTCACCCCTCTCCCAGCCCGGCCAGTGACTCCATGGGCTTCATGGCCGAGTTCCTGGCCCACCACGTGCAGGACCTGCAGGCTCTGTGCCACGGGCACCCGCAGCTGAGGCACTTCAGCACCGCGCTCGCCACCGCCTGCCGGGCACTGCACAGGTCAGTGCCTGGGGACGTGGGGCTGGAGCGGGGCCACCCACCTTGTCCCTGTCCCTTTTGTGGCGGCTGAGTGTCGCGTCAAGGCACCGCCCGCTCTCTCCTCCCCTGCAGTGAGATCGACTTCACGCTGGCGGGTCTGGAGACCCTAGCCAGGGTGTTCGACCCCCCAGTGTCCCCTCGCAGCCCGGCCAGGGAGCAGGTGGGTGCCCCCACAGCCCCCAGGGACTTCCACATCTTGTGGTGCAGCCCAGAGCCACAGCGAGGAATCCACCAGTCCAGTGTCACTGCTCTGCTCCAAAATTATCCATCCTCCCCTTCAGGGTTTCCTGAGCAGCGATCCAGACCTGGAGCTGCTCCTCAGCAAGATCTCCACTGTCAACCACCTCCTCTCTTCGCTGGAGAAGAAGGTGCCTGACCCCAGTCATGGTGCAGGGGAGGCACAGCTACCCCTCCCCTAAATTAACCCCTCTGTCAAACCAAGCTCTGGTGGCAGCACAGCCCAGGGCTCCCAGTTGCCCCAGTGCCCCCAGCACACTGCCCATCCCTCTGGCAGGTGCTGAAGTCACTACAGGAGACGGTGACAAGGCACAACCTGGCACTGCCCAGCGTGGCCATGGCCCCCCAGCCAGCTGCCAGGCCCCTGGCCATGCAGAACTTTGAGGTGAGGCTGGGGGCTCGGAGGGACCCCGGTGTCACTGCTGGGCAGGGCAGGAGTGGGGACAGCTGCAGAGCCACGTCCCTGTGTGCAGGTGAAGGTGGGGAAGTCACAGCGTGCAGCCCTGACGGTGGATGTGGAGTCGGGGACAGTGACAGTCACCAAGCGGGGCAGCGGCTCCCTGGAGGAGGTGATCCCACACGACAAAAGTAAGGGGCTGCTGCACTCCTGCTGGCTGCCTGTGGGACTTTTTGGGGCTGAAGTGTTCCCTGCCATCGGCCTGATGCCACAGGGATTGTCACATGCCCTATCACACCCCATCCCACACTGCCCTGTGGTGGGAGGTGGGAGCCACCATCGCCCCCCTGACCCCCATCATTAGTCCTGCAGCTGATCAAGTACCAGAGTGTGCAGAGCAAGGTGAGGCTGGTGTGTGCCCGTGAGAACCAGAAGAGCCTGAGCAGGGACTTCATCTTCCCCAGCGCGCGGGTGAGCAGCACCGGCGTGTCCTGGGGGAACATGGGGCCTTTGGGAATATGGGAAGCAGCAAATCAGTGCTCTCAGGGCTGAGACCACCCCTGCAAGCTGGCTCCTACACCTGGGGCTGATGTGCACCTGATCCTGGGGTGCTGTGCCCCCCATCTCTCTAAGACACACTCACCATCCTGCAGAAGAGAGAGGCTTTCTGCCAGCTGCTGCAGCTGATGAAGATCCAGCATTCCAACCTGGATGAGCCTGAGATCATCTCGGTGTATGTTGGGACGTGGAACATGGGTAAGGAGCCAGGAGAAGGTGGCCTTGTCCTGAGAGGTTGTTGTGGCTCTTTGTGAGTTTTGGGAGGTGTCTCAGGAAATCTCAGCTCTGAGCTGGTTGTCAGTTTGAGGCTGGAGAAGACACCAATCTGGCTGCCATGGGCTTTATCTTTGGTGATCCACTCACCTGGAGGGTGTTGGGGAGACAGAGAAACAGGGATACCACGAGAGTTTTGGGCTGTAAATCCCAGCAGTGTGGGGCTGGCATGCTGCTCCCCACTCCCAGCAGCTCCTGGAGCCCGTGCTGCAGAGGAGCTCGGGCACCTGGCACGTCCCCTCTGTGTGACCCGTGTCCCTGCCCGCAGGCAGCACCCCCCCACCCCGCTCCCTGGCCTCCTGGCTGACCTCCAGGGGCTTGGGGCGCACGCAGGACGAGACCACAGCCTGCATCCCCCACGACATCTACGTCATCGGCACCCAGGAGAACTCGCTGGGCGACCACGAGTGGGTCGAGTTCCTCTGCGCCTCCCTCAAGACCCTCATGGCCATCGACTACCGAGTGGTAACAGTGGGCACAGCCAGGCCCCGACAGCTGGGGGGCTGGGTACCAGCAGCCATCACCCCACAGCTCCTTCCCCACCCCAAACCAGCCCAGGGAACATCCTGTGCCCCACAGACTCCATGAGGGCCATCCCCAGGAGGCAGGGATGGGTCGCTGACCCACCTTGCGTGTCCAGCCCTGTCCTCTGTGGGTGTGGGGCAGGATGGGGGCCAGGCAGGCTCACCCCCTGCCCCACCGCAGGTGGCCCTGCAGTGCCTGTGGAGCATCAAGATGGTGGTGCTGGTGAAGCCGGAGCACCAGCGGCGCATCAGCCACGTCCACACCTCCAGCGTGAAAACCGGGATCGCCAACACGCTGGGTAGGGAGGGGATGGGGCGGGGAGATGAGCCCGAGGGAGGGGACAGCCTGAGGGACAGGACAGGACTTCTGGACTGTCCCAGAGCTCAGAGGTGGCACATCCCTGCAGGGAACAAGGGAGCTGTGGGCGTCTCCTTCCTTTTCAACGGGACCTCCTTTGGCTTCGTCAACTGCCACCTGGCCTCTGGCAGCGAGAAGACCCACAGGTGATGCAGGGATGGGGAGGATGGGGCTGCCCTGGGCCAGGTGGGAGTTTCTGAAGGAGTCCTGAGAGGCTGTGGGGCTGCCGTGTCCCCAGCTGGCAGGAACAGAATTGAGAGTGAGGTGTCCTAGGTGTGGCTCATACGGTGCTGCTGTCCCCCCTGCAGGCGAAACCAGAACTACAGTGACATCCTGCACTCCCTGGCCCTGGGGGACAAACGTCTGGGGGGTTTTGACCTCACCCTGCGCTTCACCCACCTCTTCTGGCTCGGGGACCTCAACTACCGCCTGGACATGGACGTGCAGGTGGGACCCTGCAGGCGCCAGGCTGGGGACAGCAGGGGGAGAGGAGCCCGGGGAGTCACTGTCCCTTCCCTGGCACAGGACATCCTCACCCACATAGTCAAGAAGGAGTTTCAAGCCCTCCTGGCTGTTGACCAGCTCAACCTGGAGCGGGAGAAGAACAAGGTGTTCCTGCGGTTCAGTGAGTGTGGGGACAGCGGCACCAGGGTCCCCACGGCTCTCCCCGTGCCACCCCCAGATCTTGGGGGTCCCCTGTCCTGGCACAGCCCCGCACAAAGTGCCCAGAGCCTGAGGGCTGTGCAGCCATCGCTGTGAGCCTCCTGTGGGGACCATGATACCCCATGGGGACAGGCAGGGACCATGGCCCCCGCGCCACCTGTGTGTCCCGATTCCAGGTGAGGGTGACATCTCCTTCCCTCCCACGTACCGGTACGAGCGGGGCACCCGGGACACCTATGTGTGGCAGAAGTCCAAGCCCACAGGGGTGAGTTCCAGAGGTTTCCTCCAAGCAGGACATTTCTGGGGACAGGGACAGGGTGCTGAGGGGCTGCGCGGTGATGCTCAGTCCCCACAGCTCCATCAGCCTGTTCCCTACTAAAACAGGGTCTGGGCAGGAGGGAACTCACATTTTGGGGTGCTGGGATGCTCTTCTGGCAGGGGGACCCAGACCTGAGGGTTCCCTGTTTCTAGATGCGGATCAACGTCCCCTCGTGGTGTGACCGCATCCTGTGGAAGTCACACCCGGAGACCCACGTGGTCTGTAACTCCTATGGTGAGTGACACCCCGGGGACACAGCAGCCAGGCGTGGCCAGTGCTGCCCAGGACCCCAGGGACCCTCCCCACGCTGCCCCTTCTGCCATCCAGGCTGTACTGATGACATCGTGACCAGTGACCACTCCCCTGTCTTTGCCACCTTTGAGGTGGGAGTGACGTCTCAGTTTGTGCCCAAGGAGGGTAAGGGCTGGAGTGTGCACCCCTCGGGCTGGGTTTGGGGTGAGCCCAGCACACCCTGACCTGCCAGGACCTGCCTGCAGCTCCCGGCTCCAGCCCCGAGGCGCTGGCCTGCATCGAGTGGGAGAGCATCGAGGTGATCCTGAAAACCACCAGCCGCAGCAAGTGCTACATCGAGTTCCACTCCTACTGCCTGGAGGGTGAGGGGCTGCCTGGGGCGCTGGGGGTGCCTGTGGGGGTGAGCTGGCCTGGCTGGAGCTGTGTGCCCCTCTGTCCCCCTCAGAGATGCAGCGGAGCGGGGAGAACACCTTCCAGAGCTGTGACATCCCTGGCTTCCTCAAACTGGGCTGGTCCTGCAAGCATCTGCCTGTGGTGCGCAGCCTGGAGCATCCTCATCCCCATCCCTGCCTCTGGCTCTGGACCCTGAGCCCCAAGGGGAGCTGGAGCTGTCACCAGCCCCAAGACAGAGCCTCCCTGTGGCAGCTCCCCAAACCCCCCTCTCTGTGCACAGCTGAACCCCATCCTGCCCGACCTGGAGTACCTGGGGGACCAGCACCTGCTCCTCAGCATCAAGGGCGTGGAGAGCTGCGAGTCCTATGGTATGTGGGGATGGTGACACTGGGGCCACCACGGTGGCATGGGGGTGCCAGCACAGCTTCCCCCAGGTTACAACCTGCTGGGTGTGAGGCTGGTAGCTGGAGTTTGGCAGGAGGGAGCCTGGCACCTACCTTGCTCTGTGTGTTGCGGCTGCTCCATGTCCCCCGAGCCCCGGGGACTGACGCTGTGCCCGCAGGCGAGTGCTGCCTCGCCCTGAGGTCAGCGATCGGCAGCACGGCGCAGCAGTTCGAGACCTTCCTGTTCCACCGCGGCGAGGAGACGGGCTCGGTGCGCGGCTGGATGCGGGTCCGGATCCCCCGGGGCCGCTGCGGCACCCGCGAGCGGCTCTACGGTAACACGGAGCCCCTCCCGCTGCCCCGGGCTCGGGGACATCCTGGGCCACGCTGCCCTCTGTCCCCGGCCGTGGGGTGAGGCCAGACCTCGCTGCCTTTGCAGAATGGATCAGCTTTGAGGAGGAGGATGCTGAGCCGGCGGCAGAGCCCCAGATGTGCCCCCAGCCACCCCCGCAGCGCCTCAGGTACCCGGGTGGGCTCAGCCGTGCCGGAGCCCGCAGCGGGGGGATGCTGAGCCCCTTCCCTCTCCGTGCTTGGCAGGAGCCGCCCCCGCAGCCTCCCGGAGCCGGCCAGCGGCTACACCAACCCCGCCTACTTCATCTTCGAGGGGATCCCCAACGCGTGGCTCCCGGGCCCCGGAGAAGCCCCCAGGAAGCAGGCGGAGAGCCCGGCCGGGGGGCAGCGGTGCCGGAGCCCCGCTGGCCCGCGGGTCCCGCTGCCCTCAGAGGAGGAGCCGTGGCGGGGCCGGCCCCGCTGTGGGCCACCGAGCCCGAACCGTGGGCACGCACTCAGCCCCCGCAGAGCGGGCCACCACGAGAGACCCAAGTCGGCCGTCCTGACGAGGGACACGGTGGGGCTGGGCGACTGCTTGCTGTATGTGGCCACTCAGCTGGGCCAGCTGGAGCAGGTGTCACCGCAGGGCCGGGGGGACAGGCAGAAAACCCACCCGGTCCTGGAGCCGCCCCCGCGGCCCTGCCGGGAGGGGCCGAGGCCGCTGGGCAAGCGCGGAGCGCTGGGTGCTTTGGACCTGCAGGCTCAACCTCCTCCTCCCTCCGACCTGCAGCCTGCCAGGATGTAGCGACAGCCGTGCCCAGCCCTGTGCCCTCCGGCAGCTGCTCCCTCCTGCTCTGCTCTGCTCTGCTCTGCCCTGCTCACACCGTGTTCCCGGAGGAGTTTCCCCGCAGCGCAGCTCCCGTGGCTCCTTTTGCTATCGCTATCCTGAATAAAGTGTCGGGGACTGGGTGCGTGTTTGCACACCTGGTTCTGCGACAGGGCAAGGAGAAAAAGAGCCGAGCCGGGTGGGGAAAACAGCGGCTCCCTGTGTCCTGGATGCTCCAAGGCATTGCCCCGCACCTGTCCCGTCCCATGGGAACCCTGCCCTGGAGGCTGCCCTGCCCATCGCAAAGTGACGGGTGTCTCAGCCCTTGCCCGGCACAGGGAGAGCGACACCCCTTCAAAAACACAGGGACACCCCGATCCGGCAGTGTCCCGGCTGCGCGACACGCGAGGTGGCCCCGGTTTTGGGAACACGATGCCCGGGCTGGCCTCAAGGTGGCAGTGGCCACCCTTGTCCTCAGGACTGCCCCGCAGGGCTGGGGCCAGCGGAGCGGCGCTGCGGGACCCCGGGAGCCAGCGGAGCTGTCCTGCGGCGGGCGAGGGGCCACAGACCCCAGGGATGGGGGCTATGACCCTCCAGGCTGAGGGACTGTGGTCCCCATGAGTGCCCACGGGCAGAGGGACACGACCCGTGGGTGGGGGACTATGGACCTTGCGGTTGAGCGGCCACGGTCCCCACGGGTGGCGGGATGTGGTGGCCGTGGGCGGGGGGACACGGTGCCCATGGTTGAGGGGCTGTGCCCTCGTGGTTGAGGGGCCGTGGTGCTGCTGAGGAAAGGGCTGTGACCCCATGGGAGAATCCACCATGCCCCAGATCGGGGGCTGCAGGTGTCCCAAAGCCTGCGAGGGCACCGGAGGGATGGGAATGCAGTGGGGCTGAGCCCTGCGGCAGCTCCTGCCTCCGCCTCCGCCCGCCTCCAGCCCTGCCTTCCCCGGGCACTTTGCTCCCGGCCGCGGGCACACTCGGCACGGCACGGCACGGCACGGCCAGGGCCCCCCGGCATGGCCCCGTCCCGTCTGGGGAACAGGCTGTCCCCGTGGGGACCCCGCTCCTGAGAGCCGCCCAGGTCTGCAGGTGAGCTGGGGCAGGCCCTGCTCGGGGACAGCCGTGTCACACTGTCCCAGCTGGGCTCCGGAGGGCGAGGGACACAGGTGGGGTCTGCAGGGCTGGGTGGGTGCAGGGTGGGGTCAGCAAGTTCTCATCTGCCCTCCTCCACCCCCAACTACCTCCGTACATCCTCCTCTTTAACATACCACCTCCTTCCTCTGTCACTGAGGGTCTTCATCCTTCCCAATGTGGCTCCCTCCTCTTCTTCATCCTCCTCTCCATCCCCTAAATCTCAATCACCTCGTTGTGTTGAAGCTGCCTGGTGCTGTCGTGGCTCAGCCTGACACCTCGTGCTCCTGCCCATTCCCAGCGAGGTGGGGACAGGGACAGCCCGGGGTGGAAGGGAACCCTCACCCCACCCTGCCCGGGGTCACCTCGGGGCAGGGGATGGGGTGGGCAGCAAGGGAAATGCCCGACCCCCCTGGTGTCCCCAGGGAGGTGTCCAGCAGAGCGTGCCTTGGCTGCTCTTCCAGACAAGGGAAGGATTGGAATTGGGTCACATCCCCTTGTGCTGCAGCTTTGGCTGCACCAACCACGTGGGGATTAGGGACAAGGGTCCTTCTACAGGATGTTTTGCATAATTCTCCTTGTTTTGCAATTTCCAAGGGTTTAAGTGAGGAGAAAAGCCCTGTTTTTCCCTTTCTCCAGCAGCAGCCAGTCCCAGGCTCACCCATCCCTTGGCAGCTGCTCCAAAATCTGCTCTCACCTCCCCTCTCTGAGCTCCTCCTGCTGCTCCACGATCCCCAGGATTCCCATCCTCTCCCACCAGCAGGATCTTGGCTCTGGGGCAGAGTCTGCTCTGGTGTTGTCCCATTTCCTCATTTTACTGGAGCCTTTCCAGCAGCTCCATGAACCCCCAGGGCTGGGGGAACCCTCAGATCCCAGTGCCTCTATCCCTTGCTCCAATAATCAGTCCCAACTCTTGGCTCACACCTCAGTCTTTCCTCAAAGGGACAAGTACAGTGTTGCTAGGAATGTCAGCAAAGAATAGGAGTGGGGCTGGTGGTGATGTGTCCTCAGGCTAGACTGATGTGATTCAGTAATTTCAATCATTAATTTTGGTCGTGACTAAGATGAGGAAGCAAGAAACCTGTTAAGATACAACTTGCCAAATGTCATCTTCTGCATTTCTGTATTTTGGTGGCTATTCTCATTGGGAATGATTAAATCCCACTGCTGACTGTGCTCAGGCTGTATCAGCTGCCTGTGCTCTCCTCTGAGCAGTCCAGCAGTCCATAGCTGCTCAGGATATTTCCCCATGCATTTTTCACACTTGATTATTAACTTCTATTTACTGTCTTCTCCATATCTTAATTGGTTGGTGGCCTGTGTCATGGACACTGATTTTGGGCACTGAACCTGCAACAGCTCTGCTCTGGTCATGCTCAAGGCTTTGCATTTTTGCATTCAGAGGCTGGAAAAGGAGAATAAATCTCCTGGTCCCTCATGTCCTCAGCAGCTTGGGGACATGTGGCTGCCACCACTGGCACCTTGCTTGCAAGCTCAGGTTTTCCTGTCACCCGTTTTCTCTCCTGCCTCTGGGAAAACAATCCAAGTTCTCCCCACTGTTAATGTTTGATCAGGACCTGCCTGTTGCTCTCTGAACTCATCCCTGCAATAAAGGCGGGAGCTGTGGCGGGCCAGGAGCTGCAGGGTGTTGGATGTGGGCCTGGAGCTCAGCCCTCAGCTCAAACAGAGCCCCGGGAGGATGCCTGGAGGGGCCCCTGCTGTCCCATCTGCCTGCTGAATCATTTATGAACATCTCTGTCAACTACAGGTATCTCTCCAGGCAGGGTGTGGCAGGGATGATCCCACTGATCCACCCTGCGGGATATTCCTGCTGGGAGAAGCTTGCACATCATCAGGACAAAGGGAAACAGGAGGGGGATGATGAGGGAGCCAAGGGATGAAGGAGCCTGAGAGGGTTTGTCCTTCCAGCTCCAGCTATGTGCATCCCTGAGCCCTGAGTCCTCCCCTGTCCTGGTGCCTGTCACCTCCTGGGAGAGTTTTGGACAAAAGGAATTGGAGATGCTCCAGCATTCCCTCCATCAAATATGGTTTTGGCTCCACTAGCAGCACAGCAGCTCCTGCTCTCAGGTTACTCATCCAAGCATCCATCCTCTGTTGGAGGAATCATTACACCAGGGATGGTGGAGGGGTCAAGGCACAGCCCACCCTCACTGGTCCTTTGCTGGACACCACGGTGGTGGCAGACCCTCCCAGTCCCCTCGAGAAGAGAGTTCTGTCCTCAGGCCGACTTCCCAGGAGTTCCCAGGTCCCAGCCTTTGATGCCAGCACAGGAGGGAATGTCCTGCCTGATGAACTCGCTCTGCCTTGAGCTGGGGCTTGGCTCCAGCTCCTCTGCACAGGGCTCAGCTCATCCCTTCCCTACGGACAGCACCCGGCAGCCAGCGGCTCCTCGCTGTCCAGGGACACTCTCCCAAAGGCTCCTCTAACAGCTCCCCCAGGATTTCTCTGGGACACAACATTCCCCCAGACAAGCCTTTCTTCTCCTCCCGCCTTTCTTCTCCCAAGGAGCCCTCTGGGAGCAGCAGCATTGTCAGGATGGTGCCAATTAGGCCGAGGCAGCTTCCAAGAGGCCGGGGGCTGCTGGTGCTCATCAGGGTCTCATTGTTCGGCTGCCGTGGGGCTGTGCCTGGCGGGGCTCTGTCCCCAGCACAGGGCTCTGTGTCCCCAGCCCACTCAAAGGGATTATTAATGGGGGATTAATGGGGGACTAATGAGTGTCAGCACAAGGGCTGCGGAGGGGAGGCTTTGCAGAGCCCACTCCAAGTTGAGAAAAACCAGAGAACCATCAAAGTGGCCGGAGCTCCTGGAGGGGGAGAAAATCTGGCAGCTTTGGCTCCCTTCCACGCTTTGTGCCTGACAATGGTCAAGATCAGTGACTAGTGTGCTTTCATGAACTGCTCCCCAGGTCTGGCTGGCACGACATGGCCACTCCGGTGAGGATGTTCCCGGTGTCCCTGTGGACACCGACGCCGGCGCCCTGGCCGGGAGGGAACACCACGGCGGCACCCGAGGCAAAGTGTGTCTTCAACGAAGAGTTCAAGTTCATCCTGCTGCCCGTCTCCTACAGCATCGTCTTCGTGGTGGGGCTGCCCCTCAACTCCTGGGCCCTGTGGATGTTCATCTCCAGGATGAGGCCCTGGAACGCCACCACCACCTACATGGTGAACCTGGCCCTGTCGGACACGCTCTACGTGCTGTCCCTGCCCACCCTGGTCTATTACTACGCCGACCGCAACAACTGGCCCTTCGGGACGGGGCTGTGCAAGATCGTGCGCTTCCTCTTCTACGCCAACCTGTACAGCAGCATCCTCTTCCTCACCTGCATCAGCGTGCACCGCTACATGGGCATCTGCCACCCCATCCGCTCCCTCAAGTGGGTGAAGACCAAGCAGGCCCGCATCATCTGCGTGGCCGCCTGGCTGGTGGTCACCGTCTGCCTCATCCCCAACCTCGTCTTCGTCACCACCAGCTCCAAGGGCAACATCACGCTGTGCCACGACACCACCAAGCCCGAGGAGTTCGACCACTACGTGCACTACAGCTCCTCCGTCATGGCCCTGCTCTTCGGGGTGCCCTTCCTGGTCATCGTGGTGTGCTACTGCCTGATGGCCAAGCGCCTCTGCCAGCCCGGCTTCTCCAGCCCCGGCCTGCGCACGCCCTCCTACAAGAGGCGCTCCGTCAAGATGATCGTCGTGGTGCTCGCCGTGTTCGCCGTCTGCTTCGTGCCCTTCCACATCACCCGCACCCTCTACTACACCTCCCGCTACTTCCAGGCCGACTGCCGCACCCTCAACATCATCAACTTCACCTACAAGATCACGCGGCCGCTGGCCAGCATCAACAGCTGCCTGGACCCCATCCTGTACTTCATGGCGGGGGACAAGTACCGGGGCCGGCTGCGCCGCGGGGCCGCGCAGCGCCTGCGGCCCGTGCCCACGCTGGACCTGGCGCTGGTCACTCCCTTCACCCACGGCGGCCACGCGGCCGGTGCCACCCGAGGGACGGCGCGCAGCGGAGGAGGGTGCTGAGCCCCTCATGTGGGCGCTGCCAAGGGCCCAGAGCTGAGCTGTCCCTGCCCAGCCCTGCCCTGAGAGGCCGTGGGAGGAGGGTGCTGGTGCTGGGCAGGGCAGGAGAGACACTCGTGGGAATGGGAAGGTCGCTGAGGAGGCTCTTTTGGGGCAGCAGGCTGCTGTTCCATCCCTGGCACTCTTGGGGACACGAGGGACTGACAGAGAAGGGACACTGGTGCCTCCCTGGGCAGGCACAGCTCTTCCATGACATGTGGGGACCAAACTGAACCTGGGGACAGAGCCCACGCTGGGTGGGTTCAGAGATGTCCCTGTCACACTGCTAGCCTTGGCAGAGGAGAAGTGACATGGCCTAGGGCACTTGCTGCCCATGACCCCCAATAAAGCCCCTCCCCTCTCAACCCTCAGGCCTGTTTCTCCCTCCACCATAAGGAAGACAAGACAATCACCTTCACCCCAGAGAAAATCCACTGGGACAGGTCTGGAGGGATGAGCCGGAGCTCCCGTGGTGACAGGAAGGTTCTTGGGAATTTCCGTTTATGGGTGTTTGCTCCTCAAATGTTTACCCAACTCTTTTGTTTGACCAAGTGCCTGCGCAGAGCAGAGCTCTGAGATTGGTATCAGTGCTGTTGACTCTCCCACGCCAGCCTGGCAAGGATGGGACAGGGACAGGGCTGTCCCCACACCAAGAGCCCCAGGAGGGCCTGTCCCCTTCGCTCCCTGCAAGTCCTGCCAGCACATGCCTGAGAAAGGGGTGCCCAGAGCATCACTGGGGTGTCACACACAGCCATGTCCCACAAGAGCTGCCCAGGTGAAGGAGAGCACCCCAGGGATGGCCCATCCCAGCCCCACACCCCTGTTCCCCTCAGAGAGACCCTCACTCACCACTGAGCTGAGAGCAGATCTCCCTCCTGACCCAGTTAAACCAGTCAGAGCTGTCCCTCACCTCCCATTATATCCAACGTGGCCCAGGTGAACCCAGGAGCTGCTTGGCTGCACCTGAGTGGTGCAAGGGCCCTGCCAAGCTGCCCCAGCTGGAGATGGGACTGCTAGGGAGGGGACACGCTGGGTGACAAGGGCACCCACGCGGGCAGTGCAGGGGTACCACCACAGTGCTGCCAATCCCAACCTCTGGAACACACACAGACAGGTTTGGGAGGTTGGAAATCTGTATTGGGTATGGAGATGGCAGGAAAGGCTCATCTGGGGCCACATGGTCCTGGCTCAGGCCACATCCACAGATCCCCCTGTCCAGGAGTGTCCCCCTCCCACCCCAGGGTGGTCCCACTCATCATCAGGATGCCACCCCAAAAACCCCATGTCAATCCCTCCTCCCATGACACCCTCCCTGAGCCTGTGGTGACTTGGTTATCCCGTGGGGACCGTGCCCACTGCTGGCCCCAGCCCCACACCAGCCCCTTGCAGGGAGCAGCTGTGTCACCCACAGCCCCTCCAAACCCCTGCAAGGGGGAGCCTTTCCCAATCTTCCCCTCGCTTCCCCCTCTCTTCCCACCTCCCCTTCAGGTCGGAGGAACAAAAGGCCAGAGTGGGGACTGTCCCCTGTGTGTCCCCCATTGCCAGACCGGCTGAAATCCCCCCTGCAAGAGCCCTCATGAGCCAGGACGGTGCGGGTGGCACTCAGAGGATGTGCAGCTCGTCTGACTCGGACAGCCCATACTTGGTCTTGTTCTCGTTGAAGAGCTTGAGCAGGGCACTGATGTAGAGCTCGTGGTACCGATCCACCAGCTCCCGGCTCGGGTTCTCCACCTTGGGCACCGCCAGCGGCTCCCCCACTGCGGGCAGGGGACAGGGGAGGGGTCAGCGGCATGCTCGGGGTTAGGGACACGACCCCACCCCGGGGACCCGCAGCCCCGGCGCTCACCCACGGTGGTGATGGGTCTGGCGTAGGGCAGGAAGCCGCGGGAGCGGCAGGAGGTGAGCCCGCGGCCGTAGAAGAGGCACGGAGCGAAGCCAATCATCTTCTGGAAGCGCCGCTGGATGCTCCTCATCCAGCTGCCCTCCTCAAAAACCACCTGGCGGAACAGGTCGTTCTCCCCGAAGGAGAAGGAGGGGACGAGGAAGGCCCTGCGGAGGGGACACGGCGAGGGGTGACGGGGCGCTGGGGACCGGCGGGACCCGCGGGCGTGGCGGTGCCGGTGACCCAGCCGGGACCCACCCGTGCCGCAGCGCCATGCGGACGAAGCCCTTGCGGTTCCTGAGGATGAGCGTGGTGACTCCGGGCCGGCAGGACAGCGACTCGGCCGCGCCGCCGATGACGATGGCCACCGCGTTACCGGTGCCTTGCTGGGACAGCAGGTAGCCGATGGCTCGGCGGGTCACCGGGAACAGCCCTGCGGCGGGACGGGGCACCGGGACTGTGGCACTGCAGCGCCCAGACCCCCGGGGGGGACCGCCGAGGGTCCCCCCGAGAGATGGCACCTGGAGGGACCAGGGCAAGGACAGTGCGAGGGCTCCCTCTGCTGCGAGCAGGGAGCGGGAAAGGTGGGGACAGGAGGTGGGAAAGGTGGGGACAGGGGGTGGGAAAGGAGCGGGCAGGAGGTGGGAAAGGTGGGGACAGGAGGTGGGAAAGGTGGGGACAGGAGGTGGGAAAGGAGCGGGCACGGAGCGGGCATGGGGTGGGAAAGGTGCGAGCCGGGGATGGGAAAGGTGCGGGCAGGGGATGAGAAAGGGAAAGGTGCGAGCCGGGGATGGGAAAGGTGCGGGCAGGGGATGAGAAAGGGAAAGGTGCTGGCAGGGAGCGGTGCGGGCAGGGTGGGGGCAGCGAGGGCAGGGTGGGGGCAGTGAGGGCGGAGGGTGCAGCAGGGTGTAGACAAGCAGCAGGCAAGGCGTAGGAGCTGTTCAGACAGGGTGTAGGCAGGCTGCGAGCAGGGTGAAGGTGCAGCCCAGGCAGGGTGTGGGCAAGGTGCAGACGAGGTGCGAGGTGAAGCTGTCGCTCAGGCACAACGCAAGCAGAGCAGCATCCCCGCCGTGTTTCGCACAGAGGGATCAGGGCTCTCCCGGAGCCCCACCCGAGCTGGGCAGGGCAAGCACCACTCACCCCCGCTCATCAGGTACTCCCGAAACACGGGCAGGCGGAAATTCCCGGCCAGCGTGGTGAGCGAGGAGCGGATGCCCGGGAACAGCTCCTCGAAGCCCGTGGAGCCCGTGATGAAGTTACAGAAGGCGCCGACGCAGAGGATGCCGTGGGGGTGCGAGCCGATGATGTAGTTGTGCCTGGGGGACAGGTCGTGTGTCTTCACCAGCTGCGGGGACAATAGAAGTCGTGGGAACGTGACGGTGGCACCTCTTTTTGGGTGGTCCCACCGCGTCCCGGCGCCGTACCTTCACCGGGAAATAATCCCGAAAGTGCTTCCACACCGTCCATCGCCGCAGGCACGGCAGCCTCCTGCCACCTGCAAAGCCGGGAGGGGACCCGCAGGTGACGGCCAGCCCAGCCCAGCGGGCAGCAGGACGCAAGGGAAGCGCTCCCCCTGAACCTCCTGCATCCCTCTTCCCACCCTGATGATGCGGGAGCGGAGGGTAGGAGCGGGAGGGATGTGGAGCTCCCCATATTCTGGGAGGGACCTGGAGAAAGGGGGACCCCACTCCCATCCTGCTGCAGAGCTGGCAGCAGCGGGGACACGGCCAGCACACCTTTCTCCGGCGTGTCCCAATCGGAGATGATCCAGGCCAGGTAGAGCACGGGGATGAGCCAGAGGCTGGTGAAGAGCAGGTAGACGAGCAGCAGGAGGCTGAAGATTCCTGCGGGAGCCGGGCAGGGGGTGAGAGGCTGTGTGACCCCCCGGATCCCCCGCAGCCCCCCAGTCACTCACCCAGCAGCAGGAAGCTGAGCACCCACTGCAGCACGGCCAGGAGCTGCAGAGCAGAGCCGACATCGCGCTGCGAGGGCCAGGGCACGGCCAGCAGTGTCCTCAGGGCGGTCTGGATGCTGGCCCGGCTGCCTGCGGAGAGGAGGGCACGGCCCCGCCCAAAACAGTACGGCTCGTACGCGGGTGGGGCCACCGGGCTGCCGGGGGACACCCAGGAGCGCCGGCGGGAGGTGGGATGGGAAGGATGATGTGTTGGGTTGATGTGGCCAGAAATGTGAATTCTGTCACCATCTGCCGCAGCCAGGTGGGGCAGTGACCCTGATCTCCTGGCACATATTATCTGCTAATGGGCCATCTTTAAACCAGCTGGGCAATCATCTTTATTTTTCCACAGCCCATCCTCCCTCCAGGAGATATCATCTGCTGCTGGCCCATTCAGTCCCACTGCATGACTGATAAAATTCCATCATCCCACTGGGAGATGCTCCAGCCAGGGGAGGAGCCAAGCCTTTCCTACCCAGATAAAAACTGACATTTTGGACACCAAGGGACCTTCTTTTCACTGGATTCCAGAGGAAAGCCAGACCTTTCCACATCATCCCTGGAGCTTCAGAGGAAACTGCACCTTCTCCAGGAGCACTGCTCCAGCTGAACCACATCTGCCACTGCAGGAGGATGCAGCCACCATTGAATGGGACTGTGCCAACACCCTGACTGACTGACAGGTGTCAGCTTGGATTCTGACTCTGGCAGGGTTGGGATTGTTCTTTGTAATACTGTATTTCTATTTTAATTTTCCTAGTAAAGAATTGTTATTCCTAATTCCCCTATCTTTGCCTGAGAGCCCCTTAATTTCAAAATTATAATAATAATTTGGAGTAGGGTGTGGGGTTGCATTCTCCATCTCAAAGAGAAGTTTCTGTCTTTATTGGCAGACACCTGTCCTTCAAACCAGAACAGATGAGCAGCTGGGGGAGGAGGGATGATTGGGATGGGATGGGATGGGATGGGATGGGATGGGATGGGATGGGATGGGATGGGATGGGATGGGATGGGATGGGATGGGATGGGATGGGATGGGACCCCAAGCCCAAAAGCTCCATGCACCAAGAGCTGTGGCACATCCCGCTCCATGTGCCACCACGTGCCCTCCTTGGCATGCTCAGGCTCACGGGGGATTTGGGGATTTCTCAGCTGGCACAGCAGGGAGACACCACCCCCAGCAAGTGCCAAGGCCAGCTGCAAGGCCTGGCCAGCGTGGCTGGGGGTGGCTGTCGTGCTCTGTCCCCACAGGGACACACCCCTGACAGCGCAGCCACTCCACTGCCCCTGCCACCCCTTCCCTCCAGCCGATCCTGGTGAACCATTAACCTCCCTGGGCTGGCAGCCAGGATCCAAACTCCAAGCCTGGCCCCTTCCCTGGCTCCCCAAAATGGGCCTGAGGCACCGGCCCTGCCAGTGCAGCACTCCTGGCCAAAGGTCCCCATGCCGAGACCACCCCAGAGAGCCACCCCAGCATCAAAGAGCCTTGTTTTCTTGGGAAAACCACCCCAAATCTGCATGGTGGCCAGAGAGACAATCAGGGGGACACAGGAGCAGCCCTGTCCCTGTGGCTCCCCAAGCCAGGGAACCCCGGGTCAGAGGAGAACCACAAACCCCTGGTTCAGTTCTTCCCAGCTCAATCCAAACCAGGAATGGCACAAGTGAAATAAATTAAACACTGGAGCAATCTCTGGCCCATGGGGTTTTTTTCCAGTGGGGAATTTTTGTCCTTTTCTCCCATGCAGCATGCTGGGCTCTGAGTAATCCCTTCCACCCACCACACATCCCCAAAATCCCAGCCACCTGCAGAACCCAGTCCCTTCTTTTTCCCAGGGAAGACACAGAGCTCTTCCCAGCAAACTTGTGCCCACCAAACTGTTGCTTTTTAACATCCTTTTCCTAGAAAAGCCCCATCGATGTCCACACCACAGACACAGAGAACCCCCCAGGGCTCTGCTGTCAGTCCCATCCACAGCTACAGGAGCCTCTGCAAGCCAAACATTTTGAATTTCCGGGAGCATTTTGTGTGTAACATTCCCAAATAACATCCAAAATTTCATCCCTGTGGAGCAACAGTGCATTTTCCCATGGAGTTATCTCAAACTGCTCCCAGCACCCCTAAACAAGCAGACAACAGTGACAACCACCAGCTCCTCACATTGCTGGAGAACCAGGAACCATCCCAACCCATTCTGGGAATCTCTTACCACTGAGGTTCTGGGAGCAGGCTGCTATGATGGTTTTCATGGTGGCAGGAGCTCTGTGGTGCTGTGGGTGGAAAGGTGAGTTTGGCAATCTCAGGGCGCCGGGCTGTGTGTCCAGAGGCTTTAACCAGGTGACCAGAGGGACACCGGCCCTGCTGAGGGGAGGGGACCTGCTCCAGCTGGGATTAGGAGCATGGACAGGAGCTGGTGGTCCTGGAAGGGTCACACAGAGGGTGGGGCACTGTGGCTGTGCTGGGAGGTTGCTGCTCCTTGCAAAGTCCTGGCAGGGGCTGAATTCCTCTGGGAATGGCTCTTGCTGCATTCCCCTGGGAATGGTAGCGTCCACGCTGGGGGAATGTCACAAACACTGCCGTGTGACAGCCTCAGAGACACCCAAAAATATCATCCTGAAGCTCCACAGCCACCAGACCATTCCTGCTGCTCCCAGCCCTGGGGTGGGCACTCTGCCTCCTGCCCAGGGAGTCTGGAGCACTGCCTGGAGAGGACTGAGGGGGAAAATGGCAAAAAAGGGAAATAGGAGCAGCAGGGAGTCAGCACTGAGGTGGTGCCTCAGGCCAACAGCCCAAGGAACAGTGAGAATATTCCCACAGGGAATAAATCCCTGAAGCTACTCCTCAGGATCCAGCTGTCCAGAGGTGCTCCTAGAAGTGCTGGCTAACATCACTGTAGGAAAGGGATAAACACACCTGCAGGATTGTGGTGGGAACGTTAGAAACATTTCCTGGGAGATTTGGAACCCATAAACCTGGGAGAAAGAACCACAGTCCCTGCAGGCTCCCTGGGTGTGGATCAGTTCTGAGGACAAGGATTGCTGCCCAAATCCTGCTAATAGGAGGGAAAACCACCACATTTCTACAGAAGCCCACTGTCCAGGTGACACAAAGGGCCAGCCATGCTTTGCTTTTCCATCCCAGTGTTTCACCAGGTTTGGAACAAGTCCATCCACAGCTACCAGCTCTCACTGGGCACTTCCAGAGGTTCCAGCTGTGATTCCTCACCTTCCTGCACACACCTGCTCTGTGCCAGCTCAGGGCCAGGTGTGTCCTCTTCTTCCTCATTCAGGAATGGTGCCAGAGAGATTCAGAGAGTTTTCCCCCATTCAGGGATTGTTCTAGAGGGTTTTAAAAGCACACTGACTACTTTGTCTTGGAATATGGCACCATTTATCCCAGTTCTGTCCCTTGTGGGCTTCATGAGAGAATCCAGGGCTCATCCCCTGGAAAAGCTCAGGATGAAGAGCAAGAGAATTTCACAGCAAGAATCAGGCAGCACAAAGAGACTTTATTTTGCTTAAAATAGAGAGGAAAAAAAAAATAAATATATTCACCCACAATACAAAGAGCAGTTTTCAAATCCATGGAGCTCCCCTTGGAGGCTGCCTCCACCTGGGAGGGCAGAGGGAGCCTGACCCTCATGGAGCTGCCCCTCAGAGCTCTGGGGCACCCCCCAAACACGACCAGTGCCCCCAGTCTGACACGGAATGCAAACCAAAGCAAGGGGTCACGTGTCCTCCTGCCATCCTGTCCCCTGTCCATCCAGGGAATTCCTGGATGCTCCACCTATGTACATTGTATTTCCTCCTCCCTCTGCAGGCTGTTCTCCCAGAATCTCCAGGCCCTGCTGACAGCCAGAGCATCAGCCCATGTTGTGCCTGTTGCCGTAGCCCCGGGGGTGTGTGTCCTTCCAGTCGTCCCAGTTCCGCGCTTTCCGAAGAGCTTCCTCATCATCCTCCTTCTCCTCTGTCTCCTGCTGCTGCTTCTGCAGCTCCTCATCACTTGCACCTGCTGGAGGGGAGGGACAGGGAGGAGATCCAGGCTCTCCAAAGCCCAGGGATGGGCTGGGTTGGAAGGGATCATAAAGCCAATCCAGTGCCACCATCCACTATCCCAGGCTGTTCCACCCCCCGCCCAACCAGGCCTTGGACAGGCCAAGCACAGTCTAACCCAGTTGTTTCCCTAATAAAGCTTGGATTCTTCCATAGTCAGGGGTGTTCCATACCCTGGACACTTCCCTGTTGTGTTGGGTTGATGTGGCCAGAAATGTGAATTCTGTCACCATCTGCTGCAGCCGGGTGGGGCAGTGACCCTGATCTCCTGGCACATATTATCTGCTAATGGGCCATCTTTAAACCAGCTGGGCAATCATCTTTATCTTTCCACAGCCCATCCTCCCTCCAGGAGATATCATCTGCTGCTGGCCCATTCAGTCCCACTGCATGACTGATAAAATTCCATCATCCCACTGGGAGATGCTCCAGCCAGGGGAGGAGCCAAGCCTTTCCTACCCAGCTAAAAACTGACATTTTGGACACCAAGGGACCTTCTTTCCACTGGATTCCAGAGGAAAGCCAGACCTTTCCACATCATCCCTGGACCTCCAGAGGAAAACTGCACCTTCTCCAGGAGCACTGCTCCAGCTGAACCACATCTGCCCCTGCAGGAGGATGCAGCCACCATTGAATGGGACTGTGCCAACACCCTGACTGACTGACGGGTGTCAGCTTGGATTCTGACTCTGGCAGTGTTTTGGCATTGTTCTTTGTAATACTGTATTTCTATTTTAATTTTCCTAGTAAAGAACTGTTATTCCTAATTCCCCTATCTTTGCCTGAGAGCCCCTTAATTTCAAAATTATAATAACTTGGAGGGAGGGTTTTACATTCTCCATTTCTTAGAGAAGCTTCTGCCTTGATTGGCAGGACCTGTCCTTCAAACCAGGACACTGCTCACCCACCCCTCTCAAGAGGCTTCCCAAATGCCCCATTGCCACCTCTGTTCCATACCTGGAACCCTCTGAGGGGTGGACACAATTCCCTGCTTGCGGCGCTGCTCGTACCAGTCATCCACAGTCATGGTGGGCAGCCCGGGATAGCCAGCTCCAAACACCCTGTGGGGGACACAACAGCCCAAGCCAGGCCATGAAACCCCCTGGGATGAGCAGGAACACAGGCAAGAGGCACAGGGCTATTCCAGATCCAATCTCACAAGGTGAGCTCGAGGAAGGCTTGGGGGTGACCCAATTGTGGCCTTCCTGTGCCCAAGGGAAAGATGGAGAGAGTCTGGAGTGGTAGGACACAGGGAATGGCTTCCCACTGCCAGAGGGATATTGGGAAGGGATTCTCTCCTGTGAGAGTGGGCAGGCCCTGGCACAGCTGCCCAGAGAAGCTGTGGCTGCCCCTGTGCCCCTGGAAGTGTCCAAGGCCAGGCTGGACAGGGCTTGGAGAAACCTGGAATAGGGGAAGGTGGCCCCAGGACACCCCTGGGAACTGAAGCAGATACATGGAAAGCTCAGCATAAATCATGTCTAAAGCATGACAGGAAATTTGGTTCCTCTCCCATTCTGTGCTTTAGATACCAAAATTCCTGCACAGGTTTCAGGGTGCCACAAACTCAAGCACACACATGAAGGTACCACCTGGATTTCTGCACCTGAAGGATTATTTTAGGCTTGACAAGAGAGCACAGAGTGTGGTTGGATCACCCAATGCTTACCTGGCCTGAGCAGCATCCCGGGTGAGGATGAAGGGTTTCACTGGAGTTCTGGCAGGCCTGGAAGGGCCACGGGGCCCTGCTGGAGCCTGGGGATGCAAACAACAGTCACCAGGGAACTGAGGGGATGAGAGTTCCCCTCTGCTTCCCATGAAGTTATTAATGGTCTTGTAGAGGAGAAACACCTCAGCTGTCAGAGCAACGCCCCAGGATGGAGAATCCAGGCCTGAATTTGGTTTAAATCAGGAATTCCATCTGTGCCTGTACAGGAATCACTTCAAATTGATAACTGAAAAATGTAAACTAGAAATTCATTACAATTTGGTTTGAATGGAAAACTAAAATACTGATAATAAATCTGGGAGGCATAAGCTTGCAAGTTCTTCTTTAAAGAGATTCAAAGCTATTAATTCATAATGAGGGCATTGCAAATAATTAGAAGCTGGGTTTTTTTAAAAATGATTAACTATAGAAAAATCAAAACTCAATTTTGATATTTGGACAAGTGTCCACTCATATATGAGCAATAACAAATTACTAAATATAGGTGATATCTATTCAAATAAGATATAAAATGTGCCTCTGTGCCACCTGCTGGGGTCAAAGCAGAGCTGCCAGGGCTGAGCTCAGAGCAGAGCAGGAAATGTTTTTTATTGATCCAGTGGAACATTCTGAGCCCATCATTCCCTGGCATCTCCAGGACACCATGGAGGAGCTGAGTCTTGCAGTGTCAAAAAATGACCCCCAAAAGCAGCCCTGCCAGGAGGCTGTGCCAGCACATCAGGAGCTGCTGCTCCCAGCAGACATCCCAGGTCACAGAAATCCTGGACACAACGTTCTGTGGGAATGTTCTGTCATTCTAAATGGGCTGATAACATCTGGAAATGCTGCAGACCAGGAGTGGAGGCTTGACAGAAACCATAAGGGTCTTATTTTAATTTCCAAATCCAATGTTCTTCAGAATTAGGGATCTGCAGAAAAGCCTTTGCACAGCCCAGTTCAGCTCTGATATCCCAAGCTCCAGCATTCCAGAGGCTGGGACTGTGGGGAAGGTGTGGCAGCAGAGCCCAACCCAAAACTCAGAATTCAGAATGAAGGAAACACCATCAGCTCATGCTGTGACTGAGCTCAATTCCAACTGAACAAAACTCTGCACTTGAATTCCTCTGGGATCCATCCCCCCATGCCCATCCCACAGCAGCTGGATCCCAGGAGAGCTCCCTCACCTGCCTGGGTGCATCCCTGCTCCTCAGGATCACCAGCTCCTGGTCAATGCTCTCAATCTCCTCCAGGCTGGTGCTGATCCATTTCTGGATCTGGAGGATGTAAAATTCCCGGATCTGATCCTCATCTGCTGTCCCACTCTCCACAGAGCTCCTCATGGAGGCCAATTTGTTCTCCAGCTCCTTCTTCTGTTTGTACCTGGCTCAAACAACAGCAAAATCAGATCACTGAATCATTTTTTTCCAGCCCAGCCCATCCCTAGTGCCTTTCCCACCTTTACTAAGAGGATCAATCAAATTTCATGGAAGCTGTGCTGGCTCCTGTTGGAATTTCAGCCTCTCATGTCTGTTAAAAGCAGCTGTAAAATGACATTTAATTCAGAGGGGCCTCAATGATTTTATTCTTCTCTTAAACATTAATGAATCCTAGGAAACTGAAGCCTTCCTGGTAAAATTAGGCAAGACTGGAAACATCAGTCTCCTGGAGAAAGCAGGACTAAGAAAATCAATGGAATGGCTGGTTTGAGCTGATTACACATCACACAAATGTCTTCCAGCTTCTGTCTCAGGTGGTTTTGTGTGTGCAGGCATTTTTTTAAATATAATTTTGGCTTTTTGGACTTTTTGACCTATTCAGGAATTAGTTATTAAAGGGGGAACTACTCATATAAAACACTTCCAAACTAAATCCTCGTGTCCTCCTTCCTTCAGTTATTGTCACCTGAAGAATGAACAACAAGAGCCAAGAAACCTTTGAGGGCTGAGAGGACAAGGAGCATAAAAGAGTATTTCTAAAAAAGAAACCCCTCCCAATTAGAATATAAATTGCATTTTTCTATGTTTTTCTACACTATTTAAGCAAGTCCAACCCAGTTTAGACCTTCCAGTGCTGCCATAATGAGCAACTCAGTGGCCAAAATCCCAACCAGAGCACCAAAGGCAACACTTTTTTTTTCAAGCTCTAATGACCTCACTGGTAGGAAACTTCCAGTTTGGAAGTTCTTATGCTGCCAGCAATGATTAAAGAACTAAATGTAAGATTAATCATGAAAGATTTAAGAGCTTCTTATAAGTTTTTGAGCAGTTTTTTCTCAGAGATCAGAAACTGGAGACACAAATGCTCCTACCCATTAAACACTGAGTCACATCTCTTACAATGAGCGTTTTATGATCAAATTATTCCAATGCCCATGGAAGCTTTTCCCTGTCCAACCCTGCACTGCCTCAGGCTCCTGCTCCTCCCAGGGTGATTCCCAAAGCCCTTCCCACTGCACACAGCCCACCTTTCAATTTTGGCTGCCCTGCTCATGGCCATGGCCACCAGGTTGGGCTGGGCGGGGTCCTGGGGGCTCTCGGATTTCTCCTCGACGGCGCTGCCTGGGGGCAGCTGGAAAGATCCCAGCCCATAGTTCCTGCAGAGCTTGAGGAAGCGCAGGAAATGCTCCCGGGCACTCTCCAGGTGCTCCCTTCTCCTGCTCAGATCCACCTGCTTCAGCGTGAGGCCTCCCAGCAGTGCTGGCAGCAGCATGAACTTCAGGTCGGCTGAGGCGATCTCCTCCAGATCCTCGTTCTCACTGCGAGGGAGAGAGCAGGGAATCCAGGATGAGATGGGAAAGGGGCTGGGGTCATCCTGAGAGGGGGCTCAGCCTGGAGAAAAGCGGGATCAGGGGGAACCTTGTGGCTCTGCACTCCCTGACAGGAGGGGACAGCAGGGAACAGGGATAGGAACAGCCTCAGGCTGGGCCAGGCTGGGCTCGGGTTGGACATGTGATAATTGATAAAAGATTCGTGTTAATCATAAAAGTATTGGGGTTTGTATAAACCAGAATACTTAGGTCTGAAATGAAGCATGACGCTAAAGAAAGGAAAATATATGATTAAAACAACATTTTGTTTTAAACACTCCTGTTATGAACATTATGTTTGTAAATAAATTGTATCTACTGACAGCTTGCAAAACAAGGCTTTCACACAGCCCAACAGATTCTGCAAAATCAGGTTTCCTGCCTTAGTGTAAACAATTGCAGCCTATCCCTAAGACCAGACTTCCCAACTTCTGCCATTTCCTTATCTACCAAGAGCAGATGGTTATCTATGGGACTTGCAAATTATCTAGAGACTCACATCGTCCAGCGATCCCACGAACCACCAGTGCTTACCTGGCAGAATTATGACAACCAAAAAATAACAATGACTGATGACTACAAGGAAACCATGCTGTAAAAAGGGAGCCTCAAACCACAGTTCGGTGGAGCACGGAGTGGGCAGTGACCCCTCTGCCTCCCCAGCACTGCTTGCTCTATCTATATAAAATAAAGCAGTCTAAATTTTGCTAGATATCGGGACTTTTGTTGCTCATTTATAACAGACATCAGCAGGAACTTCTCCATGATAAGGGCGGTCATGCACTGGGAGGGGCTGCCCAGGGAGGTTTGGAGTCTCCACCCCTGGAGGTGTCCAAGGAACGCCTGGATGTGACACTGAGCGCTCTGGGCTGCTGACAAGGTGGGGATCGGTCTCAGGTTGGACTCGATGGTTTTGGAGATCGAACCTCAGTGATTCTGGGATTCTGTCCCGCTCCCAACCCCACCTCTGCCCTGCCCCAGGACCCTCCCCGTCCCCTCAGCGCTCACCTGAACAGCTCCAGCTGCGCCACCATGGCCGCCGCCCGCTGCAGCGCGTCCAGCCCCTGCCGCACCTTGTCCTGCACGGCCGGGGCTCCCGAGGAGGGCTCGGTGCTGGCCTCCAGCTCGTCCCACAGCCGCCGGCCCAACGCCAGCAGCTCCGCCAGCCGGGGGCCGCCCGCGCCCGCCTCCGCCATCATGGGCCGGGAACGCCGCCGCCGCCACTTCCGGCGCGGTCAGGCGCGACCGTACCCGCCCCGGCCGCCATCTTGGGGAGGTCACTGCCATAGCCGCACCATGGGGCGACATCTTGAGGAGGTCACGGCTATAGATACGGCTGGCGCCATCTTGAGGAGGGCATAGCTACAGCCCATGGGGCGCGGGTGCCGCCATGCTGGTGAGGGCAGGCTGAGGGGCAGCGGCCCCGGTGGGTGCCGTGATGGCCCCGCGCTCGCCCCGCGGCCGTGGAGCCCCCGGGACCCCGCGGCGGGCGGGCACCGCGGGCAGGAGCGGCCGGGGCGGCTCAGAGGCCTCCAGTGCCCTGCCAGATCCTGCCTGGCGCACCGGCCCGCACGGGTCCTGGCAGGGAGCGCTGAGATGCAGTCTGGGGAAGTGGAAGAAAATGTAGATAATTCGATAAATTTGCAGAAAACATCCGTTTCCCCGCTTTATCAAAGGAGTGCACAGTGGTGATCCTTGATAGGACAGTACTGGATCAATAAATATAAATTTATTTGTTTAAGCACAACGCTTCCTATTTTTTATTTTTTCTGCAGTACAAGTGGAACATGGGAACTTTCTCTCTCTCTCTCTCTTTTTTTTTTTTTTTTTTTTTTCTTCATTTATTTTGCTCCTAAAATCTCTAAAATTCAAGCAGGCACTGGGCAGGTTAGGGTTAAATCTGTGCTTTTTATGAACAGGTTATTTCCCTTAGAAATAAAGGTGATTGACCTGGCTGTGAGCAAAGTATGGATGTAGCACCCTCTACTACTGCTCCTTACTCCTGAGTAATTCTAACTCAGCCTCTGAGGATGACTCAGTTTACGATTTATTCTGTTTATTTTGTCAGATTGTGCAATGAATTGTTACTCACAGAGCTGAGTGCTGTGAGTCCTCCAAACCTGCCTGGCTCCAGGTCTGGGCTGATGGGAGGATCTCCTGGACATTCCCAGTGGGATGGCAGCCCCAGGGAGGTTCATGGCCACGTCAGTGTCTGCTCTGCTCCTCAGGCTCCCTCCCTGCTGGAATGGTTGCCCAGCCTGGCAGAAATCAGATCCTTCCCTGTGAGAATGTGGATGCCCTGGAAAGGTTTTCCCAGACACTTGGAAGTGTCCGAGCCCAGGTTGGATGGGGAAAAGAACAACCTGGGATAGGAGAAAGTGTCACTGCCCAGGGCAGAGAGTGGAATAAGCTGGGCTTTAAGTCCCTTTACCAAACCATCCAAGAATTCCATGATTCCAAGGGATGGAGAGCTGCTTCCCCTCCAAACCCCCTGCAGCCCCTGCCAGAGCTACACCCAAAATTCCTCAGGCTGCAGCTGGTTCCCCCTCGGATCTTATGGCTCTTACTCACCCCTGTTTGTCCCTGAAGATCCCCACTGGGACAATCCCTGTTTTTGTTTGTCATCCTTAGAGCACCACGACACTGCTGAGCACCCCGGGAACAAAGGAGAACAGAGAGGGCAGGGTTTTTCCTTAAATACAATCATTTACTCATGTGTGTGTCTTGTGGTGTGATGGTGCACAGAGCAGCCACCCCAAAGGTCACAGCAACATCCCCCAAATATTCCCAGCAGTGCAGGTTGGACAGGGCTTGGAGCAACCTGGGCTAGGAGAGGGTTCCCTGCTCATGCCAGCTTTAAGGATGAGCTCTAAGGCCCCTTCATCCCAAACCATTCCAGGATTTCCTGATTTTGTGAGATTTGATCCACAGCTGAGCCCCACTCTGGGTTTTCTCCTGCTTCTGGCTCAGCTCTGTGAGCAGCACAAGCAAAAGCAGGTGCAGGTTCTGATCCACATTCCAGGGCTCTGCAGAAGAAATGTCCCAACATATCCTTGACCACAGAGTCATCCTTCCTCCAAAAACTTAATTACCCACAGTTTGCTGCCCTTGCTCATATTATCCTCCTGGAATGAGTTATGCAGAATCCCTCAATGAATAGGGAAATAAAAATCCATGTTTTAACAGCAAAATAAAAATATTCTATGAAAATAGCTCTCCTTCCCTCAGACTTTATTGTTTGCACAAATTTGACCAGCAACAAATAACCACGTTCACACCAACGTTACTCCCTTAAAACCCCTGGGGACCAACACAGGGACCATTCCCACTGCATCCATGCTGAGGCTCCCGGCTCCTGGGGGATGCTCCCAGCCCTGCAGGTCTCACATCCCTGCTAATTCCAGGTGTGGGGCCGGACCCCAGCAGCTCCCACTGGGAGCGTTGTCACTGAGCTGTCACCCCCTGCCAGCCTGACCCTTTGCACTCTCCAGCCAATTCCGGCTCCTTTCCCGTTTCCCGCAGGATTCCGGCTGCGCAGTCTTTTCCCAGCTCTTCCCTGTCGGGCTTGGAGTCAAGGAGGGAGAGAAGGAGTGAATTCTGCATATTCAGCACTTGACCCTGCCTTTTCCCAAGCCGAAATTCCAACGGGACCTCTCTAGGAGGGATCCCGACGGCTCCCCTGGGCATTCCTTGCTATTGTGGCTCCTCTCCTCTCCCCCAGGCCATGTGTGTTTGTAGTTACCAAATGCAAATCACATTTCCCACCCTCCTGGCTGGAGTTCTCACTCCAAAAGATCCTTTCCCGTTTTGTTTTTTCCCTCTCACCAGCTCGTTTTGCAATGCTCGCAGCCCCTCCCGGTGTCACCTCCCTGTGATCAGGGATGCGCTGGGAAGTGGATGGAGGGAAGGCACTGAAGCAATCCTAATTTAGTACCTGCAGCTCTCCTCACACAGAAACTGCGGCTGTTTTGCAGCCTGGCAGCTGAAACTCCTTTTTCTGAGGAATGCGGGGCACTGACCCCTAATTGCATTTTAAAAGGAAAACTCGAGATAGCTTTTGACCTTGGGCAGCTGCGGTTTAGCCGGCGCTCTCGGAAGGGAGATGGCAGCAGGCAGAGCCAGTCAATGGCACATTAACATCTGATAACGAGGGTTAACTCGCTCCTGGCACTCAGCTTCCAGCCCCTGCATCCTCCCGAGCCACCTCTGATTCCTTCCCTGCTCACACAGAAACCTGGAGCGCATTAAGGGGAGGGGGTGTTTTACAAGAAAAGCTCATGAATTGATTCCGTGACCCAGCAGAGACCATTAAAAATGATGGAATGGATATGGAAGTGAGTAATCGTCCAGCTGGGCTAGGGCTGAGTGCGGCCAACTCCAGTCAATGGGAACCAAAAATAAAGTGAAGCTGCTGGAGCCTCCAGGCAATGCTGGGAGCTGCAGGAATCCCATCCCGAGGATTCCCATCCCATTTACCTGTCCTCCTGGTGCTGTGGAGTCTCTCCAGCACCTGTTTGGACTCATTCCTTCTCTCCCAAGGCTACACCAGCAGGAATCTCATCCCATCCGAGCACTTGGCTGGATTCTGTGCTAAGGGAAATGTGGGAGCCCCCATCCCTGGCTCCCAAACCCTTGCTGTTCACACACACCCTTGGCTCATCCAGCCCTCATTCCCAAGGATCAGAAAGTAACCCTGGACTGCCACAGTTTCCAGCACCAGGCAGCTGGAGACCTGAGGAAGCAGGGGATAAAACAGGAGCTGAGGAAAGTAGGGATCTGTAATTAAAGGCAAATCTGTGCCAGTGAGAATTAGAAAGAGCTGAAAGTGAGCTGGTCCTCAGATGAGGCTTTGTGGCCACATGAGGCTTTATGGACACAAGGCTCTTCTTACAGCCTATTTCTCCAGGACCAGCTCAGAAGGAAAGATTGTCCTAGAAAACAAGGCTCAGAGAGTTAAAACATTTATTTAAAAACACACACCAGAATCCCACTTACAGGAAGTACAGAAACACAAGGTTATTTCTTGCTTTCCCAAATCCCTGGAGTTGTGTCCCCTCTCCAGGCCAGAATTCCTACACACCTGGTGGAAAGAGTGAGGCAGGAGGAGAGGCAGGAAGGACAAGCCATGAGAATTTAATGTATAGAGTGGGCTCCCACCTCTGACATGGGGACAGAAGCTACAGCAATGTCATGGTTGGGTTGTTAACACACAATCAGGGGTGGGTTTGCCAGGCTGCCCAGTTTTGGAAGCCCTCAGGACCTCTCCTGTCCCTGGTGTCTCTGCCATCAAGGAGAGCAGCACCATCTCTATATAAATACCCTGCAGCCTTCTCCCAGTGGATAACTCTATCCATCCATCCATCCATCCATCCATCCATCCATCCATCCATCCATCCATCCATCCATCCATCCCTCCTGGCTTTCAGGCTGCTGTCAGAATCCTCCTGCAAAGGGACAATGGCAGCCCAGGGTGGGGAAATGGAATGATCAATGGCTTTTCCCAGCTGGACACAAAGGGCTGGCCACTGACCAGCTGCAGGAGGGCAGCTCTTTGTGCTGCCCTGAGCTCTGGGTTGGAAGGGATTTTGCTTCCCAAAAATCTCTCAGTCTGAGGTTTCCCGTGAGACACCAAGCCTCCTCCTTGCTGAGGGCATCCCTTGGGATGGGCTCCGGTGTGCAGCCTTGCCTGGGGCGCGGCAGGGCGGGCTGTCCCCGTCACTTGCAGACGTGTCTCTGCAGGCGGCGCCGGCAGCGCCTGCACACCACGGAGCAGCACCAGCGGTAGCGGCAGTGGCAGCGCTCCTGCACCTCCTCCGTGTAGGTGTTGTAGCCACGGCCGCAGCACAGCAGGTCACAGCTGCCGCTGCCCACAGAGCTCCTGTTGCACGGCCTGTGGAGAGATGTGAGGCTGGGGAGCTGCCCTCCCAGAGCAGGAGGCAGCAGGATCGTGGGATCGTGGAATGGTTGGAAAGGACCTTAAAGATCATCCTGTGCCACCCCTGCCCTGGGCAGGACCTTTCACTAGCCCAGGTTGCTCCAAGCCCTGTCCAACCTGGCCTTGGACACCTCCAGGGGCAGCCACAGCCTCTCTGGGCACCCTGTGCCAGGGCCTCCCCACCCTCACAGGGATTTCCTTCCCATCTAACCCAGCCAGTGGGAAGCCATTCCCTACATCCTGTCCCTCCATGCCTTGTCCCCAGTCCCTCTCCAGCTCTCCTGGAACCCCTTTAGGCTCTGGAAGGGGCTCTGAGCTCTCTCTGGATCCTTCTCTTCTCCAGATGAGCACCTCAGCTCTCCCAGCCTGGCTCCAGAGCTGAGGGGCTCCAGCTCTCAGAGCAGCTCCATGGCCAGACAGGAACTTGTTGAACAAATCCATGCCTGACTTGTGTTGGGAGCCCCAAACCTGGACACAGCAGTGCAGGTGGGGTCTCACAAGACAGGAATTCAGGGATTCAGGGATGTGCTGCAAGCTCAGCCCAGCCCATCCACATCAGCTTCCCAGGACACTCAAACCCAGCAGTACAGGCACTCCTGGAATCACAGGCTGTGTTCTTCCTACCTGTCCTGTGTCCCCAGAGAGCCCAGCTGGGGGTTTGGGGTGCAGTAGTCAGGAGAGTTGATGAGATAAACCAGATCCATCTCTGTCACTGGCCTGGCATCCCCTTCCTTGGGGATCAGCTGCTTCCTGGGCCCCACGAGCCGATGGGTCACCTTGAGGGCTGCCAGGTACCTGGATTTGAGGTCAGAGGCAATTTCACCCAGGTCTGGCAACCCCTTCCAGCAGGTCTTCACTGAGCAGGAGCCTGAAACCCCGTGGCATTTACACCTGGTGTCCAGGGAGTCACTGAGCACCTGCAGAGCGCAGGGAAACAAACAGGTGAGTTTGTTCTCCTGGTGCTGCCCCAGGGACTGGCTCCCAAGGGCATCCATGGGAAGTTATGAGGGATGAAAGAGCTCAGAGCTGAATATAATGGAGCAAGCAGGGACTCAGCCTAGCTTCAATCCCTTCTGATAAGAACCTGATCCTTGGGAAACTTCCCAGAGGAGCTGGCAGTGAGGCTGGAGGCTTCCCTGGCCTCACCTGGGGAACAGGAGTGGATGGAAGCACCAAGACAGGATGGGCTGGGGAGCCCAGCAGGAGTATGGCAGGATGAGCTCTGTTTCCAGAGAAAAGGGTGGAAAGAAGCACTGGGAGTACTGGTGTGAAATATCAGATAACTGGGAATACTGGTGTAAAATATCAGATAACTGGAATACTGGTGTAAAATATCAGATAACTGGGAGTACTGGTGTAAAATATCAGATAACTGGAATACTGGTGTAAAATACCAGATGTGCTGGTTGTGGAAAGGGTATGGGATGTCTAGGCAGCCGTGTGTGTGTAGGGTGTCTGCTAACACACTTTTTAACCATTCTGTTGCCTCCTGATATTCAGGACATCCCAAAAAACTGGCCGGCATCTGCTGCCTTTAATTAGGCACCTCTTCCTTTGCTGAGAGGGGCCAAACCAGGGGGCTCGCACCCCCTGTGTCACCCCTGGGGGCTCACACGGCCCCTCCCAGCCCCGGACCCCCATCCCGCCCCGCAGCCCCGCACGCACCGCGCGTCCCACGGCTCCGTTGTGCCGGTTCACCGCCCGCAGCCCGGGCGCGCCGCCGGCACCGGCTCGGGCGGATCCCCCGGTGAAGGCGGCTCCGAGCTGCAGCCCGTGGCTCAGGTTATCGCCGCAGCCCCCCCAGCGGGAGCCGGGCGCGGGGGGCTCGGCGGGGCCGGGGCCGCAGGAGCACAGCGGCAGCTCCCCGGAGGCGCAGGAGCGGGCGATGCCCTGCGCCACGGCCGCCGCGGCCAGGGCGTGCACGAAGGCGGCTTCCCGCGTTCCTGCGGAGAAAACAGGGATGTTTCCTTCCTCCCTGCACTGCCAGGCTCTCCTCTCATTGCTCCTCTTATTGCATCTTGCCTCTCAATTTTTGCGTTTTAACCTGCGCACGTGTTGCTGTAGAAGGGTTAAGGAGCGGCGAAAGGACACAGTAACACGGCCCTCTCTTGTATGGTGCAAGAAAGAGCAAGAAAGAGCAATTTACTGAAGGAAGCCATGGCTTTAAATAAGACACTTAGTGAAAAATAAAATAGAGGCAGGTCACTGGTCAGAGAAGGAGACACCTCTTGTCCCAGGCTTCTCAGGGATCCAGCAGGTGTTTGTCTTGTCTTATGATTCTTTCTCTTATATTTACAGTAGAGAAAGAGACTCTAGCTTGAGAAAAATCCCAGCCGAGCCTGAGAAAGCCAGACTGGAAAAATCCTTTAAGATTCTCCCTGGGCCCGTGACGGCCACACGCCCGTACCCAGCCTGTATCCCCATCTCTTCCCCTGCTTTTTTTGGCAGCTGTTTGAAATGGAAGTTACAGTCTGTCACCTCCCCCCGACGGAACTGACACAGAATTAACACCACGAAAAGGCGGGATATTTACTCCAAACCAGAAATCCGAGGCAGCAGCGAGCCTGGACCGCTCTGGCAGCCCGGGAGGAGCATCCCTTACCTGTGAGCAGCTCGGGGCCGAAGCTGGGGGCGCTCTGGATGGAGGAGCAGTTCCACCGCATGTCCGCAAAGCTCTGCTGGCACAGCTGCTGCGTCCGGCGGGCGGCCCGGGCGATGCTGGGCATCAGCTCCAGATGCCGGCGGCACAGCTGGAGCTGCTCCGGCAGCAGCAGCCGGCAGTGCTGGCTCTCGTTCCACGCCACCCCGCTGCTCGCCAGCCCGCTGTGGGGAGAGCTGGGGGTCACTGGGGGGGCCGCAGAGCCCCGAGGGACCGCCGAGAGCGGCTCTGGAAGGAGAGATCCCAACTCACAGCCACTGGATGGCTGCGGAGAGGCTCAGCTGGCACAGCAGCGCGGCGGCGGCGGGGAGAAGCATGGCCGGGAATGGGGCTGGGATGGGACTGGGACAAGGACTGGGATGGGACTGGGAACTGGGAACGGGGCCGGGATGGGACTGGGAACTGGGAATGGGGCTAGGACAAGGACTGGGATGGAGCTGGGATAGGGACTAGGAACTGGGATGGGGCTGGGACAGGGACTGGGAACTGCGATGGAGCTGGGAGAGGGACTGGTAAGTGGGATGGCACTGGGATGGGGATTGGGAGCTGGGATATGGCTGGAACAGGGACAGGGAGCAGGGTTGGGGCTGTGATAGGGACTGGGACGGGGATGGATCTGGGACAGGGATTGGGAGCAGGGCTGAGGCTGGGACAGGGATTGGGATGGAGCCGGGGCCGCTCGGCCCCACCAGCCCTTTATAGCAGGCGAGGTAGCAGGTCCTGCCCCCCGGGGAGGGGAACAAAGGCGGTTTCGGTGCCATTCACAGCGTTAGGGACAAGGAGGGGCTGGAGGGAGGGCCAGCTGTCATTAGCAGTCCCCGAACAGCACCTGGGAGGGGGTGGAGGGATGAGCCGCTGCAGGATGCTCCCCAAGGCCACCACTGACCATGTCCACAGTGCCACATCCACGTGGATTTTAAATCACTGCAGGGATGTGACTCCACCATTGCCCTTTCCAAGAGAAATTTTCCCTAATATCCAACTAAACCTCCTCTGGCACAACTGGAAACCGTGTCCCTTGTCCCCTGCAAACAGAGCCTGACCCCCCCCCCCGCGCCCCCCCGTTTCTATCCACCTTTAGTGTCATAATTTCTAATTTTTTTTAAATTTTCTTTACAAAAAGCTTGAAAAATCACAATTTCCTTGACCCGGGGGAGTGCACATCCCTGAGCTGGCACAGGCACCAGCCCTGAAGTGCCAGCAGGGGCTGCCCAAGGTGCCATGGCAGGGCACCAGGGCTGGCACATGCCTGTCACAAGGTGCATTTCTCAGGATCTCTCCCTCCTACAAGCACAAAACCAAAAGTGCTGCTTGGAGCCCGTGAGGAACCAGGTAGGCTGGGATTTTCCCACAGTGGGAGGTGACATTTGACAGAAGCCCAGCTGACCCCAGGTTTTGGAAAGGGTCACAGGTTAAAACCCACTTTTCAGGCTTTCACTTTCTCCTTGGCTGTGCTACTTCCCCTCTTTCTGGAAGGTGCTTTTCCTTGACAGAACCAAATTGGGGTTTGGTTGTGATCTCTCACTTTGACAGGACATGCCTGGATGGTTGATTATTGTCCCCTTGTGACCTTCCTTTGACTTGGGATCACTAAAACCAGGACACTCTTCAGTCATTGTCCTTCCCAAAAGATTCCCTTGGGATTTGCATCCATGACTCACTGTGCTGGAGCAATGGCCCTTGAGGAAGGGTCTCAGGTCACCCCTAAATCCAAAGCACTTACAAGGGGATTGTCAAAGGGCAGAGAGAAAAGGAGGAACACGGGATAAGCCAAGTCTATATTCTCTAAACACCAAACCTGGTGCTTTGGGTTCTGTCCCTTGTGGCTTCCAGCTGAACTTCTCCTCAGGGTGTGGATGGTGCCTTGTTTTGGGACTGGAGGATCTCCAGGACAGCACTGGGGTTGGATGGCAGCTGGGAAGGCACCTGAGTTCCCAGGGGGTTCCAAAGCTGTGAAGATGGTCAGGAAAAGCTGCTGGAGAGCAGGAATGCAGAGAGGAACCACTCCAGGATGGGCTGGGAGGAGAGAATTCCCTTCACAGGTGATGGGAGCTGGGATCAGCACCAGGACAGGGGGGTTTAGTGACACCCCATCCCATCCTTTGGGGTGGGAGCTCACCCTGGGGACAGGGCCAGCACAGGGAACTGTGCACCGATGTCACAGGCTGCCACCTCCCACCCGAGGTATTTTTACCAATCCCTCTTCACAGGAAAGTTTTGCAATGACTGAGTAGTAGGAAAAGCACAAACCCTTCCTTTTAAAGCAAAGCCAGCCCTCCTTTGAACGTCAATTCCTCTTTTTAGCTCAATCCTTGGAACAACCGGAGGGTGAGTGCTAAAAATACCCCTTCCTTCCCCTTCCAGGCTCTGTGGGAAGGAGGGAGGCAGGGGGGGATTCCCAGCCCAGGAGAGGCTTCCCTTCCCCAGCTGGGGCTGCACGGGCAGGGGGAGCCCAAAGGAGCTGGGAGAACATCGGGAAAGGTGTCCCACCCTGCCTGGGGACACAGGGAGGGGACAGTGCAGGAGGGGCTAAAGGGGCAGAGCTGGTGCTGGGGCAGAGCTGCTGGGATGAGGCTTTAGGTGAGGAACAGCCAAGAGCTGTCCTGGACGGGCAAAGGTTGGTGTCCCTCCCTCCTGGGACCCCGGGGCCAAAGCAAACAGCTGAGAGTGGTTTGTGACCCTTGTGAGCACACGGTGTCCCCGTGTCTGTCCCAGCTCCCAGTGGCAGCTCCAGGGACACTCCAGGGGTTCCCCTGCCACCAAACTGTCCCCTCACCCCCCAGTGGCCCCGGTTCCCCACCCTCACCTACCGACTGAGCCAGTGAGAGCCACGTCCCCTTGCGTGGAGGCTGTGCCCGTGTGGGGACAGTGACGCAGGGGGTGGTGGCACTGCTCATGTGGCACTGACGTTCCTTGAGCTCCTGCCACAGCCCAGGGGCTGGGGATGATGTTCCTGCTGCTGCTGGACACTGGAGCATCCCTAGGGGTTGGGGACAGTCACCCTGGGTGGCAGGAGCCCTTCTGCCATGGAGCTCAGCTTTCCTTCAGGGAAACCTTTCCAGAAATCACAGGACAGACACCAAAAACAGGCTGGGGGTGGCAGGGACCTGATCCTGCAGAGCCACCTGTCCCCAAAGCTGGGAGCAGGGACAGCAGATCTGCTGTGAGGATACAACACAGGGTGACACTGTGCCCACAGCAGTGTCCCCGTGCAGGCACAGCTGGGAGGGAGGACCCAGCTGCAGAACATCTGGTGATGCTGCAGAGCAGGGGGCACCAGGGGGACATGCTCCACATCTGCCACACCTCGGGATGGAGGTCCCAGCCCGGCCAGAGCCCCTGGAGAGGAGGAAAAGTGTCATGAACAACACGCCCAGCCTCCCCCCGGGGCTGGGAAGAGCTGCCAGGGGAGCTGTGCCAGCCACGGAGTGGCTCTGGCAAAAAGGGATAATGGGAAGCAGCCCCACGGATGGGAGGGACACAGGGCAGTGTCCTGGAGGTGCCACCACCCCAAAGCCACAGAGAAATCAGGAACACATCCCAGGCAGCCAGAACACGAGACAAGGATGAGAGCAAAAGGATTCAGGAATGGGTGCTGCAGCAATGTCAAGGAAAAGAAAAGAAATGGTACCTCCAGCAGCCCTCTGGAAGGGGATTTACCTTCAGCTGGGTGAAAGGACTCGTTATCTTCCTTATCTTATCAGGACTGGGGAGATTTAGGTTAATTTAGGCTCTGTCTGAACACAGAGGAGGAGAAATGCTCTCCTTACTCTGCCCAGATGGGGTCGACTGAAGAGAGGGATCTGCCAGGCTCTTCCCAGGATATCCTTCAGCTCCTGCAGCAGATGCAGGAAAAAGAGGGAAAGGGGAAAAAAAAAAGAAGAAAAAAGGGAAAAGAAAACCTGCTGCAATTGAAGCGAGCTGAGGGAAGGTAATTTCCGCCTGGGTTAGTGAAACAGCTCGGTGGAAATTTTTGATAAAAATCTATTCTTCTTTGAAAATGCAGGTCCAGGGAAATGTGAAGGCTTTCCACTGGAAAGAATGAGTTTTGCTGGATTTCTCAACCACTTCTCTAGAAAATTTGTCAATGGTCACAACATTTTAATCACTGCTGCTTTTTTTGTCAGACCAAAATTTACACTCCTGCCGCCTTCCAGCCTGACACGAAAATGCAACATTTTTGGCATCGCCGCTTTATTTGTTCAAAATTTAATATTCTACAGATCTTTTGCCCTCCTTTTGGATGAAGGAAACACTGGAGATGCCAAGACACGCCTGGGATAGGGAAACCATTTCCCCTAAAGCACGGGAAGCTCCGGATGAGGAGCATTGCAGGACAGGACAGACTCCGGGTTTGTCTTGGCCTCGTGCTGGTTCTGGGGACACAAACGTGGTTTGTGCCACCTCATTGTCCCCTGGGCCAGCACAGGCTCACCCCATGTCCTGCTCCTCAAGCTGTTCCTGGGGCAGGGAGGAGGGGACATTGCCCACGGATTCAATCTTGGCAAATCCATGAGACCACAACACAGAATCCTGATTTTCTTTGAGTCAGGAAAGCACACGGACATCAATAATGTGATAACCCGTCAGCACTGCCCTGGCTCATTTCCCACACCCTCCTCAGCCTGGGAAGTTCTTCCTCTTCCCTCCCTTACCCTGGGCTTTACAGAATCCTTAGGGCTGGAAAAACCCTCGGAGATCAAGTCCAGTTATTTTTCTGTGGGGTAAAACCAGCCCCAGGATTCTCCCCCCGTATTTTTAGTGCATTTTCCAGCAGCTGCTTCAATCCGCAGAGAACCTTCAGGCTCAGCAGCCGCTGTCCCCAAGTGCCACCGCCCTGAAGGGGTCAAGCCCTGCCAGCTGCTGCTCTGCGGGGACAGGACGCTGGATAAACACGGCTGGGGACACTCAGGATGCCCGAGGCAGCGCCTGGCACCGAGTGCCGGCAGCACATGGTGTCCCTGAGCAGCCGGTGGCACTGGTGTCCCCGCCCGTCCCCAGTGTCCCCGCCCGTCCCCAGGGCGGGTGGGAGCGGCAGCACAGACCCAGCACATCTCCTGGTGGGAAGAACAGCTTGGAGAGGGGTTAAACGAGGAGCAGAGGCCACAAAAATGCACCAGAGACACCCAGTGAAGGCACTTGGGGCCCTGAAGTGTCCCTGCAATGTCACCGAGTGCTGGGGCAGGAGGGTGGCATCGGGGATGTGCTGAGCTCACCCACCTGGCCCAGCACTTGGTGGGCACTGGGAAAGCAAATCCCTGCCCCAGGGACAGTCTGAGCTCACCTGTGGGCACTGGGAAAGCAAATCCCTGCCCCAGGGACAGTCTGAGCTCACCTGTGGGCACTGGGAAAGCAAATCCCAGCCCCAGGGACACTCTGAGCTCACCTGTGGGCACTGGGAAAGCAAATCCCTGCCCCAGGGACAGTCTGAGCTCACCTGTGGGCACTGGGAAAGCAAATCCCAGCCCCAGGGACACTCTGAGCTCACCTGTGGGCACTGGGAAAGCAAATCCCTGCCCCAGGGACAGTCTGAGCTCACCTGTGGGCACTGGGAAAGCAAATCCCTGCCCCAGGGACAGTCTGAGCTCACCTGTGGGCACTGGGAAAGCAAATCCCTGCCCCAGGGACAGTTTGAACTCACCTGTGGGCACTGGGAAAGCAAATCCCAGCCCCAGGGACAGTCTGAGCTCACCTGTGGGCACTGGGAAAGCAAATCCCTGCCCCAGGGAGCTCAGGTGTCACCCAAGAACAGGGGACAGTGAAGGCACAGCAGCTCCTGGGACACTCCATGCCCAGAGCCCAGCTGGCTGTGGCTCCCCAGGGACATCAGCTGGGGACAGAACTGGAATGGGAGAGGACAAGGACTGTGGCACAGAGACTTTTGTGACCCTAGAGGGACAAGGGAACAGGAGCTCCAAGGGGAATGGGGTGTGTGGGAGCAGGAGATCCAGCATGGGAGGCTGGGTTTCCTCCTGTCCCCAAGGTCCTGCAGGGTGGTGACACACAGTGCCAGGCTCCCCTGCCACAGCCACTCACTGTGGCAGGGCACAGAGCTCTGCATCAGAGGGAAACTGAGGCAGGAGTGGAAATGTGGGGCCACCAGAGTCACTGGGCGTCCTGCTGTATGCCCAGCTAAGGACAGGAAGCTGAAGCCCTGACATATGTTACACCAAAAATGCCCTTTGTGATTCCCAGTAAAACCATCAGCTTGAAATAAAAAAAAAAAAAAAAAAAAAAAAAAAACCAAACAAAAAAAAAAGGAAGAAAATGAAGCAATTGGAATTTTAAGTACCTTCCAAGCCCTTTTGTTCCAACAGCTCCAACCCACCAGGTGTGTGGAGCTGACTGGGCCCAGCTGGGGACTTCCAAGGTGGAATCAAATGGATGTGAAACATTAAAGGTTTCACTGCAGCTTCAGTTTTATACTTCCTGGAGCTGGCCCAGCCCTTCAGGTGCTCACACTCTGCCCTGGGAAGCTGGACAGTCACTCAAGGGAGAGATGGACACCACCACACAGTGACAATCCCACTCAACACCTCCTCCAGCTGCCTTCCCGAGCTGGGGTCTGAGCCCCTGGATCATGCCTGGCTTTGAGGGGTGCTCAGAGGGTGCCAAATCCATCCAGGACCATGACCTGGGCAGCAGTTACCTTGTGCTGGCACCAGCTGCCTCTGCCACTGTCACCACGAGGGTCCTGGCACTGAGTGTGGGACACCTTGTGCCAGCCAGGGACAGCACAAGACCCCCACTTCTCCCATTCCCAGTATCCCAGTGGGTGAGGACAGGACAGAATTCCACCCAGCATCCACAGCAAAGGAAGGCAGCAGAGGGGTGGGCAGGGTCCCATAGAAACCCCCTCCCCACCCTGGCACTGTGAGCCACCACCAAGCACCATTCCCAATCCCTCCTGCTTTTTCCTGGATTAGGGAATGCTTCAGGAGCAGCAGCAGGGCCTTAGAGCTATTAAAGCTTCTTAAAGAGGCTGCTGGGCAAGCTGGGAAACACCCAGGTGGCCAAATGGAGACAATTCCCATTGTGATGTGGAGGAAGGGGGGTGCTCAATGCAGCCAGCCCAGGGCTCTGTTTCCTGTGCCAAGCGATGGGAATGTGTGATGGCACCCCAAATTCCACATTTAATTTCTGTCAGGGATCAGAGAGGATGGGGGAATCTCCCTCTGGAGAAGAGGAGGTGGCTCAGAGCCCAGCACCCACCACGCTCCTGTCACTGTGTTCACAAACCACGCAGGAACCAGTGAGATCCAAACCACAATAATATTATTAATATTATTAACAATAATTATTAGAGTTCTGACTGATGGCTGCGGGTCTGGGCTAGACTTTGGTGATGCTGTCAGGTGGCCTCTCCTCAGCTGGCCCCTCTCCTTTGGGCTGGGAGATTCCCACCCTGTTGCTCCCTGTTGCACATCCCGGAGCCTTCCCTTTCCTCAGGAGGCAGAAAGCCCAGGCACAGAGGAGGGAAAGGCCAATCAGGGCCACCAGCAGAGGCAGGGAGGCAGTGCCCCGGGGCTGGGGGCAGACCCAGCTGGGAGTGCCGGTGATCCTGGCCGAGACATTCCGGCCGCGCTCCTGGAACACGCAGCGGGCGTGGCGCAGGTCCCGCACGGCCGCGCCGGCGGCGCGCAGCGCGTCCAGCCAGCCCAGCGAGCAGCAGCTCCAGGGGTTCCCAGCCACAGCCACGGCCCTCAGGCTGTGCCACCAGCTCCTGCCTGCCCCCAGGCTCTGCAGCCTGTTGTTCTGAATGTCCAGGCTCTCCAGAGGGGAGCAGGAGAGCCCCGCGGGCAGCAGGCTCAGCTGGTTGCCCGCCAGGTCCAGCACTCGGAGCGCGCCCAGGCAGGGCAGCGCTGCCTGGCCCTCGTCCATCTGGTTGTCCCTCAGAGAGAGCTCCTGCAGGGACTGCTCCAACCCCCCCAGTGCTCCCGTGGTCATGGATAAGTTCCTGTTCCCTGACAGGTCCAGGGAGAGCAGCGGGGTTTGGTTGAAGGCGTGGGGCTGCAGCCTGGAGATGCTGTTCTTGGCCAGGCTCAGGTGCTTCAAGCGAGGCACGTTGTAGAAGGGGGTGCAGGTGTCTCCGGGGGCTGATGTGTGAGAATCCCTTCTCAAATCCTTTTCCTGCTCGCTCCCCTGGCTCTCACAAGGCTGGAGGCTGTTGGAGCCCAGATCCAAGGATTCCAGGTGAGGCAGGGAATGGAAGAACCAGCGTGGCAGAGCACGGAGGGCGTTGCTGTGGAGGTCCAGCGAGCGCACGGACAGCTCCGTGCCATTGCAGACAGACTCCCTGGCCACGTCCTGGAGACAGTTCCTCGCCAGGCTGAGCCTATTCAGGGAGCCCAGGCTGTGGAAGAAGGAAAATGGGAACAGCTCCAGGCGGTTATTGCTGAGATCCAGGTCAGCCACACGTGTCAGAGCGGCCACGGGACGCTCGGTCCTGTTGAACCTCTGCATCTCCTTGTAAAGCAGGACAAACTCCCTGGGATGGGGTGAGCCTGGGAGCAGGGAAGAAATGAGGTTATTGGAGAGGTTTAAGTGTGTGAGATCATGGGCTCTGGGGAGCTCTGGGAAAGAGAGGAGTCTGTTATGGCTCAAGTCGAGCACTCGGAGCAGGTAGGGCTCCGTTCCCTCCTTGGAGGAGAAGAGCTCCAGGGCGTTGTGGCTGAGGTTTAGAACTTGCAGCTGCGTGAGGCTGAAGCCAGAGATACAGTGGAGGGAATTCAAAGCCAAGTTCAGCACTTCCAGCTCTTGCAGAGGCTCAAAAGCTCCCTCCTGGATCTCCATGATGTAGTTGTTGCTGAGGTCGAGCTGGCGCAGCCGCGGCGAGTTCCGGAAGGTCCCTGCCAGCAGCTTGGTCATCGTGTTCCCAGAGAGATCCAGCACCCTCAGGCTGCTGAGGTTGCTGATGTACCAGCTGGCCATGTGGCTCTCCAGGTTATTCACAGACAGGTCCAGGACCTCTATATTCCTGAGCAGATGGAAAGCTTCCCCGTTAGCCAAGTAATTCCGGTCCAGGTGGTTGGATGCCAGGAGGAGCGAGCGCAGCCGAGGCAGCTGAGCCAGGGCGGTGGCTGACACGGCTTCCAGCTGGTTGAAGCACACATCCAGGTACTCCAGCTGCCCAAATCCTGGCATGTTGCTGCCTGACAGGTTTTGGATGAAGTTGTTGGAGAGTTCAAGGTATTTAATTCCTTGGCCGAGCTCCTTGGGAAATTTCCGCAGGCCAACTCCTTTACAAGACACCTTTGTGGGGCTCTGTAGAGAGAGCAGAGGTGTGAATGAGAGGGGCTACAAACCACAGCCCCAGGCAAGCCAGCTGCTGTCCAAGATGGGCATGAGAAGTGGGAATGAGCACTGCTCCCCCTTCCCAAGCCCAGCTGGTCCGGAGCATCCCTGTTTAGGGAGAGGAAGGGCGCTGTGCAGGCTCCACCTTTCCTCTCACTCTGGTTTCCTCTGGAGTTGGGATCCTGGATGGGGAGCAGCTGATTTCTTTCTTGGGCAGCAGAAACTTGCTGTTCCCATCCAGGCTCCCAACTGCCTCACTGGAATCCCTGCACTCCATCCTCTGAGCACCTCAGGCATGGCAGGGACATGGGAGCAGCTGGATGTCAGGGACCACCTCACAGGAGACCAGCTCCAAGGCAGGAAAACAGAGGAAAAGCTGGGAAAGTTAAAGAGATGGAAGCTGGAGGGAGGTGAGAGCCATGGGGAGGAGACCCAGAGGGATGCTGGAGCCATCCCAGCCCAGGTGCTCCTTGGCAAACAGCCTTACCTGCTGGCACAGCGGGGAGCTGGGCTTGGTCTCGGGGCCAGCCCGGGCTCCGAGGATGGACGGGAGCAGGCAGAGCAGGAAACATCCCCGAGCAGCCCAGAGCATGTTGGGCTGCGGGCGCTGCCAGCCCCGTGCCGCTCCTGCTGGCAGGCTGGGCAGCAGCCAGGCTCTGTATAAATAGGCTCCAGGATGGGATGGGGGAAGGAGATAAGGCATGTGGGTGTTCGCAGCTACGGAAGTGGGAAAAGAAAGACATCAGCTCGCAGAGGGGGAAAAACGACACAAAGCCACAGGGAAGGGAAAGAGAAACGGCAGGATGGGGAGGAGGGAGCTCAGGTGACCGGCTGGACCCGCTGTGACATCAAGTGCAGCAGGCGGAGGTGGCACGTAGGAAAGCTGAGAGGGTTTGGGGAGGTTTTCCTGTGCCAGAGACACGATGCGCCAGCTCCCGGGACACCAGGGACAGCTGGAGAGGGCAGTGCAGCCATCCTGAGGCAGGGATGTCACACCCAGGCAGTGACATTCCCTCCCCATCCCAGCACAGCCAGCCGAGGGCACTCTGCCCCTCCCGGGAAACAACAGCTCCCAGGGCTCACCGCCCCTTCTGCGGGATGTACAGAGCTGGAATCCTCCTCCTCCTCCTCACTGTCACACCCCGTGTCCCCACCTGCCACCCGGGTCACCTCCTTGCCCAGGGCAGGAACCAGAAGGGAATTATCCCTGCAGCAGCTGCAGGTGGGATCTGTGCACCCGGAGCTGTCCCCACTACAAAGATTTTTTTTTTTTTTTTTGGTGGTGGCATCTCCGTGTCCTTGTGCCACCCAGTGCTGACACACTCCTTGGGGACAAGCCCCTCATGCTTGACAGGGCACTCTCCAAAATGCACAATTTGGCTCAGTGTGGTCAGTTCCATTTGAAAGAGCAACTCAGGCTGCTGAGGGGTTATCCAAGGATGTGAAGTTTGAGCTACGGAGCTCATGCTCTAATCCTGGCAGGAAAAATAATATATAGACATAAAATACATAAATAAATAAATATAGAATATTTATACAAATATACAGTAAAACATCTGAGTTACCCCTCACCCTCTGCTGGCTGGCGTGGTGGGGGACACTTTGTCACCTCAGGATGTGACTCAGCCTTGAGTGTCCCCAGCATCCAGGGCAGGCAGGACAGCGCTGACAGGCCAGGGACAGCGTTTTGGGCTGATGAGGGGCTGGAGGCAGCTGTGAGCACACAGCACATCTGTGCAGATGTGAGCTCCTGCCAGGCAAACACCGACCTCTGGATGACCCCGTGGCCCTCCCAGAAGCGGAACCGGCCCCAGGCACTGCCCGGGGAAGCCCTGCCTGTCCCCCTGCACCCCACCTGCTGGCCATGGCCCTGCACGGTGACACAGCCCCTGCCAGCAGTGAAAGTCCCTGATTTGGATCAGGGACTTCTGCAGAGAATCCCTGGGCACTGCATCCCAAGGCTGTGAACTCCCTCCGTGGGAGCACCGGGTGTGGATCAGAGCCGGCAAACACCGAGAGGCTTTTCTTGGATGGAGAAGGGCAGAGTGAACCACACAGCCTGAACAGGGAGATGTGCCCTGAAACCAGCTATGCTGTGCTCCTTCCTGCCCTCCAGGCTGGCTCCAGCACGATCTGTGGCACAGATTCCCTGTTCCCCACGAGGCTTATCCCCAAAGGATGTGAGGAACGAGCAGCAGGACTGAGCTGTGCAGGGAGCAGGCACAGAACCACCTGCCCAGGTCACACTGTGCTGGGGGTGATGGGCTCCAGCCTGGGTGTTTGGCAGCACCTGGTTATCCAAATCCACCAGATCTGCCCTTCCTTCCATGCATTCCCAGGGCATTGGGAAGGTGACTCCTGAACAGCTCTGATCCCAAGGAGGGGTCTCTGAAGGATGGAGCTGTCCCCTCCTTTGTCCCCAAAGCCACCACTCTGCTGTGGCCATGCAGACCTTCCATGGGAGCTGCTGGTGTGCCTGGGGTGGGATATCCCACCAGGAACACCAAGTGCAGGAAAAAGCTGTGTCTGCCAAGGCCACCTGCAGCCAGCTCCAGTTCCATGTCTCCAAATCACACTTTGGTTAGTGTGAGCACCAGAAAAACACATTCCATGAAGGAATTGCTCCCTCCTGCCTTCCTCCTGCATCCCAAGCACGCATCAGGAAGAACTTCCATGCAGGAATTGCTGCTCTGTCCTGCTCTCATCCAACACCAGAGGGGACAGCAACACCCCAGCCTTTTACAGAGCAAAGGGATTCTCCCTCTGCCTCCCCCTGCCCGCAGCCATGGAGCACATCCCAGATCCTGCCAGTGGGGGACGAGGAATGCAAACTCCATCCCTGGCTCTCCCAACCCCCTGTTATTTATGGCTGCCCCCAGCCTTGCTGCTCAGCCTGCTCTAAAGCAATCCTGTTAACGATTTGCTTCATGTTCTCGCTGTACACAGTTGTCCCGCTCCATTCTTGTCACAGGAACATGTCCCTCTTAATCCGTTTGAAAGGAAAGAAAACCACAAAGCCCAGTGAAGAGCCCCTGAGGCTCCTGCCCATCCCACATGTGGAGGCTGAAGGGAGAAGAAGCCACTCCAAAGCCAGAGCAGCCCATTTGTCACGCAGTTGTTTCCCCAAGCGCGCGGCTCCTGTGAATAGCGAGGCCGCCGCCAACGCCGCTGCCCCCAGGAATTTTTGTCTCCCAATAACTGCAACGCTTGGCAAGGGACATCACTCGCTAGGGATGGAGCCAGCAGTGCTCCAGGCAGGGCTGGGCTCTCTGTGGCCACAGCACAGAGCTGGGACACGCCACTCCCACACCCTGCAGGTGACAATGAGCCACCTCTGCACAGAGACCATGGAGCCACAGGCTGGGCTGGGAGGGAGCTCATGGATCAAAGAGTGCCACCCCTGCCATGGGCAGGGATGCCTTCCACTCACCCAGGGTGCTCCAAGCCCCATCCAACCTGGCCTTGGACATTTCCAGCGGTCCAGAGGCAGGCACAGCTTCCCCAGGGTCTCCCCACCATCACAGGGAAGGATTCCTTCCCAATCTCCCACCTCACCCTGCCCTCTGGCAGTGGGGAGCCATTTCCCCTTGTCCTGTCACTCCAGGCTCTTGCCCCAAGTCCCTCTCCAGCTCTCCTACAGCCCCTTTAGGCCCTGAGGTCCCCAAAACCTCCCCTGCTCCAGGCTGAAGCTGTCACTTTGGGATTTGCCCCATTTCTACACAGGCTGCAACTTCACTCCCCTCTTGAAAGCACAAACAGGCTCTGGAAAGAAACACAGGGAAACAAAACCCCAACCAAGCTGAGCAAGTGTGAGCCAAGGGCTGAGACAACAGAGCAATTTGTGCCTCTGCCTCAGCTCCAGAGCATCTTATGGCTTTAGGTCTCCCCAGCTGAGGGGAGGTAACGGGACAGAGTTGCTCAAGAAGCCAAAAGAAACAATAGTGTCCCAGCTCCTCTATTAGTCACCAGAAATCGAGTTATGACTAGACTCAGCAGGGCTCAGAGAAAAGAAAAAGTGGTGACTTCATGCTGGACCGGATTTTAAAAACCCATTTTTTTTCCTTTGCTAAAGTCTCCATCACCACTTATTTTAGGTAGGAGGATGCCAAAAGGAAAGGGGTGGGGGAAAGAAGGCTAAAAACCACATCTAAAAGCAGGACAGTTGCTATTAAAACAGAAAAAAAAAATCCTGTTTGAATATTTTATTCTTAAACATAACAAACTTCCTCCGAGTGTTGTCACAAGTACTTGTGGCTGCTCTACGTGGCTCGGTGAAGCCTGTAGAAATGTGTTCTGGTTTGCAAAATATTAATTAAAAAGAACAAAACAACCCCCCCTCCAAAAAAAAAAAAAAAAAAACCAAAAAAAAAAAATAAACAAAAAAAAACAACAAAAAAAAAATTACCCCCAACCCAACTCAACTTGCTGTAACAGCAGCAGTACTTGAAGGCAGCCCCCGCTGGGGCAAGGTTACCTCTGGGGTAAGGGCAGGAGCTGAAAGGAGCAGAGGCCTGGACCTGGGAATCAGCGTTTTCTTTGGGATTTGGTGGTTTCTGGAATGTGGAGGCAGTTTCCTATCTGCTAAGCCTGCTCTAGTTATTCCTCTTCCTCTCGCACTTCCTGCTTTTGCTTCCAAGCTCTAGGTCGAGGCACTTTTCCTCCTCCTCCTCCTGAGGATGAATGTAAACACCACTGACCCTGTCTCACCCAGCTCCCCTCGCCCCCCAGCCCTTCCAGCTCCCCCTGGGAAGGCAGGAAGCCAGAACCCCCCTCCCGGCTGTGGTTAGCGTGCACAAGCAGGAGCCTGGCTGGGATTTTGGGACAGGAGTCCTTGTCCTCCCGCTCCCTGGGACGCTCCTGCCAGTGCAACATCCGAGCAGAGCCCCCAGCTCTCCCACCAAGCCTCGTGTGAAGGTCACAGAGCAGAGTATCAGTGCAGTAATACTTGAAATACTGAGACAAGGCACACCCAACAGCCTTTCCCTCCTCACAACGCTCTCCCCACCAGCTTTTTTTGGTTTGATCCGAGTCTCCCCGCCAGTCACAGAGGACGATTGTGCTTCCTGCATTCACATATAGGAATAAATAGCTCTGGATCAGTTTCCTTTATGGCCGGATTACAGAACCCCTGAAATACTGATACGCTTTATGAACAGCAGCACTGGGCAGTCCCGTGGGTGTCCTTGGCCACGCCAAGTTCCTCTCTAGGATGCAGGTGCATCTCCCAGGCGGATGGCCCCAAAGAAAGTCGTGTGCTTGCTCATGTTGATGGAGATGTCAGCGTGGACCATCTTCACAGCAATCTTCTGCCTGGCCTTGAGCAGGCAGACGCCGGCCGTGTAGCACGTGTTGAAGTTGGTCTTGCCGGTCTCGATGCTCCGCGTGCACTGCAGGAAGGGCTTCTCGTCCACCACCACCTCGTAGCTGGCGAAATCCGTGAAGTTGATGTAGTAGACCTGGTGTGGAGCAGGGAGGAGAGAGCTGTCAGGGATGGGGTTGGGGTGTGGGGAGCAAGCACAGCGTCCTGGCCCCTGCTGGCCCCAACACCTGCACGCACAGGGCTGGCACCCAAACCGACCAGGAACCTCTTTTATTCCTCTTCAGGCTGACCCAAGCATGCAAAAACCCCTGGATCCACGTGCCTAAGGCTGAGCTACCATCCTGCTTATTCCAGGGGAGTGACACACCTGCACAGAGCCATGCAGGGCCCCCTGTGTGCTACAACAGCCTCTCATCCCACACACAGACACACACATTCCACTGAAGGCCTCTTGCACTTACCTGGCCAGTCCTGCTTCCTGCTGCCAGGAGCCTCCTTTAGTGGTGACATCAGAACTGCCCTAAGGTGGACTGGGAGCTGCCTCCTGGTGCTTGCACAGGCACGAGCTACTACAGGGAAAAGGCTGTCCCAGCCTCCACAGCTTGGAAGGAAATCACCTCACCGTGTTTCTACTGATTGAACTCCCTGACTTCCAAGGCCCTGTGACTCTACTTGTCCTCATTTAACCCTCTCCCACACTCTGGTTGCAAAGAACTGCAGGAGGAAGACCTGTCCAAGGAGAAGTCAGTCTCAGGGAGCTGCTTCTTCCTGAGAAAGGAAATCCAGCCCTTTTGGAGGCAGGAGCTGCCTGAACACTGAATCCCTTTTTTTTTTTCTTGGTGGACAACAAACAATGAGGCTTCAGTGGCCCAACACTGTGGCCAGCCATCAGCACAAGCACCTGGGTAACGACTACACTTTGGCCCATGTAGAGCTGTATTTTCTGTCCCCATCCAAACTGGACACGTGTCACCAATTCCATGGAGGAGCACCTGACATCCGTGGCTCACTTCACCCCAGAGCTGGTTCTGGAGCAGGGGAGGCAAACAGAGTCACCTGGGCTGGAATCTGGGCTGGCAGAGTGACACAGCTCCAAAATAACCACAAATGGCCACAAATTGTTCAGGTCTTTTACAGCACTGAGCTCAGCCTCCTGCCTGCAGGGACGTTTGGAAGGGTGGGGGAATGACCACACGGATAACTGGAGGGATAACCCCGGGGCTGGTGGGTGTGGCTGTGCTGTCAGTGACTAATCCCCGGTGTCCTGGCGGTGACAGGGGTGTGACACTCCTCCCCACACCCATCCTGAGCCGCACACAGCTCCACACAAGCTGCTGGCATTTCGGTTGTTGTCTGGAGCCCTCTCGTGGTTCATGCAAGGCTTCCACCGGAACACAAGAATAGGAGGAGTTAGCCTAGGACCGTACTCACTTCTACCTGACTATAGATGAAGTATGTGCCGTCCACCAGTACCTCCAGCTCCCCACTGCGGGCATGCAGCTTAAACACCTTGGGGTTCAGAGTGATGCGAGACCAGTCATTGAGGACTCCACCTGAAAGATCTCAGTATGAGAAAACGGCGGTCACTCAGTACCCGTCAGGAGGAAAAGGGCAGGAGCAACAAAATACAGTCACACAGCCAAATACAGTCACACAGCTCAAATACAGTCACACAGCTCAAATACAGCCACACAGCATAGTCACACAGCACAGTCACACAGCTCAAATACAGTCAGTCACAAAGCACACACACAGCACAGTCACACAGCTCAAATAGTCACATAGCACAAATACAGCCACACAGCTCAAATACAGTCACACAGCACAACCACACAGCCCAAATACAGCCACACAGCTCAAATACAGTCACACAGCAGCCACACAGCCCAAACAGTCACACAGCCCAAATACAGTCACACAGCACAGTCACAGAGCACAGTCACACAGCACAAACAGTTACACAGCTCAAATACAGCCACACAGCTCAAATACAGTCACACAGCACAGCCACACAGCACAAATACAGTCACACAGCACAGCCACACAGCTCAAATACAGTCAGTCACACAGCACAGCCACACAGCACAAATACAGTCACACAGCACAGTCACACAGCCCAAATACAGTCACACAGCTCAAATACAGCCACACAGCACAGTCACACAGCAGTCACACAGCCCAAATACAGTCACCAAGCACAGTCACACAGCTCAAATACAGCCACACAGCACAGTCACACAGCACAAGCACAGCCACACAGCACAAACACAGTCACACAGCACAAACACACAACAGTCACACAGCTCAAATACAGTCACACAGCCCAGTCACACAGCACAGTCACACAGCTCAAATAGTCACATAGCACAAATACAGCCACACAGCTCAAATACAGTCACACAGCACAGCCACACAGCACAAGCACAGTCACACAGCTCAAATACACACACAGCACAAATACAGTCACACAGCACAGTCACACAGCCCAAATACAGTCACACAGTTCAAATACAGTCACACAGCACAAATACAGCCACACAGCTCAAATACAGTCACACAGCTCAAATACAGTCAGTCACACAGCTCAAATACAGTCACACAGCACAAATACACAACAGTCACACACCACAAATACAGTCACACAGCACAAATACAGTCAGCAAAAACACACACAGCTCAAACACAGTCACACAGCTCAAAGCCACACAGCTCAAACACACAACAGTCACACACCACAAATACAGCCACACAGCACAGTCACACAACACAGTCACACAGCACAAATAGCCACACAGCACAAATACAGCCACACAGCAGTCACACAGCTCAAACACAGTCACACAGCACAAATACAGTCGCACAGCTAAAATACAGACATACAGAACACAGTCACACAGCTCAAACAGTCACACAGCATAGTCACACAGCACAACTACAGTCACACAACACACAGTCACACAGCACAAATACAGTCACACAGCTCAAATACAGTCACACAGCTCACATACAGTCATACAGCACAAATAAATACAGTCATACAACACAAACACAGTCTCTCCACCAGCACAAGTAAGAATTTCTTCCCAATCTCCCATCTAAATCTATCCTCTTTCAGCCTTAAGCCATTCCTTCTTGTCCTGTCACTCCAGGCCCTTGTCCAGAATCCCTCTCCAGCTCTCTTGGACTCCCTTTAGGCACTGGAAGGGGCTCTTGGAGCTTCTCTTCTCCAGGCAAAGGGAGGCCAGCTTTGGGTCACACGACTGATTTTAATTCTGGTGTTCCTTGACTTCACCACTCCTGACTTTGTAGTTGGGATAATTTCAACAAAACCTTTGCCTTTACAACTCCTAAGGCTTTTAAGAGCCAGAATAACAACAAAGTAGGAAATTGCATCATATCACAACACAGTAACCCCTAACTGGGGTCCCTCAACACTGTCAGGGATTTATGGATTCACCACCCAGTCCTTTGGCACTGGGATTACTGGGATAACCTAGGAACAGACTTTGCTATGAGCCCCAAACTGAGCCAATCTCTGTAGGTGCCTTAGTTTATCAAATCCCACTCTTTTCCTCCCAGTCTCCATCTGCCTCTTCTCTCCCTGCTCCCAGCTGGAGCTCGCCAGGCTGGCAGCTGGACAGCATTCCTGGCTCCCAGCTCTGGATTGTTCCTGAGCAGCAGGGAAGGACACTCAGGGCATTCCTACTCTTAGAGAGCAGCCTTCCCTCTGCAAGCCCTCAGCACTCCCAGTGATGAAGGGATAATTGCTTCTGAACGTAAGCAAACAGCAACTTTTCCCTCACATTGCTGCTGGGAACGGGCGGTTTCCTTTTCATTTTGGGGAGCTGCAAGCACAAATCCCTATCCTGAGAAATTCCAGCTGCCACTGCTCACTGCTGAGAGGGAAAGCTGCCTTCCCACAGAAGCAGGGGCCAGCCCTCCCCATCCCACGTGGGAGGCAGGAATTCCTGGACAGGGATGCTGCAGCCCCCACCCTGGGGAGCCAGCCTGGGATTGGGGTAAGGATGGATGGATGTGGTCCCTGGGAGGGGACAAGGCAGCTCCTCTCCAGCACAGCCAGAGCAGGGAGGCAGGAGGTGATGAATGAGCCCCAGCTGTTGGCAAGGAGAGCAGGAACTGGAGGAGAATTTGGATGGGGATCTGGGAATCCCATCCAAAGGAGCTGCCTGTGGATGGGAAGTGGCTCAGCCAGATTTGGGATTAAAGGATGTTGGTGGGGGCAGAGATGCTCAGGGGATCCCAGGAAGAGCTGGTAGCTGGACACCTCTGTGTCCTCTCACCACTGGGTCTTCCCTGGCTTAAATTCCTGGGAAACTGGAGGAAAATGGGCAAATGGGGAAGAGACAGGACAAGGATCCACTGAGGGCTTAAAATAGAATGGGAGGAGAAAATGGAATGGTCATGGAGGGGCTGGGGAGGCACAAGGTGTACCTGGAGGTCAGGGAGAAGGGAGATTTAGTGGGACAGAATTCCTGGGATGCACAGAACAGGGATAATCTGGGAGATAAACAGGAGCTCAGGGGAAATGAGGGTGGAGATTCCACCCAAGACTCTTCTTGGGGGGTCTGGGCAGGGGCATTGGAGGGCAGGGGTCATCTTGGAGCTGTGTTATGGGATGGACTGGGATTCAGGAACCCTATGGGGATTTTCCCAGTACCCACAATTATCAAGAGATCCTTACCATTCTTCACTTGGATTGCTGAGCCTTGGCCTTGGAGATGGACCACAGCTGGCTGCAAGGGAGAGCACAGGGATTGAGGATTCATGGGAAGCACTGTGCCAGTCCACAAAAATCCCCCCCAAAGCTATTTTTTTCCATGGAAAGATCAACCCACCTGGATGTCTCTGGAGCTGGCTTTGTCTGTGGCACCTGCAAAAGGTAATTCCACATCATTGAAGCAGAAGTGAAAATTCCCATAAATAACACTTCTTTTATCCCAAAATAACCCTGAAGCTCCATATAAATCAATTTTCTTACTCCATGATAACCATTAAACCTCTGTTTTAACAGGAGGAGGGATACGGGGTGCAGGTAATATTGAAATATATAAACCAGAAATATTAAATATTAAAAATTATTAAAAAACATATAAGGAAGGAAAATAAAAAAAAATCTGTAGTTTATTCCTGGCATTTCTGTCCAATCATCAAAATTATTTTGTTATTCAATAGGTTTCCACTAGAAGAGAAAATTGCACAACCCATTCCCAGATCCACAATGGGAATAAAACCTCTTGGCTGCCAAGATGCCAAGTGTCCCTCTGCAGGTCACTCACTGCATCTCCCTTCCCTGGGAGGCAAATCCTAATTAAGGAGGAGCTGCCTTTGGCAGCACAGCAGGGAGCTGAGGGGCTCCAGCTGCTCCTGCCCACTTAGAGCCTTGGAATCCCAGAATCCCAGAAATTCAGCATGGTTTGGGCTGGAAGGGTTCAAGCCCATCGAGCTCCACCCCTGCCATGGGCAGGGACATTTCCACAGGTCCCACTGAGGACACCTGAGTCCTCTCAGGCTGAGCATGGCATCGGGATGCTCTGGTGACATCTCTGGTGACACCTCTGGTGTTCCCACCTGTCCAGCTCGGAGCAGAGGGCACAGATGGATCCTTACCTGAGGGGCCCTGCACTCCAGGAGGTCCCTGAGGGCCAGGTGGGCCAGGGGGGCCGGGTGGTCCCATGACAGTTGTGCCTGGAATCCCGGGGATGCCGGGAATGCCGGGGGGACCCTGTGGCCCAGGAGGCCCTGGTGGCCCCTGGGGACCATTGGGCCCTGGAGGACCTGCCTTTTTACCTGGAAAACACAAGGACAGGAGTTACCTGGGGCTGTGGGGTATATTGGAGGAAATGGGAAGCTGGGGATGGATCACTCCTGGCTGCAGGCAGGGATGAGGAGGAACCTCAGGAGAGCTGGGGTGTGTGTCCTATGGCTCCTTCCTGTTGGGAATTACACCTAAACAAGGCACGGGGACTCTCTGGGGCTGCTCAAGGGATGGAGGCTGAGGGGTCTCTCCCCACAGCCCCAGTCACAGCACGGGGTCAGTCACATCCCTACAGAGCTGGGATGATCCCTGGATGCAGCCAGGATGCTCCCACAGCACGTTCAACACAGGGTGCTGTGGTGTAAATGAACCACTCTGCAGTTTCTCAGTTTGCTGGGTTTCCATGGAAAACAGGGATGATCCTCCCTACCTGCTGCACATTAGGAATGGGAGATGATCCCCATGGCTTGGTCTCCTCCAGAGGGCAGTTCAGAGCTGAGCTCCAGCTCCTCCCCAGCGCTGCTGGAGGAGCCCCTGTGCTGCTTGTGCCTCAAAATAATTCAGTGTTTTGGGCTTTGGATGGAGGGAGGGGCTCAGGAAGGACTGACCCTATCCAGGGGATGGAAACACTGGAGAACTGTTACAATCACAGAATCCCAGACTGGTTTGGGTTGGAAAGGACCTTAAGGCAAATCCAGGCCATGGGCAGGGACAAATTCCACTATCCCAGGTTGCTCCAAGCCCTGTCCAACCTGGCCTTGGGCACTTCCAGGGATGGGGCAGCCACAGCTTCCCTGGAAAACCTGTCCCAGTATTTTAACAGCCTCGAGGTAAAAATTTTTTTCCCTCCCATGATCCTCAAACACTTCACATATCCCAAGGAAGAGAAATGACATAACCACATCAGGATTGACTCCTACATACACAGAGTGGGATGAAACAAGCTCTGCAGGGAAAGCCTGGTCCCTGCTCTCCTGACTTTCCACGTTCCTGACAAAACTGATGTTCTTTTGATGTAGTTTTTAAAATGCCACTTTGGAACAGCTTTTCTGCCAAGGAACATAAATGGAGCAAAATCACTTCAATTGCTGCCACAAGGTCCCCAGTAGGACAGAATTAAACTGGTATTTAGATGACAGCAGCAGTTGGGATATGAAATTATAGTTGTTGGAATAGTTTCTGAGTACATTTATGTACTTGTTTCTCTACTAATATTCATCTTTGTAATAGGCAGGAGTGTCAGGAAAAATCCATCTGTTTTAGCACAGGAGTGGGAATCTCTGGATGGCCACTAGCCAGGAGCAAGGGCACAAGGACATCAGGGTGGGACAACTGTGGGCATAACTTAAATGTGCAGAAAATGAGGTTAAAGTAAGCAGGGGGTGAGAAAAGCCACACTGGTGTCCTACAAAAAGTGGGAAAAGTCTTCAAGGGACAAATCTCCACAGCAATATTTCTCTCCAAATCAGCAGCCATGACTTCCAACCTGAGTTGGCCACAATCCAGCCCTCCACTAACCCAGGAATTCTCCTCCTCCTTGGGATGGTGCTTTGGAAATGATCACCTTGAACCAAACTCCTCTCACTGACACCCCCCAGTCCAGGCCATCCCAAGGGAGGATTGCAGACAGGGAGTTGGGAATGCTGCTGCTGCTGTCACTCCAGGCTTCCCTTCCCAAGAGGGATGCACATCACAGCTGCTTTAACTCATCTGCCTCCCAAATCTGCTCTGCTGCTCAGGGAGCTGCTGCTGGAGCAGCGACACAGTCACTCATCCCATCAACACACTTCTGTGCCTTTCCCTCCCTCAAGGCATTTCAACTGCTCCTTCACGTTAACAAACCTCACAAGACAAAAGATATTCCATTTATTATCTGACAGCTCCCTTATCAGGTCTCCAAGGAGGGTCCCAGCACCCAAATCCCAGCCTGCCAAGTCTCCCATGTCCATCCCAGGGCCTCCAAAACTCAGAGCAGGCAGAAGCAGGGAGTTCTCCATAATCCTCACTCATCATACAATGAACTTTTCTAAAAAGAATTAAATGTGACAATACCATAAAATTAAGCTATTTTATACAGCTGTATGCAATCCAGCTCCAGAGACCCCCCTGCCCCTCTGGAATTGCTCTGCAGGCTGCAGCCATCACTTGTTATTTTTTGGGCTGACTGAACGTGGGCTGAGCTTTGTTGGGACAAACTTCTCCAACATAAAATTTTACACTGCTTCTCAGAGTAAATACAAATGAAGTTGCTAAGTGTGGCCTGCTCCCACCTCTCAGCTGTGGCTCTGGAGTTTGCATTTAAGGATTAAAGCCATTTGATGTGCTACTACAGTAAAGACATGGAAAATTCGACTGCTCAGATCCTTGGACTCACTAAAACTACTGGAAATAAATGTGGGACCCTAAGTGTGGGACCCTAACTGTTCCCAGCAATCCTATAAAAGCAAGGATGGCATCAGGAATACCCCAAACAGGGCTGCCTGAAAATCCCAAATCCCAACAAACTGCCTGAGGAGCATCACCAAATCCACAAAACCCTGAGGGCTGAGCAACACCCAGAAGGGGCTCATAAAATGATAATTTGGAGGTTAACACAAGGAAAAATGGGATGCAAAGAGTGCTCATGCTGAGTTTGGTGGGTCTGAAGGAGAATCCAAGCTGCAGGATGGCAGGATTGGGGTGAAAGCCAAGGCTGGCAAACAGCAACAGCTCCTGGTGTTTGGTACTGACTCAACTCAACTCTTCAGCTGGAGAATCTTCAGGATTACTTCTGCACAACATTATTACTTTTTTTCAGTGTTTAAAGAATTATTAAGGGGTGCTTGTAGGTGTTGTTCCAGCCTTTCCTGGGGAGGGAAGCTGCCATTGGTTTCTCCTTCTTGTTGGTCAATGAGAATGTGCAAAGCACAAAAAGGAAAATTCAGTCAAAACTCAAACTTACCCTTTTTCTTGTTTTTCACTGAACTTGGACCTACAAAGGGAAAAAAAAAGAAAACTAGTGAAATTCAGGGATCATTTCATCAGAGAAAATCCCCATTGCCATTTTATTTTCCACGTGGACAATGGATATATTTGTGGATCATGCAGCAGCACAGGAATGGTCTCAGCTGAGAGCATAACCCAAATTTCAGAGCATCACAGAGTGGCTGGGACTGGAAGGGACCTTTAAAGATCATCTGGTCTAACTCCCTGCTGACTCCTTGTGAGCCAAGTTGTTTAAAAATAAGAATAAAACACTAAAAAACCACAAAAGCAAAGAATTATTCCGAACTGGCTGTTTGAAACAATGGGAACCCAAACCTCCCGAGCATGGAGAGAAAATATTTACAGTGAAGCTGAGAAATGACAGGACTTTGTGAGCAGAGGCTGAAGTGTGAAACATGTTCCACTGCTTCCTCAAGAATTCATCATGCATGGGAATGAACTGCAAAAATCCCCAAATATTTCCTTGCAATTCATCAGGGAAATCCCTCTAAAACCTGGGGTTTAGCATAGCAGGGACTGAAATCACCTTTAACTGAGATAAAATTATAACCAGTCAAAGGTAATGAGGTTGCTTTGAGTCTGAGGGGTGGGGAAAGGTAAATTCCCAACAGAAGAGCCTTTTTCCCATGGATAAATAGAGAAAAAACAGGAAAAGGACCAGAGAAATTACACATCAACCTTACTGATGCCTTTCCAACAGAAATATTGGTTTTCCTACATTGTGCTGTTGGGTTATGGGAAAATGATGGCATTATTTACAAGAGGCATTATCTGTAAAGACATTCTCTATAAATGGGGGTATATATAATTTTAGGGAGAAATTCTTCCCTGTAAGGGTCATCCACAGCTGTGGCTGCCCCTGGATTCCTTGAGTATCTCAGGCCAGGCTGGACAGGGCTCAGAGCAACCTGGGATAGTGGAAGGTGCTTCTGCCCATGGGGATAAATGAGCTTTAAGGTCCTTCCATCTAAATGATAATTTCTGCTAATTCCTTGTTTTTACTAATATTTTTATACTACTTTTTTGTAATATTCACAGGTTGGGCAACACAGCGATTCCTAACGATGCCATCCCACTATCCCACCAGGAGCAAAACATTTTAACCTGGACAACCAGGCTCCTGATTCTGCACTTCTGAGCACCCCCTAGTCCTCACTGTAGCCACCAGCCACTGAAAAACATTAGAAGAGAGAAAAAAAAAAAAAATCAAATCCCATTTAAAGATCCCAGCCCATCCCAGCCCAGCGAGCGGCTGTGCCTCGGCAGCCCTCGGAGTCACGAGAGTTTATTTCATGTTCCATAGATCCCACCATTAGCACCAGAACCAGAGTGAAAGTACAAATAGCTGTGGCCAGCCAGACACATTTGGGCTGGCTGGATCCAATTAGCTTCAAAGATGACTGGGAGGAATGAGAACCACATGGGATGTCAATGTTCACAGTCTATATTACAACACACGCATCTGTTCCAGGCACGGCAGAGAGAGATGTTATGGATCTGCAAGTGGAGCTTTTGACAGACACAAAAATACTCCTGACACGAGGGGGAGAAAAAAAAAAACAAAAAACCCCAGGATTATTAAGCTTGGGAGCTTCTGAGTCTCTCTGGGGTTTGCATCTGTTTGAGAGCAGGGGGGATTGTTTAATTGGAGCGTGGAGCTGAAGCTTCTGATGCAGCAGAATTTCTCTCAAAATGGGAAGTTCAGGAGCTACTGCTCCATTTAGGCTAAAATGGTAATAAATTACTGAGTCTAAGCTGAGGGCCACCAAAATTTCAGATCAATATTCCTCTCAGGTGCTGAGGTGTTGAAGCATTAGGCTTGAAAACTTGGCTTGATGGATGTTGTCCCAGCATTGATGTGCAGAGGAGAAAAATGGTAATAAAAATTCTTTCTGCCAGGGTTTTCAGAGGCCACAACCCAATATTTAAACTTGCTAAAATATTTTAAAATACTTCTTGAATTATTTAAACTTGCAGTTTATGACTTAATGTACATTTAAGTTTCAAACTTAAATGCAGTGGTTGAACATACAGATAATGTCATTATAATATAATGGGTCCTCCATCCCTGGAAGTGTCCAAAGTTGGACAGGGCTTGGAGCAACCTGGGATAGGGGAAGGTGTCCCTGGCAATGGCAGGGGAATGATTTGAGCTTTAAGGCCCTTCCCACCCAAACCAGTCTGGGATTCCATGATTTATGTGACCCACTGGTTATCTCTTAATTGATGGTTAAATACCTACAAGTTATTCAAACTTAAATCATTCCCACACTGCCAATCCCATTCCTCCCATGGAGAGGCTCCAGGACTCAAAGCCTGTTACCCAACCCACACAGTTTATTTACTAACACAGTTTATTTACTAATACAGTTTATTCACTGTAGTTTCATGCAGGCCTTGATTCCAAGGATGGCCCAAGGGAAAACTGATTTTTTCCACTCCATGATGTGGATCACAGGTGCATCCACCATGCTCCTCCACTGTACAGGAGTATAAAAACCAAATTCAGGGTATCTTCTGCTGCTCCAGAGTCTACTGACCTGCCCCTTCTTTCATGGAGAAGGAAACTGGTTTGACTTGAAGAATTTCTGACTGATCAGTGTCTCCCATACCAGATTTTAGGGATTTTACCATGCTGCAGTTGAGGATTTATTCCAGTCCTGATAGGATCTAAGAGCAACCCAACCTCTCAGTGGTCCCTGGCACCTCTTTTCCCTTCTTTAGAAGTGTGAACCTTTCTGCTCCTCATGAATCCCTTTCCATTATCCATCAGGAGTGTCCCAGAGATCCAGGTGGTCCCAGCTGCCAGCCCTGAATGTGACAGCCACCCAAACACAGTTATTCTTCCCAACTTCTGTCCTTTTTCCCACTAATCCCACCCCTCCCTTTCCACATCTTGTCTGCTCTCCTTTGAGGTCAAACCAAAGTCCATCCCCTTCTACTTCTCCCATCTTTCAACTGGAATTAAATATATGTTTAAACTTTGATCCACCCTTGAAGGAGTTGTCAGCTCTGTTCACCCCCTTGTTTAGGGGGAGGGAATTTGGCCAGAACTGTTAATACAGAAAAGGGTTGTGAGCAGGATGGCTTTGAAGGATAATAAGCGTGGAATGAGATTCAGCCATACAAAATATACAGTCCTATAAAATATATATTCATGGGAAATAATAAAGTGTTCTGGTGGATGCTGGAGGACACCTGCAGCTGCTGCTGCTCAGCCAGGCAAGGCAGAAACACAATCCTAAAATGGGAATAACTCTGGAAAACATGGGGAGATCCTGCTGCCACTTAGTGAAGGGTTGAGGAAATCCTGGGAAGAGTGAAGTCAATCTTGATTATCTGATACAGAAAGATGAAATGAGAAGAATTCCACAGAAAGGCTCCTAGGAAGGGCAAGAAGTGGGCAAGTGAGCCCCACCTTGGTGGCCACCAGCACTGGGAAAGGGGTGAGAGCACCACTGGGAAAAGTTAAAGAAGGAGAAAACCTGGAGGGCTTCAAGAACACCAAATTGCTCCCTAAGACCTCTGAGCTGGGAATGAGAATGCTTCCAAGGAGAAGCACAGGTCTGGGGGGATCTTCTGGCTCAGAGTGAGCCCTCCTGTGTCACAGGGTGTGGAAAGTCTCTGTAAAGCCTAAATTCCCTTTGGAATGTTACTTTTGGGATTATTTTTGCCTAACCACTGAAGCCATTGCTACTGAAGTGCTGCTGGAAACATTGCAGCTACCTGGTCTACTCCTACCTCTGATATTCCCTTTTCCTGTAGGAAAAGCCCCTGACTCTGCTGCAGGAACTGAACCAGCTGGATTTCTCATCACAGGATGGGATTCCCCAAGAAAGATGAGAGCAGATTGCTGCATGCTGAGCTCTGGACACCCTGGCTGTGAGCAGCACTCCAGAGCTTCACCCCTCCAAAAGCTGATTTTCCACAGCTGCTGGGAAAATACAAGGAAATATCAGAAAAAGAGGGAATGTCAATCCTGCAGGAGAGCTAAACCTAGAGGGAAAGGCACAAGCAGGAAAGACATCTCTATTTGATGACAAAACACCTCAACCCAAACACCAGAGCTGGAAAGCTCCAAACCACTCCATGCCACTCCAAACAATTCCAATTCCCTTTTAGCAGAAGCACTTGGGCTTCAGATGCAAACATCTCACTTGAAGCTGAGGGAAACACGTGCAAGAGATGAATTTTTGGTGTGCAAACCCAGCCAGCAGCAGAAGACATCTCCCCATGATCAGGGAGCAGGTTCCAGCCCCAGCCCCTGCAGCCCTACCATCTGCTGGATCAACTCCAAGGCCTTCAGAAAAATCCCAGATGGTGATGCAACTCAAGGATATTACATGTGACATGTTTGCTCTTAGCAAGATTAATAGAGTTGACTTTGCCCCCCCTCCAATCTCTCTTTCTGCACGCTACACACTGCTATGATTTACTATAAATACACAAATATCCCAAACTTCTTTAGGACATCTGCTGATATAAATAGGATATTAAAAAACCCCTGCCTTCCCTTATTAGCTGTGTGTGTGGATTAACAAGAAATAGTTTAAATTCCTGCCAAACAGTTCCAACTGGTTTTATGGACGGGAACAGATCTTTATAATTATGCTGATTTTATATCAAACCTATAAAAGGTTGACCATTATAGGAATCAGCCAAACAAAGGATACACCTAAGGAGGTGCTGAACATGCTGGAATTGCCAAGAGCAGGAAAAGGCCATGGAATGCCACAACCATGTTTTAGCAGCATCATTTGATACAGGAGATGACACCAAGTGATGTTTTTAAGGTGTTCACCCAGTTTGGGAAAGGTACATGGCAGCAGCCACCAGTTTTGGGTATCCATCCATCCATCCATCCATCCATCCATCCATCCATCCATCTATCCATCCATCCACTATCCATCCATCCATTCATCCACCATCCATCATTCATTCATCCATCCATCCATCCATCCATCCATCCATCCATCCATCCATCCATCCATCCTTTGGTGACTGTGCCAACCTGTTTTCAGCATTCACTGGGAATTATTGATCCTTCTCCTGTTTCCCAGCACTGAGTTACTATGGAACACTCTCAATCTTCTTCCCTAAGTGTGACACTGGTTTGGGGACATGTAAGACCAGATAATTCAACTGAGGCACCTCTGTTTCCATCCCAGGTTACAGGGTAGAGACAAAATCCTGGTGATTAAGGAGATGTTGGTGTCATCCAGAAACACCACACCACTTCTCACTGTCCCATAAAATAAACATTAAATCACTTAAGTCATAGAATCATGGAATGGTTTGGGTTGGAAGGGACCTTAAAGCTCTGCCATGGGCAGGGACACAAGCCCTGTCCAGCCTGGCCTTGGACACTTCCAGGGATCCAGGGGCAGCCCCAGCTTCACTGAAAAATCCATTCCAGCCCCTCACCAACCTCACAGAGAAGAATCCCTTCCATATGTTCAACCTAAACTGCCCCTCTTTCAGTCTGCAGCCATTTCTCCTGTCCTGTCCTGTCCTGTCACTACTGCTCCTGATGAGGAATCCCTCTCTGGATTCCCTGTAGGTCTTTTCAAACATTGCACTCAGTGCTCTGGGCTGGGGATCACAGCCTGGGCTGGATGATCTTGGAGGGTTTTTCCAACCTCAAGGACTTTGGGGTAATTCCAACCCATCAACCAACCCCTCTATCCCTATTTGACCAATTCCAAAAGTGGAAAGGGCAGCTTGGATGTTCCTTGAGATTCCAGGTGAAGATGAACCTCCTGCCATCCTGGATGTCAGTTTTTCCTGACAAAAAATGAACAAGAAACCTCCAAAATTCAGCAGTTGCCTTTCCAGCACTGATGCAGTGACATTCACTTCATTCCCATGGCTAGGAGAAATGTAAAGCTTTTCAAATATTTTTAAATGTGGGGTTATTAATGCCAGATTCCAGTGGATTGGGGAAAGAGGGATGTTAGCTCCCAAACACATGCCTAATCTAGAACATGTGGTTTCAGGGGAGGTTTGGAACCAATATGTTTTCAACATTTTCAGGAAATTTGGTCTATCCAGATGAAAGCTTCTTGGACCCTACTGAACTATCAGTCAGTGATACAAACACTAAAACAAGAGGAATATTTTCCCTTTTCCCTGAAAAAGAAAGTGCTTCTTTACCAACTCCAGAGAGAACTGCTGAAGAGATTACTGCAGAATATTTAAAGAATATGATAAATGAAAAATCCAGGAGAACATCCTAGAAATAAATCTCCTCCTGTGTTACTCCAGAATTCTGCTGTGCCTTCCCAGGGTGGCTTTTTGATGAGGAAGGGGGATCTTCTGCTGAGAGTGAAGGAAAAGTGCTGCCCACACTCACAGAAACCCAAGCCAGGGGTGTGAACTAGAACTAATTTCAACAAATGTGAATACAGAGAATCTGTTTTGTAAGGGAATGGGGAAGGAATTAATGACACAAAGTAGGGGAAGGATGAAACAGCACTGTGGGATGTGTGAGTCCATAGGGCAAAGCCCAGGGCACTCCAGCTTTCTCAACCACCACTTTTCTTTCTCTTTTTTTTTTGTTTTGACCCTGCTTTAAAACTCCTCAGAATTCACATGTGAACACAGCCACCCTTAATGGTCTTTGCCTGGTTACACCTCAAATCAAGAGCACAACAGCACCCACAAACCAGCATTCTCTCCAAGAGGGATCCTGGTCCTGTGCCATTCCCAAAGAGCCATCCCAGCCTGCTCCACCTGCACAACACACACCTGAATTTCAGGAGCCTTTGCTAAGTGTCCCCCTGTCCCCTGTGGAGGGAGAGGCTGCTGAGTCCCCAGAAATGGCCTGGGGACAGTGACACTGGTGACCTGCCAGCCCAGGGCTGGACTGCCCCAGCCCAAAGCTGGTCTCCTCCAGCCTGGGAGATCAAGGACAGTTTGCAGCTCATTTTGGGCACTTCTGAGACACTCCCAGTTTTTGAGGCAATTCTGCATCTCTTTGATGGACTTTTCATGTCTCTCCAGGGGCAATGTCCTGCACTGGGGTCACTCCTGGGGCTGCCTGGCCACAGGGTGTGAGCAGAGCTCATGCCCTGGCACCAGGAGCTGGGAATCATCCCTCATGTGTGACAGTGGCCTTTGCTGCCTCCCTGCTCCTCTCCTCACATTCCACCAAAGGACAAACCTCCATCCATGTGTCATCCAGATGAGCAGATGCTGCTCCAGGAGCTCCATGGATCAGTAGCCTGCTCCCTCCCCATCCCTCTGATCCCAAACACCAGCCCCCAGCCCCAGCCCATGGGGCTGAAAACAAACAGAGGGAAGTCACAGCTCATCCCTGGAATCCCTGGAGAGACACGAGATGCCAGAGAGCCACAATCTCTCTTCTCCTAAGATCTCATCAGGAACAGAGATTTTTTTGCTGTTGAGAAAGTTTTGGTTTTTTTTTTTCTCCTGCCAGGACTCAGAGATTTTTGCTTGGCTTGACAAAACCCAGGACTCCTTGGGGGTACAAGGACAGTTAAACTCAAATTTACAGATAATTCAAACAGTTAAAGCAGTAGGTTGTGATGTAGTTTATCCTGATGTTTAATCATATTCAAAGGAAAAAAATCTGATTACTGCAGATGCCCAGAACCAAAGTGAGAACAGGAGACAGACCTAAGAGACAACCTCTCATCAACCTGATTTTTGCTCCAGGTAAAGGTCTGGAAAGGACAAAAGGAGCAGGATGAATTGGGTGTGCTCATGCATTCCACAGGTTTTTCCACCTTGAGAAGGAGGATGGGGCTCAAAGGGCAGCAGGTGCTGTCAGAAGGGAGGTGCTGGAGCAGGTAGAGCCCCACCAGCCCTGTGCATCTCCTTCCTAAGGGATTTTTGGCATGAGGAAAAATGCAGGTGCAGGATTGTAGGAGAAGCAGGGTGGAGCAGCACCTGCCCTTCACCTGTCACCTCTGCTGCTGTCACCTCTGTCACTGTGCTGGTCCCATTTAGGAGGAGAGGCTGGACCCAGTCACCTCCTGGGGCTCTCTCCACCCCACAGCCTCAACTCTGCTCTGCTGAAAATCCCTCCTCACTTCCTTGAGCAAGGCAGATGTGTCCCTGCTCACTGAAATGGGAATTTCCAAGGTTTTACAGCACACAAAGAACAACCAAGGTGATTTACCTGCTCCACCCCACCCAGATCCTGCAGGATCAATGGCAAGGCACCAGGACAGGCTCTAAAAAACCAGCTCCAGTCTCTGAGTAGGTGCAAGAACACCACAGCACAAATGTGGTCACGAGCAAAGACAAAATGCTGCTCCCAATTAACTCCAGAGCCACTGTTGCTGGCAGAATCCTCCTGCACTGCCTCCTGAGGAACACACAAAGCCAATCAAACAGAAATCTCCACCCTCCTCAGCTCTGCTCCCACATCACCAGTCCCAGCCAAGTTCCTGGGGTTCACACCAGAACCTGTGGCCATCACATTTCATTTTCAGCCCTCTGGCTGGCTCTGGAAGGAGGATGTGATGTGCCTTTTGTTTCCCTTCAGGCATTCCGGTTGGATTCCAAGCTCTGAGCTGACAAACAGCACTCCCAGTTCTAATTCGAGGATCCCAAGGCTTTTTTTGGCTGCTGGCTGGAGTCACCAGGCTGATTTTCTATCCACCACTGCACCCTCTTGTTTCCTTTATCAACCCCACATATTTAAATCCAACAATCTGCAGCGCAGCGTTACAGCTGTGTTTTTATTTTGTTTGTTTTATTCGGTTGTTGCCTAACACAAAACACTCTGACATTTTCAGTCACATCCCACTAAGATAAACAACCAACATATGTCATGAATTCCAGCAGAAATGATTCCCAAGTGGGGCAGCAGCAAGGTTTGAAGTGGGAGTACGAGAGACTCTCCTGAATTGTTTGCTGGATGTTTGAAATGAGCTCTTGCCGTGGTTATCCATAAGGATGGAGGGCAGGTGGGAGGAAACCTCTGTGACTGTCTCATCCCTGCAGATCTGGAAGTGTTTTTCCTCCTCCCATCCATAATCCTGCCTAATTGGATGGAAAACCTCCATTGAGCAGCTGCCTGAGAACTGATGGATTAATGACATGGAAAAATGCAGGCTCTGTATCCAAGGATCTACCTGTGTACATACACAGCTGGATGAACCTAAAATCAGGGAGAAAAGAGGGGGAAAAAAGTGGGAAACACAAGAGAGACACCATCACTCTTGTGAGGATTGGATGAATTTGATAAGGGGGGAAAAAAAAGGGGGAAAAGTGGGGAAAAAAGGAAAGCCAGGAGAGATTCCACCACTCTTGGGAAGCTCAAGTGAAGGGAATGCTGCCTGGCTCAGCCACCCCTTGCATTCATCCATTGAAAGCAATTAAGGCACTTCCCCAAATCCTGCAGGAATTAGTGGGATCAGATAGGACTCCAACAATGTCTCCATACATCACAGCCAACAAAGCCCTCATGAAAACATTCAGCCCCAGCCTCATTCACAGCTTCTGCCCCAGGGAATTCCTCACTGCAGCTCTGGGCTGGTGCAGCTGCTCTGTGACAGACCAGAGGGTTCCAGGGAGGGCACAGTGAGGACAAGCACAACTCCTGCCACCACAGCAGCAGCTCCAGCTTTGGCTGGTCACAGAATCCCAGAATAGCTGGAAAAAACCTCTGGAGATCACCCAGCCCTAGGCAGGGTCACCCTTTGGAGCAGGTGACACAGGAACACGTCCATGTGGGTTTGGGGTGTCTCCAGAGGGATTCCACACCCTCCCTGGAAAGGAAACACCTTCCCTGGGAAGCTGTTCCAGGGCTCTGCCCCCTCCATGGAAGGAAGTTGGGGTGGAACTCCTTGTGTTGTAGTTTATGGGCATTGCTCCTTATCCTGGAGCCTGCCACTATCCTCTGACACCCTTTGGAGATATTTGTATGGATTAAGAGATCTGTTCAGCTTTGCCACAACCCCCAGACAGAAAAACAAGCTTACCCACCCCAAAATCTGCAGGATTGTTGGTGGCAGGGGCAGGACCTGAGGAGGGGCTCAGGTTCCACCACTTGGAGAGAGCAGACAGGCCTGGAGCACGTGCTGAGCCTGCAGAACCTCCCTGGCTGAGGGTTTATTCAGCAGAACCAAAGCTCAGCTGCAAAGCCTCCAGCAGGGAGACAATGGAGCCTCTCTTGCTGCGAGCAGGAGCAGCAGCTTCCAGAGGAGCCCGGCATTTCCAGCTGCTCAGCTGCACTCACAGCCCAGCTGCAGCCACATCCCTGCCCCTCTGCAACATCTGCTCTCCTCTCATTACTGCTGGCCCTGTTTGTGACACAAGCAGCTCTGGGAGACTCCTGAAGCTCAGCTCTGAAAAGCCCCAGGAGTGGAATTGAGGCGGAATCACTGTCAGGTCCAGTAACATCCCTCACTGCTCAGAGCACAGCTGGAAAAGGAGCTCAGCTCTGGTCAGGTCTGAGCACAGCTCTGGGAGCTCAGAATCCACAAATGTAGTCAGGACAAGTGTCTGAAAGTGCCACTGAGGTGACAATGATCAGAGAATTCCTTCTCACCCCATGGGCTCATCCCCAGCAGGGAAGGATGAACAGCTCCAGGGATGGAGCAGAGCAGCAGCACCTCATCACAGCTCTGTAAACTGCCCAAAAATGAAGCAGAGTTCCTTCTGGAACAACCCAGATCCCAACTGGAAGAGCTGCTGAAGGAGCCAGGGGGCAAAGGGAGGCTGTGGATGGGTCAGGACACACTGACCATCATCCATCCCACTGTGATCCCTGTGAGATGGGAAATTCCTCACCCTGGACACCACACAGCTGGGCTTGGGCCTCTCCCAGCTTTCCCCATTAACATCCACCTGGGACAGACACAGCCGAGCTCAGGGAGGAATTCTGGACTTCAGCAGTTAGAGAATCATTTATGGAATCATAAACTGCTTTAATTGGAAGGGATCTTGAAGCTTTTCCCATTCCACCCCCTGCTATGGGCAGGGATAACCTCCATACCCCAGGTTGTTCCAAGCTCTGTCCACCCTGGCCTTGGACATTTCCAGGAACATCCACAGTTTCTCTGAGCAGCCTGTGCCAGGGCTGGGACAGAGCAGGAACCAGCACTAAACACCACTCTGGGCTTTTAGGGACAAATCCTTAAACAGATCCCTGTTATCATAAATCTGGGAATAACATGGAGATAGGGATATGTAAATAAGAGCAGCCTTAATTTTATCACAGCAATAACAAATACTGACAGCAACATCCCAGGAAAATGATGAGTTTATCCCCAAAGATTAAAACATCCCATTATTCCTGATTTCTCCCATTTAGGGATAAATCACAGAGAAATTCTGAGGGAAATCAGTAAGAACAAGCACTTTGTGGTGAGCCTTTCCTTCTGGGAGCTTCTCCCCTGCTCCAGGATCCAGGAAATGTCCAGTATTTACTGCATGCTCATCACCATGGTTTCAGAGCACAATAAGGCTCTATCACCCTGCATCCATCTGTGTTTCTGGGAATGCTGGGGCTTTGGGAATTGCACAGGGCTGACACAAAGGCACCCATTGTTCTGGAGGCAGAGGGACAAACCTGCCCTTTCCACAGGAGGGGAAGCCAGCAGGAAAAGTTGCTATTGTGAGCTGGATATTTAAAAAAAAAAAAAAAAAAAAAAAAAAAAAAAAAGTGGAAAAAAAAAATCCCATTGCATCGTCTGTGCTGCTGGGTTGGGAAAGGGGGATGGCTGGGGCAGGGCACCTGTGGGACTGGGGGATGCCCAGGGGGAGGCAGGCATCCAAAATCCAGCCTAAACCCACCCCAAAAGCCAGGCTGGCATCAGCAAAATGATAAACCATCCCAAAAACATCCCAAATCCATCTTAAACTCACCCCAAAAGCCAGGCTGGCATCCAGCTACCTGCTAAACTGTCCCAAAAACATCCTAAAACACAGGCTCTGGCATCAGCTCCCTTCTAAATAATCCAGAAATTATTCTCAACTCATCCTTAAAAACAGGCTTTGGCATCAGCTACCTGCTAAATCATCCAGAAATTATCCTAAACTCATTCTAAAAGCCAGGCTCTGGCATCAGCTACCTGCTAAACCATCCCAAAACCATCTTAAACCCACCCCAAAAGCCAGGCTGGCATCAGCAAAATGATAAACCATCCCAAAAACATCCCAAATCCATCTGAAACTCACCCCAAAAGCCAGGCTGGCATCCAGCTACCTGCTAAACTGTCCCAAAAACATCCTAAAACACAGGCTCTGGCATCAGCTCCCTTCTAAATAATCCAGAAATTATTCTCAACTCATCCTTAAAAACAGGCTTTGGCATCAGCTACCTGCTAAATCATCCAGAAATTATCCTAAACTCATTCTAAAAGCCAGGCTCTGGCATCAGCTACCTTCTAAACCATCCCAAATTCATCCTAAACCCACCCTAAAAGTCAGGCTGGCATCAGCTACCTGCTAAACTGTCCCAAAAACATCCTAAACTCGTATTAAAAGCCAGGCTCTGGCTTCAGCTACCTTCTAAATCATCCAGAAATTATCCTCAACTCATTCTAAAAAAACAGCCTCTGGCATCAGCTACCTGCTAAACCATCCAGAAATTATCCTAAACTCATCCTAAAAGCCAGGCTGTGGCATTAGCTCCCTGCTAAACCATCCAGAAATTATCCTAAACTCATCCTAAAAGCCAGGCTGTGGCATCAGCTCCCTGCTAAACCATCCAGAAAAATCCAAATTATACCCTAAACTTACCCTAAAACCATCCTAAAAATCACCCTAAAACCACTCTGAAAGCCAGGCTCTGCCATCAGCTACCTGCTAAACCATCCAGAAATTATCCAGAACTCACCTCAAAACCACTGCAAGACCATTCTAAACCCATTCAAAACCCACTCTAAAACCATTTTAAAACTACACTGAGATCACCCTAAAACCACCAAGCAGAGGGTGAAACTGGACCCACTTAGCTGGAGCATCATTTCCAAAGCTCCAGGTAGGAGCAGGGATGGGGAAGAAATTTAAATCCCCCAGAATTTCATTTTTCTTCCAACCCAAAGGCATTTCCAGTGCTGGAATTCTCCTCCAGGACTTTCCTCGGCAGGAAGAATTGCCAAAGTAGTAGGAACCAAATTGTTGTCAGCTTAAGGCCAGCCATCTGCTCAGCCTCTTCCCAGCTGCCATGCTCCCAATCAAAGCCTGGAGAACAATCCCTGATGTTTCTCACCAAGCTCAATATGAAAAAAATCTAGGAAAGGGGAAAAAAAAAAAAAAAACAACAAACCAACAACTCCAAACCCAAAATGCAAAAAAAAACCCCAAAAACCAGGAAAGCAGCCCGGCAGGGATCTAAGTGGGAACAGAGATGAAAGTAGGAGAAAAAGAAACTATTTTATTTGTTTAAAACAATGTTTTTTAAAGAGTCCTATTGACATCTGCTTTGTAAATGCTCTGTCATTATTTATAACCTCCAGAGCATGGAATTGTCTCTGGAGTTACAACCATGCTACTCCCAGATTTTGGCTTTGTTAGCAAAGAGCCAGCAGCATTTTTACTGGCACTCTGGGAATAGAGATCTAACATTTCATACCCAGTTTATTTAAAAGTGGACTAATTTAACATCCTTGATGGTTCCTTTTAGCACAACTGTTGCTAATTAGCAGCTCCAGAATGATTTGTTCATCTGGGAGCAGCAGCAGTTCCACAGCAGCAAAAATACACCAGGGCAAAAGGGAGGAGGGGGAAAGGAGAAAACAGGGAAGAGGCATTGGAGAGGGGAAGGTTTCAGAGAATTAAAGGAAATGAAGTGACAGGTGGAGATGGGAACACTGAGGAGAAAAGAGGCAGGAAAAATAGAGTGGAAAGGGATAATCCTTGAGAAGCTGGAAAAATGAGTGGCAGATTTTAAAAGCTGTGCAAAAGTTTGGTTTGGTGGCATGGACTGGAAAGGGGCTTCCAGATGATGATGCCAGGACTAGGACAGGCAGCAGCCCCCAGGGATCCTGAGGGATGCAGGGACAAGGACAGGGACCTTGGCCAGGACACGACCTCAGCTGCTTTAAGTGGCCCCAGGGCACTGTTGGTGCAGGGCCACAACCCAAAATTAAGCAAACCCAACCATGAAACATGCCAGGGGTCAGAGGGCTGAAACCAGAGTGCTCCAAGGAGAAGCCCCTGAAATTCCAGAGTCCTGTTGGGGAGTGACAGGATCCAGCTGCTGGCTTTGCACACAATTTTCCTCGGATTTTTTACCAAAGAGGCACCAAAGCAGCTTTGCTGCTCCCATGTCCCATCCCTGTGGCTCCAGCCAGAGCCCTCACCCTCCCCTGGCTGCACAGAACCAGCTCTGCCCTGTCCCAAAATCACCCCTTTCAAAGCAAAAGGCTTGAAAGCAAATCCTCCAAAAAGAAAAAGCTTTTGGGTAAGGAGCCATGTTCTCCCTGATGTTTACAGATCATCAGAGCCTGTTGTTGGTACCAGGATGGGCAGGACTGAAGAGCCAGGAAGGGTCAGAGCAGCCTCCCTCCAACCCAGCCTCCACACTCAGATCACTTTGGTCTTTCCCTGCATGTGCAAAAGCACTTGAAAGTTCATAAAATTAATTCCAGACAAATATTAGCGAGGCCTCAAGTGGAAAGCACATCTCTCTTCTTCTGGGAATTTATAGTTCAGCCACTTTTATCTTTGGGAGGCTCTTTGGAGATCAAAGATTTGATCAACTTTCCCTTTGCGAAACTCATGAAGAAAACGGTGTTATCCAGGACCATGACATGATTTTATTTATTACTTTAATGATTCATTGCCCTGCTCTGACAGCAAGATTCCTTCACAAAGGTCTAAAACAAACAGCCTGAGTTCCCCAAGGCTGTGGCTCTGTTTGTTTCTCGATTTTATGGTTGTTACAAGGTCAAGCCCTGCCCTGATGGCTCCCACTTGTTAAATCAGCTCTAAATCCACCACAGCCAAACACAGGGCAACCACTTGCCAAAGCCAGAGGGACACAACCTGTCACTCTGGCAGTTTTTCCCTTCTCCACCACCTGTGGGGTCTAAATCCCTAATTTTCAAAAAGACACAGGTAAGAATCACAGGATCAGTGAGGAAAAGGTCTCTGAGATCCAAGCTGTGACTGATCCCAGCCCAGAGCACTGAGTGCCAGAGCTGGGAATTCCTTGGACACCCCCAGGGCACTCCAAACCTTCCTGGGCATCCCCTTCCAATTCTTGACCACACTTTCCATGGAGAAATTCCTGCTGATGTCCATCCTGACTCTCCCCTGCCACAGCTTGAAGCTGTTCCCTCTCCTCCTGTCCCTGTTCCCTGGGAACAGATCCCAAATCCCCTGGCTGTCCCCTGCTGTCAGGGAGTTGTGCAGAGCCACAAGGTCCCCCCTGATCCCCCTTTTCTCCAGGCTGAGCCCCTTTCCCAACTCCCTCAGCCCCTCCTGGTGCTCCAGACCTTTCCCTAGCTCCATTCCCCTCCTGGGACTGGACAAGTGGAGGCACGTTCAACTCTGAGCATCCAGGGAACATCAGGGAAATCTGGGAAAGGAATGCCAGTCATGGAATGACAACACTGGGAACAAGGGTGATGGGAAAAACCCCCGTTAGACACCAACCTTCAGGCTCCCTATCCCTCCTCAGCAGCTCTCTGCACATCTGGCAAGGCAGAGGCAGCCTGAGGGATGAAGTTAATCCCTCCCAACATCTGTCGGCAGCGCTCCACCGACACCGCTCGCCTCCAGTGGGAACTTGCTACTACACAAGCAACTGGTGAAGACACTGGGATAGATTTCAAGGAGACTGGGAAAAGGACTGGGATGCTGCCTGAGCCATCTGAACACCAGAGCGACACCAGCTCCAAAACTGATGGCCCACCCTGGGCTGGAATCACTCAGGGAGTCTGTGACTTGTCAGCATTCCGGGCAAGAGGAATCCAGGGAGTTTCACCCAGCTCTGTCTTGGAGCACAGCCACAGGGAAATCTGCACAGGGAAATCTTCTGCACTGTGAAACTGCAAAGGTTTCAGGGGAGATGGGAAACTCACAGAGCTGGACTGGAAAACTAATGATGATAACAGAGTTAGGACTCGGGCTTAGCCAGGCACAGAACCACAAGTCCATCAGCTCTGCCCTGCTTTCCCTGGCAGCCAGGCCTTTCTCTGCTCCTATAAAAGGGGATCTGTGCTTTCCAGCAGTAGGAAAGCACAGGAGCTCTTCCAGGAATTCATGCTCCTGTCTTTGTGTCATGACAATCATGGAAAGCCAGGACTGGAAAACAAATTCTTCACAAAGAAATCAGAAACCTTTCTGCTCTTTTAATCCAAGCTTTGTAAAACTTTGCCTTCCCTTCACACAGGCTTTGACCCTATCTGAGACTCCACAGCAGCTCAAAACCCCTTTAGAGCAGACACCAGTTTGGGATGCAGGTGCTCCCAGCTGTCTGCTGGATTGTGAAAAGCTCCTCGATGATTTTAAGCAAAGCCAGGTGTGCAGGACAACAAATAAAGGCAAACAAGTACAAATTAAAGCCTTAAACGAGCACAGTTCGAGGAGGCAAGGATGGAATTTCTCAGCAGCATTAATTCACACAAGACCTTCAGTTGCAGAAATCAGAACTCCTGGAATTCCTCATCTGGGAGAGAACCAAATTCAGGGAGAACTGAGCAGGACTCACCATCGGGCCCTTCGCTGCCTTTGCTCCTTTTATTCCGACGGACGCGTCTCCCTTCTTCTCCAACGTGCAGCTTCTCCTCGGGGTGAAAGAAGTTCAGCAAGGCCAGCTGGAAGAAGAGGGACAAATTTAAGCATCTTTGCAAGGCTGATTCAGCCAAGATGAGAGCTTGGAGCCCAAATCCTTTCCATCAGGGATGAGCAGAGGAGGACTGAGATGGCTGCTCACGGATCTCAGCTCATTCCAAGGAGAGATGCTCCCCTGGAAGCAGTCTAGGACTTGGGAAAACTCCACCTGAGGGGCTTTGGCATGGAGAATCCTCCCCCCAGGGATGGGGGACTGCAGGGCAGGGCTGAAGGGAGATCTATGGCTGGAAATAATCTAACACCTCAAAGGCCAATGCAGTAATTCCTAATTCTTCACTGCAGAACTTGCTCAATCCTGGAGCTCTTCCTCCAGCATTACTCACTGCCAGTAAGTTTTTCCTCTCTCAACCTCTTCTCTGCAAGCCTCATTAGCTACTGAGATTCAAAGGTCTTCAGGGACCTTTAAATCCAACCCAATATACCACATAAATTAACACTTTAAACCTACAGCAACATTTGTAACATGAGATTTGCCAAGAGGCAAAAATTTTATGTAGCGACCTCTTATTCAGGAAAAAATCGCTGGTGCCTTAAAAGCTCTTTAACAGATCAGCATCTCGACCCAGAAACTGAAATTCGGGTTAGAAACCAGAATCCCAGCTAACCCCAGCAGCATTTTCCTGTTATTTCCACTTCATAAAAAAGGGAAGTCAAAGATCAATTAGGGACCAAACATCTTCTGTGTGTTACTGCACCCAACAGCCAGGGCTGCTCCCACCACGATGGGGTTTTCTTGCTGAAGAAACCCACAGTGGTGATTTAAGCTGTAAATACACAGCAAAACAAAAACACAGCCCAAGACAAGAACCAGGAGGCTTCAAAAAGCAGCCCCAGAGGTTATCGAGCTCATCATTGTTCTGAGAACAAAACCTGGGGCATCAAAAGCATCTTTGAAAGAGCAGAGAAGAACAAACACCTGCCCTGAATTGCCGGGCTCGTTAAGCTCCAGCCCATAAAAGTCTCTATCAAGAGCAATAATCACAAAAAGCCCTTGGCTTTTCACAAGCCCCAGGGCTCTCACCTCCCCTCCCCTCGAATTCCCAAGGTTTTTCCCAAGCACAGCTCCCCTCCCAACCTCAGCATCCCAGCCCTTCACTCAGATTTTTACATCTGCATTTTGCTGTACTCCAACAAGCTGGGGTGCAGTCTCACAAACGGAAATGTTTGGAAACCCTTTAGTTTCCAAAGAAGAACCCCCCAAAGCGTTTCTCAAATTCCCAAACTGTTGCTATTTCCTTCTGTCTGTGCAGAATTCCTGGCTGTTTGTCATTGCAATGATGTCGTGCCTGAAAGGACCCCAAAATTCTGTGGGATAACCTGGGATCAGCTTAAAAGCCTCACTACTGGGCTTTTAAACATCCCTAAAAAGCAATGATGAGGAAAACTTACCAGCCAGAGAAAGGCCAGTTACAGGGTTGGGTGGACAACTCCTCTTGTTTACAATGAGGAATAAAGGGTGAGAAATTCCCAAAGCTCCCACATCCCACTGCAGTGCCCCAGGTGTGGAACACTGGAGCAGGATGCTCCTGCAAGCACCACCAGCAGCTTTCCTGACACACCAGAGCAGGGCCAGGGATGAGAACAAGTGAATTTCTCTTTAAACCTCTTATTTAACTCACATTGACACGCTGGGAACTAATTGAAGGAACAACCTGCATTATGATTCAGGTTGAAGTGTCAATGAAATCCTCAGTGTGGCTTTGGAATGCTGTTACTGCCTGGATCATTATTGGAATTTTACAGCACAGGGTGAAATAGAGGCTGCTCCTCCAGGTTGAACAAGCTCAACTCCACTGCTCTGCTCCAGTTTTTAATCTGATGTAACTTCTCACTGACCACTCAGAAAAACACTAAATTTTGGCTAAAAGTAATCTGTCCATTAAACTCTGTATTTCTAGTCAGAAAGAGAAACGACAGTGAGGGTGAATGATTGAACCACACCTTTAACTTAGGAAACAAACCCATAAAAGCAGCTTGTGACACTAACTGTGAACACAGCAGCTGCTGCTTTGGGACAGCTCCCATGAAATTGTGTTTTCCAGGACAGCAGTGACACAGCCTGGGAGGGGACACAACCCATGTGAGCAGAGAGAGGGGCTATCCCCAGGGTATACCCTCCAGAGTCTCTGAATTATGCAAATACTGCACTGACCCTGCAGTGACTGGCACAGAGGGCTCAGGGTCAGGGATGGGGGGAATGCTCAGACCCCTGTGAAGGTCAGGGGCAGGGAAAGGGTGACCAAGCCTCCTGCAGCCATCAGGGCCACCAAAGGCCAAGCCCCTCTCTGGGGACTCAAGGGCTCTGTTGTTCCAGGGCTGCAGCTGCCAGGGTCAGGGGATGAAGGGCCTGTCTGTGTCTGCCTGGGAATTGTGGCCAGCACCACTTGGATGCTTTTTCCATTCACCAACCCCTGAGATATCAGCAATACATTGGGAAGAAATTCCTCCCTGTGAAGCCTTGGCACAGAGAAGCTGTGGCTGCCCCTGGAAGTGTCCAAAGCCAGGCTGGACAGGGCTTGGAGCAACCTGGGATAGTGGAAAATCATCTTTTAAATCACCTTCCTTCCCCTGCATCAACCATATGGGGCTGTGCCACCTTCTGTGGAATTCTAAAAGGAATTCTCACCTAGTCCATGATTTCACTGGAACTCCCCATCCTCAAAGCCACACAGAGCTGATTCTCCCAGCCTGTGCACTTTTAGAGCCAGAGAACTTTCCAGAAGTCAAGCACACACAGCTTCTTTTTTGGGAGCAGGTATTTTCCCTGCACAGTCCAAACAATCCCCATTTCCCTCCTCCTCCAACCTAAAGCCCTCAAATCACCTTTAATTTTAAAAACACCGTAGGTTTAATCAAGAGAATCACTATAGGATGCAAAAAAAGGTCAAAAAGCCAACACAGGAAAAACCCCAGGGGAAGGAATTCCTCAAAATAACCTGGGAAACAATAGCACAGGCAGAGGGAATCGGATCTGCCTGGGTTTCTCTGGGCAAAATACAGCAAAACAAAGGCACACAGAGCTGGTTTTCCCTGCAGAACCTGCCTGGGAAGCACTGGACAAAGCTGCTGGAGGATGGATGTCAAGGGAGCACAGTGGGAACTCCCAAAATAACAAGGTCTCTCAAACTCATTTGCAGAATGGACATTCCACACTCTATGCAAGGAGGGGTAAAGAAAGGTATTATCATTTTTCAAAAAATGAAATATTATATGTCTTGTCAAAAGTCTCTTGAAGAGCCACTGGACACCAAGGGAATGTATTTCCAATGGTCAAACAGATTCAAAGGAAGGAAAGTGGAAAAATATAACCCAACCCATACAATTATGCACATAGGGTGGATTTTTTGTTAGGCTAAGTTGGTAGGAAGAACGAGTGTCTTCCTCCTGGAGAAGGGAAAAGCACCCAAACCTTCAGGTGTACGAGGACTTTTGGGTGAAAAGTGAAAAAAACCCCAAAGATTTTCTGCCTCTGCTTCCAGTTCCTCCTGACAAAGCAATTCCAGCCAAAGATCTCATCCAGAAACCCACAGCTCAATGTCTTAAAGCACCTGAGAAAAAAACATGAACTCAGCCCCCTGCACGAGTGTTTAACAGGATTGTTAAAGTCAAATTCCCTCTTTCTTTGCAGTTTTGGGAGATCAGCAGTGTGAGGAGCCTAAGAACCAGCCCAGGCTCTGCAGCAGCATTCTCTGCAAGCAATATTGTTGTTTTTCTGGTGCTCTCAAGTTCAGCCTGTGGTTCAGAGGAGCAGCAACTTGAATATCAGCCCCATTGTCCTCCAGAACTTTGCCTCTGGTCACACGTGGTGCAAAGAAAAAAAAAAAGATCAAGTAGATAATTTATATTCCACCAGCCCAGAAAGAAGCTCAGGGAGTAGCTTTGCTTTACTGAAAAGAAACCCCATTCAACATATTTTAAGAATTGTTTTTGTCATCATTTCTTGCTCCTCATAAAAATGCAAGGAGCAAACGAGGGAACAATTCCCATTTCAACATGACAGAACTCTGACACCGTGTCTTGTCTGCAGGACAAGCCACAGCCCTGCCTGCCAAACTGGGGGGATGTGATCAGTAATGAGGGGGAGGAGCAGGGATGGAGAGAGCAGAGATGGTACAAGCTCCACCAGCCACCTTCTCCCAAACCTGGCACTCCCAGCTCTGGGAATCCTCTGCAGCAGGTTCCACACCACAACAAACCCATTCCTTGTTTTTTTGGGTGAAGCTCCAGTTTGGTCCTCACCTTCAAGATGCCCAGAACTTCTCTGGTGCCTGTTGCTTCATCTCTGTCATCCCTCCTTCCCAATGCCAGCCACATTCCTGCTCTGTCCAGCTCTCCATCCTGAAGCCCAAGATCCCAAAGGCACAATCCTTCATCCTGGAGCTGATACAAAATCCCAACTCCTTCTCCCTCCAATCTGCACCCAAGGATCCTCACTGAGGTTTTCAGACACAACAGGGAACTTCAAAGGCATTTTCCACCCAAAGCTGTTCTATAATCCTGAAACAGCAGCGATGCCAAGGAGTTTATCCAGGTGGGAAGTTTGGCTGGGAGGAGGGATTGAGCCACCTCCCTCCCAAAACTCAACTTCACAAAAATGGCAGCCAAGGAGCCAAGGGAGTATTTGACCACTAGAAAACAGAAATTTGACCACTAGAAAACAGAAATTACTTTGGACATGGAATGCCATGGACTGGGGGCACAGCACCTGCCAGCAGGAACCCCCTTCTCAGCACAGCTACACCCTGAACATGCCACCAGTGCTTTTGGGAATGGGATCTGAGATGCTGCCAATGTGCTGAGCACCCCTGTCCTTGGCTCATAAGCCTGTCCCAAGGACTGTGCAATCCCAGTTTGGAGAATGGCACTCTGGGTCTTCCAGGCACTCCAGTAACAGGCACAGACTGGAGACCAATGAAAGAGGAAGGAGAAGTTTTTCCTGAGCTTTTATTGGTATTTTACCTCCATTACCCAGGAAAGCCACTGTGTTTTGCAGGACAGAACCCTAAATCCAACTGCCAGTTCTCAGTGCAAGCCAAAGCAAGGGAATGATTTACCATCAGAACAATTAATACATTTTATAAACTTCCCTTCAGAGCCACACTCTGCCCAAAACCTCCCCTCTCCCTTCCTCCTTTCCATGTGGAACTGGGCTTTAAGCAGACCTGTGACAGCAGCAATCACATGCTGCAACTCCAAGTCTAAACTGGAATTTCCTCCTTCCTCTAATCCAAACCTTCCCCACTTCACTCAGTTCAATAAGCAACATCCCAAATATTTATATTTCCACCACTGAACACACCACTTGGTTTTTACTTCCAATCAGCTCAGGGAAGCTGGAGCAAATGCAGGTAAACCTGGCAGAGGCAGCAGGCAGGTGGATTGCTCCTCATGGGAGGAGTGAAGTGTAACTTTGGAAAAGGAAGGTTCCTTCAGCACAGGGAGAATGTGGAAACACTCAGAAACACTTTCTGTCCTAAACCTCCACAGAAAATTGGTTTCAGCACAAAATGGAACCAGGTCCACAATCTGAATCCCACACACCCCACAACTTTCCTTGACTGCAGGAGCAACTCAATCACCAAATCTGACCCCAAACCAGCACCACCTCAAGCCAGGAAGACCATGATTTGTTCAACAAGGCTGTTTGTCCATGCAATTGTCTGAGCCACCCTCCCCTGGAGCTGCCTTGTGCTGGATGGGGTTTCATGGGGGGACAATGTCACAGAGCTAGACACGGCTCCAGCTGAGGCTTCCCAATCCTTACACCTGCTGGCACTGAAGGGAGAGCTCAAACACAACCCAGATGTGAGCAGAACAAGGTCAAAGCTGAGTGTAACACTGCACATGAAGACACCTGCAGTGAATTTTTTACTGGTAGCAGGAGTAAGAGATTCCTGCTGCAGCTCCGGGTCTGGCACGGCAGAGCCATGGGAAGTTCCTTGCTGGGAACAGGCTAAACACTGAGAGGGATCAATGTCAGCAAGGTAAGGAACTTAAATCAGTTCCTTTTGCCTCCCAAGGAAATCAAATTTAGCTGTGAAGCAGCGCCAGGCATGGGCTCTGCTGTCTATTAGCAGGAATTCTCAGTTTTTCACATTTTAATTAGCTTTTGTAGCCCTTTTCGGGCCCATTTTCAGCCAGCTGGGCTACGCCCCCCTCCAGATGGAGGTCATGGGTTCTTCTCCTGCATTCCAACAGCAATTCCTTCCTTATTTGAGCAGTTAGACTCCCAAAATATTCGTGCATTTTATAAAACACAGCACACACTTGATTTGGGGGAACCCAACCCTCAGCCATAGTTCCTCTTCCTTTCTCCAGCTGCACCATTTCTCTTGCTCCTCATGACCTGGAGCTCCTCCAGCACATCCAGGACAACATGAGGTCAACAGCACAATCCTCCTCAAGCCAGAATCCCTCCTAAAAATATTCCCCAAATCAGGAGCTGCTCCAGCAAAGGGCTTCACAGCCCTGCTGCTTCCCTTGGAGCACCTCTGCTCCCTGCAGAATGGAGAACTGGGCTCTCTCCAGCCTCAAACCAGCCTTGGGGCTCCTCCCTAGGAGAAAAACTCCTTCTGCCAGGTTTGAAAACACTTTTAGGAACACCTGGAAGTCCTGCTAGTCATGGCAGGACAATGACCTCAACAGCTTCCACAACCAACATAACACATGACGTGCACAGGGACCATTCCCAGAGGATGCTTTGGATCATTTCCACTGAAGGTGCTTCTCTGCCACCCAACTCCTTCAATTCCCACCAATTCCAGGTGTTTCTCAAGAGACAGGAGCACTGAAATCCCAACATCTGAAAATTGAGCTGATTCAATGCACAGTCCCCTTTTTGAACCAATCTCCAAAGCACTCCAGATGACCAAGCCACCTCTTCCTGCAGGAGGTGACCAACCAGATCCTGCTCTGGAGCTTTACATTGGGAATGTGGCTGCAGGATCCAAATTTATGGCATTTTCCAGTTCCCTGGTATTTGGCTTTTTATCTCCATTCTGCATTATCCTGTTGCTTGGAGTGGGACCAGCTGCAGCAAGGAATTGGTTTGGATTCACTCATGGAGACGGATCCATATGGGAGAAAGTTACAGAAGAACATCTGTCAGACACTGGAACTGATGAACTTCATTCTGCCCTTGCTCTTAGACAATCCCTTCTATTGATTTTGGGGGAGAAATCTTCAAAAAACTTCATAATTTTTAAATTATTCTGCTGTTTCAGTAATTGACCTGTTTAAGGAAGTGTCCAGGGCCAGGAGCATTCTGGTTTAGTGAAAGGTGTCCCTGCCCATAGAAAAGGGGTGGAATGAGATGAGATTTGAGGTCCCTTCTAGGCCAAACCTTTCTGGGATTTCATAATTCTATGATAAAGCTTTAAAAACATTTTTCCTTGCTCTGTAACAAACCCACGACTTCCTGTCCGAGCACATTTTTTCCCCTTTTCAGCACAAGGGCTTTAAAATCCTCTTTTTTCAATCTGAATGTTCAATTTGGCCTTTGGGTGGGGATTAATTTTTATGACATTTTATTGGAAGAAGAAAAACGGAAGGGAAGGAAACAGGAGGAGGGAATCAAGCAGTCCAAACTGAATAGAATTAAAATGAAAACAAGTCTGCTGAAAATGTAACACCCACAAAATAATGCACCCATGAAATAGTGTGGATAAACATCCCACTGCAGCAACAGGGAAATAATCCAACTATTACCCAGCCATCCACTCCAAGGGCAAAGTTTTTAATGGCAATTCCCACACCTGCAGGGATGCATGTGGTGGGAGACAGTGACTGCCTGGTTAATTCTATACAATAATCTGCTCAAATAAATTATGCTCTGTTGCCTAATTAATCAGATCCCCTGCAATTAACGTCAGGGAGCCAATGACCTCATGCAGACAGGATTAAGAGCTCTGCAAGGCTCCGTTCTGGGCACAGCCACAGCAACAAGTCCCCGCAAGGCAGGGCCAGGTGCAGTGCCAGAGATGCTCCTTCATGCAGGAATTGCAAAATTCCAGATCCTCCAGGGACTCCTCAGAAGCCAACAGGACACAGCATGGGAATGGGGGGAAGAGGGAATGTCCACTCAAGCCCTGGATCCAGGGAGAAGCAAGGGGCTTCTCAGCACGTGGCACTGGAGAAGCTCCAGATAAACATCCTGCTTCCCAAAATCTGGATTATAGAAACATGGAATGGTTTGGGCTGGAAGGGCCCATTTGGCCCATCCCTCTGCCATGGGAAGGGACACCTTCCACTAGTCCAGGTTGTTCCAAGCTTCATCCAGCCAGGGTATTTCTAGGGTTGGGGTATCCACCTCCTCTCCAGGCACCCTGTGCCAGTGGTAGTAAAAACCTCAAATTCTGCTGCTCTTTAGTCCCCTCTTGGCCTGGCTTCCCCTGCCAGTGTGAGCTCAGCAGCAGGAATTTTCTCCTCTGGAAAAGAGGATACCTGGAGCAGCTCCTGCACCCACCAAAATCACCAGCATGAGGGGAACTCAACACCCAGCAGTTCTGGGATGGATCCTTCCAGAAGCAAAGCTGTGGCAGCCTGAGCCAGCTGTGCCATCTCCTCACCCTTGGAACGTGCTCTGGGATATGTGGGCAGCTCAGGGAGACAGAGATCCCTGATGGCTCCAGTGCCTGCAGTGATGGGATTAAATGGGTTGGCTCTGCCCCATCACTGCCTGTGCCCTGGAACAGCACAACCTGAGCCAGGAGGGATGAGCTGGACACAAACACCACGGTGTGCTGTAGGAACTCGGGGAAAGGAGCTGGGAGGAGCTCAGGAATGTGAGTTTTCCACAAGCTGCTATCTCCCAGCTCCGTGCTCATCCCAGCTCCACTTGCTGCAAGCACCAGACTGCTCCTAACCAGAACAACATTCCCCACATGGAACAGCTCCTTTTCCATCCCAACAACATCCCCAAGCCCCACGGCCCGGCCAGCGAGCAGCTGGCACAGCCTGAGGATCCTGAGGCAGGAATTCCATCATCTCCCCAAAAATAAACCTCAGCCTGGGCATCCCTGGGACCCTGGCTGAGGGTGGCTGTGGATCATAAAACTGTCCCTGAAAAAAGGCCTTGGGATTTTGTGCCCTGAGACAATGAAACCTTTCATGAGTGATTCCCCCCTCCCTACCAAAACCTGTTATCATTTAGGATTTCTAATGGTCTTGAACTTTACTAGATGATTGGTCTTTTCTCACCTAGGATCTTAAAGTGATTGGATAGTTCTCAGGTTATAATTTTACTGGTTAGAATTTCAATCCCTCTAAAATCTATACAGACCCCCTGCTGTGCTGTGCATTGGGATTTTGCTGGCAGAAATAAAGCTACTTTTGGAACCTCTACAGCAACTCCCCAAGTCTCGTGTCATAACCTGAGGTGTCTCCTCAGACCTGAGATCACCTCAGGAGGACAAGCAGGTGGTTTGGAGCCCAGCTCTTTCCAATGCCTGCTGATGAGAGACTGCAGGAGCTGTTCTTAGAGGTTTTCATGGTTGTTTGTTGTTCCTTATCTCAGGAATTCTTTGTCCAGTGAACAGTGGTCTGCTCGTTAGACATTCAAGGCAGAATCTGCCTGAGAAAGGCAGGACTTATCTTTTATATTCTGAATTATGTACTAGGTATTTACACTTGACTCCCAATACACTTCAGTCTTATAACATGGTCCAGCTTTGTTCACATCCAATCTGAAAGTGCCAGCATGTCACCCAGCATGGATGACACGGAGAAGGAGGAAGAGGTATCCACACCCCAAATTCTCCATGTTTGCCACAAGCCCCTTAATATAAACATTCTAGAAATCTACTAATTTCACATTCTAACAGTCTAATTTACACTCTATTTATTTTTGCAGCTTGCATTTCTTCTCTCAAGGTTGGTAAATTGTTCCAAGGAGCTAAATCCAGCCCCTGAGACACTTGGGTCTCATTGGAGGGTCTTTGGGGACCCCGCCAGGGGGGTGTTAAACCTCCCAGGGAAGCTCCCAGTCTCGTTCCTGGCTAGCTGAGCAGCTCAGTTCTGCCTCGGGGGCTCCTGGAGCTATCCAAACCCCAGCCTAGCTCAGGCAGCTACAGGTGGGAGGCACAGAGCAGAGGCAGAGGTGTGAGTTTGTGCAAGCCAAGCCTTTCTGAGCCTGGCTTTGAAGTGCAGAGCCCTCCAACAGCCACGGCAGCCCGTCCAGATGTTCCAGCTGCTGCACAGCTGCCTCCTGTCAGGCTGGGGCGGCTCTTGGGAGCGAGTTCAGCATCCCCTCTGACGTGCTCTGACTTTGGGAGGCTGAAAGAAAAAAGGTTTTGTGCTGCCTGAGTTTGTTTTGGTGAGAGGAGTTTAAGTGAGGAGAGCAGTAAAGGATTTAGGATTTCAGCTCCTGGATGCTGTTTGTGCCTCTGCAGCAGCTGGTTCTCTGTTGTATGGTAAAACTCAGGCAGTGGGAGGTTAAAAAAAAAAAAAACAGAAGGTTGAAAAAACTGATAGGTTAAAAAAAAAAAAAAAGGAGCCAGAAAAAGAATTTCATGGACAGTTCTGTCCATACCCAGGGGTTAAAATGAGGCTCAACTAGCTTGGACTGTTTGGAGCTGGCCAGCAGCTTTTGACCCTGGAAATGAAACAGTTCCAGCAGCAGAGGGTGGGGAATTCAAGACCAGAGGATCCCAGATTGGTTTGGGCTGGAGGGACCTTAAAGCTCCTTGTGCTCAGGGACACCAGACCAGGTTGCTCCAAGCCCCATCCAACCTGGCCTTGGACACTTCCAGGGATCCAGGGGCAGCCACAGCTTCTCTGGGAACCTGCACCAGGGCATCCCCACCCTCACAGCCAGAAATTCCTCCCCAGTATCCACCTAACCCATTCCCAGCCCAGGTCCCACTCCGAAGTCACTCTCCAGTGTCCCACAGAACTCCAGCACACACTTGGGGTGACACACGAGCAGGGGAGTCTCATCCAGGCACTCCACACCCTCACCAGTAACAGGAAATGCTGCTGTGGTGAAGCAAAATTAGGAAAACAACCCCCTCCTGCAGCCAGGGACTATTTTCCTACTTCTCTCTGCAAGACAAGCAGTGACATTGCTTGGGGCTCAGCATAAGAAAAAAAAATAAAATATTGTTTACAGAGAGAATTTTGCAACCTCTCCAAATGTCATCCTGGGTCATTTTTTTGCCCATGATGGGGACACAAAACCTGAGGGAAACTCCAAAGGCTGTGGAGCCTCAGGGTGCTCCCTGTGGCTCCTGCCTGGACATGGAGAGGCATCACCACGTGCTGGACAAGGACCCACAAACCTTCTGAAGGCTTGAAACTGAAGAAGGATGGAAAATGTTTAACTTTTGCCAGGAAAAAGTATCAAATATATCCTCCTAGGATTTTTCAGACAGCTTGGTTTGGGTTTGTTTGTTGTATTATTTTGTTCTTTTTTTTTTTTTTTTTTTTTTTTTTTTTTCCCCTAAAGTTGAAACTGGTTTCCTAAATCATCCTGGACAGACAAACAACCAGGGACATCACACAATTCAATACCCAAACAAAGATGAATCCACTGGTCAGCTTTTGCCACAAATTGAGTGGATTAAACCCTTTATGTTTCAATAATGACCAGCCATGCTGCCTGCAGAGCACCAGAAGGTCAAGGGCAGGATCTGGCTCAAATCCCATTCCTGAGGAGCAACAACACCAGGGACCAGCTGGAACCACCACTGTGGGATTCCCCTGGAGTGATCAGGTCCATGATATTTTATTTTCCTGACCCCTGGGATCAGCCAAGCTGGGAAAGGCTCCCACAAAACAGCTCCAAACGAGAGGGGCATTTTACCATAACCTTAAATAAACAAAAGCAGAGGAGAGAGAGGAGATGCTGCTGGGAACTACAAAGGGGAACTGTAAACACAACAGCAGATAAAGCAGATGGATGTTTGAAACAACCATTTGCACTGGAGAAAACACATGGGATCCGTCCCCAAGCCCGCAGGGAATGAATTTACTGCAGCCAGAAACCACGTGCTGCAGTCAAATTTCCATTTATAACCATTACCTGCTAAGCCTGAAAAACCCACAAATAAAATCCAGGGGCAGCAGAAATTTGTAAGGTTGCAACAGGAGAAACCAAATGAGGATCCCATGTGGGGAGAAGGATACTGGGTGCCCAGGGGGCAGAAATGCATCTGGTGGTTTTAATTCCCAGAGAACTCGGACATCCAGCACCCAAAGGACAGGGAAATGCTTGGTCTGGATCACATCAGCCTCAGTTCTGACTCTCCTTTCCTCCAGCAGAGAAAACAATTTGATTTTTATTATTAGCCTGGAGAGGTGCAGGGTGGAGGTGGGAAGTGAGCAGAGCAGGAACCAGCCTCTGGTGAAAGATCTTCTGGAAGTAGCAAAGCACAGAAAGTACCAATAAAACAGCCTCATAAAGTGGATTATTTGGGAATGACAGCACCATTTAATGATGGTGTTTTGGTAGCAGCTCCCACTGCCCCAGCAGCACCTTCACCTACACTTGTGGCTGAATTTTTAAATTTAATTAATTAAAGCATGGCCAGGGAGGCAGGAGGAGAAGGTATTGCTTTGGACCACAGTCAAATAACAGATGCACACACTGGACTAACTGAGACACACTTGGCACTACTGGAATGTGCCAGACTTCCAAAAAACCCATTCCTCACTTCTCTTTGCTCTGCCTGCTCAGGGCAGCTCCTCACACAGGGCTGGGATTTAAGGGGGAACATTTCACCAGTGCTGGGGAGGGGTCCTGAGGTACATGTGTGATCCTAGAGAAATTCAGGGAATTGATGAGCAGTCCCCCCCTCATTCCCAGATGCTCCCATATATCACTGGGCACAGACAGCACACTCAGACAACTTTATGCAGCAAGGTCACCTTTCAAAAGGAGAAGCCACCCAAAGCCTCTTTCAACTTTTAGAGTCAGAGAAAAAAAAAAAAAAAAAAAAAAAAGGGAGAAAGAACATCTGAAAAGGATGAAGCCCCACAAGCACAAGGTGCAACCCCCCAAAAATTCACCTCACTGCTAAAAAAACAACTCCCTGTGGCCAGAGTGTGCCTGCACCTCCCAAACCCGCTTCCTTGTGGGATGCCAAAAGAGCTGTCAGCTCTGCCTTGCCAGGGGAGAGCAGGGATTTCTGAAGCAGCTGTGTGTGCAGACACAGCTCCAGCAGCAAGTCCCAACACCTTCCCCTGGGGCTCTGCTTTCTGCCTCACCCACAGCCTGCCAGGGGCTCTGAGTGCTGACAAATCCTCCTCTGCACAACTCCCCACCACGGGAAGCAACAACAGGCTGGGCTGTGCTCCTGTGGATTAGCTGCTCTCATCCCTCTAGCCAGGAGCTGTGCCTGCTGTGTGCACCCATCAGGATAATTCCTCAGCCAGGCACTGGGCACAAAACCCAGGGGAAGGCAGCAACAGCCACAACAAACCCATTGCTACCCCACGCTCCAGGAGAGGAATGAGGAGAACCTGAGCAGGGTGGGCAGCAGGAGGAATTTCTGCATGGAAAGGGTGGTCAGGCATTGGAAGGGGTTTGGATGCCCATCCCTGCAGGTGTCCAAGGGATTCCTGGATGTGGCACTCAGCACTGGGTGACAGTGTGGTCCCAGGTTGGGCTGGATGATCCTGGGGGGCTGTTCCAACCTCAGGGATTCTGTGTGATGCTGTGAAGTGAAAAAGCAGCACTCACTGCAAGCAGAACATTCCAGCAGGGAATGTGTGAGCAGGCAGCAGTGGAAGCTGCTCCTCCACCTCTTGCCTTGTTCAGCACCTCCAGCTCCTTTCCTGAACCCTCAGCTAAAGCTCCATCCACGTTCCAGCATCTCCTCTTGACACCAAAGCCAGCTCATACCTTTTAGCAGCAGTTTTTCACTGACAAGCAGATTTTGAGACACATCCCACATGGCATTGGAGTTTTTCCACCAACATTGAGGGCAGTCAGCTCTTCCCATCACACCCAGACCAGGAAAAAGGAAAATGTACTGGCACAACCTGGGCCACAAACACTCAAAGCTCAGAGCACAAGTTCATCTCCCCAGGAGGGCTGTGAAGAATCTCAGAATCCCAGACTGGTTTGGGTTGGGAGGGAAATTAAGGTTCATCCAGTTCCACCCCCTGCCATGGGCAGGGACACCTCCCACTAGCCCAGGTTGCTCCAAACTTTATCCTTGGACACTTCCAGGGATGGGGCAGCCACAGCCTCTGTGGCTCTGTGTCCATGGGCTAAGGATGGACAGTGCCCCACCCCAAAAACCCAGTGTATGTACACAATATAGAAATATAAATGTAAATATAAACAGCAGCCTCTTCACCAGCTGGTACAAAACCAGTCTAAAACCAGCCAGAGCAAGGCTCTACTTTCCCATCAGCAGCACACACAAGCTCCCAGCACAAACACAGCCAGATCTGAGGCCATCACTCAAGTCTGCCTGATGAATAATGTTGGGAATAATCCCTTTAATAGCAGCTCTGCTCCCCATTTCCCTCCTGCCCCTGCCCAGACATGCTCCAGGCTGAGCTGCTCTCCCAGGCTCTGATGTGGAGACACAGAATCCCACACTCACAGCCTGGTTTGGGGTGAAAAGGACCCTTTTGGGGTCACCTTTGTCACAGGGCACATCACCTGGCCATGGATAGCAAGCCAAAAATTCAGTCTCTATTGCCTGAGCCAAAAATCCTCACTCCAGCCTCCCCAAATTCCAACTACATCATCCCCAATGTGTCATTTCCATAGAAAAAGAGAAGAGGAACTGACAGTAAATACTGTCAGGAGAATCTGTTCATAAAAAACACTGCTAGAAAAAACAAATTTCAAATTCAAGTCCTGTGCCTCTGACATGTCACAGCAGCTTATCATGTTTCCAAAACCACCTAATTTGAAGTGAAAAAACCCTAAACCACACAATTATCAAACTGCAGGCATTAAATTCTGTGTCTTCCCTAATTTCACAGCTTTCCTTTGTTAATCACTGATTAATACTGCAAACCCCAGCAGAGGGCCCTACCTGGCCCTTTACACTACAAAGCAACTGAGAAAAGAGGGGAAAAAGCTTTATTCCTGCTTCAGAATGTCCAGTTTGGGCATGACAAATCCCTCCTAAACCAGCAAAGTGTGCTCTTAGCAGGTGCTGGAACAGCAATTTGCTGCTTCTTCCCAATTTATCCCAAAGTCAAATAACCCATGAAAAATTAATTCTTATTTACTGTACAGCCAATGCTCAGAACCTGCAGCACCCAGTGGGTGAAGGGCTGGATTTCTCCTGGCAAACCAATCCAAATAATCATATAGAGAATAAAAACAGACCTAAACAAGACACAAACCTCATGGATCCTTGAACTTTTAGAGGTTTAGTTGGGAAAGAGTGAAAAGCAACCAGCAGAGCAATAGGAGCCAGAGGTAAAAATAAAAATGCTTCAAAAGAGAGAATAAGCCAACATGGAGAACTCCCTGCTGCAGCAACAGAAATTAATTAATTAATCTTGGTTTGTGAATGACCTGGCCAAGAAACTGATTTCCAGCACTGCTCCTCAAGGTGTCCATGCATGCCAGTTTTATTTCTTTTCAAAAGCTGCTTTTAGTTCACTTATCTCAGTTTTTTTCCATGTCCCCTACAGACACAGGTCCTTGGTGGTGGTTTTCACCCTGATCCAGGAGGGATTTCAGGAGGAAATCAAGGAGGAGAAGCCAGCAGAAGTTTATCAAACTGCCCAGGAGCTGGCAAAGACCTGAAGCTTTCAATCTGCTCCATCATCACCCCAACCCTCATGCTACAAACCTTTGGGACAGACCTTTCCAAGCTTCAAAACCCATTTTGTTGGGGAATATTCTCTACAGCAACATCTCACAGAGGAAATTTTGGACAAATTGGGATGCAGAGCATGAACCTGTGGATGACCCCCCAAACCCCAGACGTGCTGAACTCTTCCCTGTTTGTTTCCTGACTATCAGAATTCCTTCTGGATCAGCTCTGAGATCACACAGGCTGTAAATCCCAGCAGCCCTGACCCCAGGGAACATGTGCTCCCCCAATAATGTCTCAATCCCAACTCCTGCACCACTCCAAGCCTTGCTCCCAGACACTACAAATTAGTTCTGACTACACAAATCCCAGCCATAACACTAAACCCAAAATTCCAAACAATAGAAGGGAATCCAAAGCTCACCCAGAGACCATTTGCTGCTCACAATGTAATTTTTTTATAATGTTTGCTGCATAAATCAGAGCAGAAGTGGGTTTGATGACATCATTTGGGGGTGGACATGCTGATGCCTCTTTTAGTGCCATGAAAGACTTTTTCCAGAGCCACCTTTTGTGCTCTGCAGGAGGGGATGTACTGCCACAGGAACCCCTGGAAAATCCCCCCAGCCCCTCAGGAATGTCTGGGGACAGCACAATTCCCAACCCTTTCATTCACAGATCAGTCTCAAGTTGATTTTCCAACTATGACAGAATAATCCTGGAATGGTTTGGATTGGAAGGGACCTTAGAGCTCATCTTGTTCTATTCCTTCCCCACCTTTCACTGCCCCAGGTTGCTCCAAAACCTTGTCCAGCCCACACTTGGACAATTCCAGGGAACACTCCCACCAACCTGCCTCCATCCCAACCCCTCACTACCTCCAAAAAAGTTGCCAGAGCATGAAAAAATGGAACAGATGGACAGCAAAGGCACCATCCTGCCTGCACACGTGCTGCCAGCAGTGGCTGACACGGGATTTTGGGATTTCAGGATGCCTCTCCCACCCAAAACAGTTGAGTCTCCCTTCAGCAGCCTTGTCCAAGTGAAATCCTGGCTTTCCCCTGAGCTGCTCAGCAGTCTGGGATGCCTTTTTTTCATTAAATCCCTCCTTCCAAGTTGAGAGCTTTTCCTAAATTTAATTTGAGTGAATCACTTTCTTGCCAAAGGAAAAAAACCAAAAATCAAAGGTTTATTCTGATGCTATTGAATTTGATGCCTGTAAATTTAATTTCTATCTGTACTTTTGTTTAAACATTTTATGGTGTTAATTACAACAAACCATGCAAATTAGGCTGCCAGTGGAATAAAAGGCCTGTTCTAACAGATAATAAATAGCTCTCAACCATAAGCTCATTAAGATGCTGTTCAAGTGCGTGCTCTGACTCCCAGGTTGAGATCAAAATCTGCATCCCAAAACCAGGAGGATCTTTGGGGCAGCACAAGCAGCTGGCACAGAATATTGCATTCTTTCCAAAGGAAGATCCTGGAGCAAGAGGATGGTCTGAAATCCAAACCCTCCATGTCTGGTTTGGGGCTCCAAGAGAGCTATTTTAAACAGGTACCATGAATCCTGTGCATTATTCCTGCTCATCCATGAGCATTTAAATGCCAAGCTTGGTGCAAATAAATTATTCTTTGGTTGAATCATTGATATCCTGCAAGTCCTGCTGCCCTGACCCCCATCCTTGAATCCACAGGGAAAAACAAGTGTCAGACACATTCCCTGCAGGAGAAGCTCAGCACCTTTCTGGTCTTCCACAAAATTCCATTTTGACCACCCCAGAGGAGGTTGGAGCCCAGCACAGACCAAGGAGAGGCAGGAGAGATGGAGAGATCTGAAATGGTTCTGTCTTTACAAAACCTGGGAGAGATTCCACGGACACAGAGTGAAGTTTTCCCTGCCAGCTGCAGGTCAGCCTCAGGATATGCAGGATTTTGAGGACATCTGGTTGATCCTTCCCTCCTGATCCAAGGGCCTGGGAGAGAGGAAGGTTTGCCAACACACCTGTGGGTCTGACAGGCTGCTGACACTGAGACAGAGAGGACTTATCACTTCCAACCAGGAGCAGGTGATCTGCTGACAGGAATTGCAGCAGCCAAGGCTTCACAGGTTCCTGATGTATCCCAGGGAAAAAATCTCAGCAGCACATCCCACAGGGGTGTGGGAATGTCCTCCCAGCCCAGGGGCAGCTCTGAGCCCTCACCCTGCAGGGGGATGGCAGCAGCCACAGCCAGGGAGGGATTTGGGCATCTGGAAAGGAATGGAAGAGCAAGGAAAAGCTTTTCCTCACAGGGAATGTGAACAGCTCAGTCTGTGCTCTGCACCTCACCATCCTGAACTGGGATCCGTCACCAAACTGGCCAAGCACCAAGATGCTGCCACTGCTCCATCCCTCCTGCCTTCTGGAGGGACACCAGTCCCAAAGCCATGTGCAAGTGTGCCCTGATCCTCATGGGATGCAGCCTCAGCCTGAGGAATGTCCCTTCCCCCTGGGCTCATCAAGAGATGAGGATGTGGAATGTCCCCACACTGACAGCTCCCAGCATCACAGCCCCCATCCCACTTTCTGCTGGGTGTGGCTGGAGCCCAGCTCAGCAAGGACAAACAGCTCCAGTGCTCAGTCTGCTCCTGCAGGGAGTTATCCCCCCTCACTAACTGGGAGCTGAAGCTAAAAACACCAATCATGAATCCAATGATTTTATCCTTAACACCACCCCCAGCTGTCCTATGGATTTGAGCCTCAGGAAAAAGATGGATTCACCACAGAGAGGAGACCACCACTCCCAGCCCCCTCAGGCACCACCTCCCTGCTTTCCTCAGCAGAGAAATCCTGGGCAGAGCACCTCCAGCCACAGATGTTCCAACCACACATCTGGCACATCAATGGCTTCCCTCCATCCCTCTGCATGGACAGCCACTCCTTGATCTCCTGATTTAATATGGATTTCAAAACAAAGCACAGGCAGGTGTTTCCCTCCACAGTTGGGCTCTTGGCTCTGTTTGAAAGGCCAGGAGAGCTCAGAGGGCTCCAGGCAGAGCTCTGGCTGGAGCTGGTGGCTCAGGGTTGTGCTCAGGAGTCCAAATGGAAAATGTTGGCTCAGCCAACTCTGCCACTTTGGCCACAGAGGCTCCTCAGCACCATTTATGAATGGGGTGAAACTCCCCAACCCAACCATCTCCTGCTGATCTTCAGGGATTTTCTTGTGTGCAGAGGAGAGAACAGAGCTGGGAAAGGATCTGGAGCACCGGGAGCTCAGCCTGGAGAAAAAGGGGATCAGGGGGGGCTCTTCTGGCTCTGCACAACTCCCTGAAGGAAGGGACAGCTGGGGGAGTCAGGCTCTGCTCCAGGAACAGGACAGGAAAAGAACAGCCTCAGGCTGGGCCAGGGCAGGTTTAGTTGGATGAAAATTTCTTATGGAAGTGTTGTCCAGCCCTGCAGTCTCCATCCCTGCAGGGGTTTAAAAGCCACATGGATGTGGCACTTGGGGATGTGGACTTGGCAGTGCTGGGGAAGGGTTGGACTCAATGATTCCAGAGGGCTTCTCCAACCTGAATGATCCTGTGATTGTCTGAAACAGAAAATGAGGCCAAATCCAAGGACAAAGGGGGTCTGAAGGTGAGGTGGATGCACTCCCAGGACCACTCAAAGGTCTGCAGAAGGTTGGGTCAGATCGAGCCAAGGGTGCATGGAGGGGTGAGATGCCTCCAGCTCCCATTCTGGAAACATAAGCCTCATTTATCCTTCCTGGAAAAGAGAGGTCTGGTAGGTTGGAGCTATAAAAGGGAATGGCAAAACATAGCTGAGAAGGAATTTTCCATTCAGCATTAATTAGTTTCCATTAACACCCAATTCCACGGCTCACTTCTAGAAGAAAAGCTCTTTTGTTCCCATTCCAGGGGCTGAAAAGGGCAATGAAGGGCTGAAAATGCTCTTCCCAGAGAAAGAAGAAACATCAGGGTTCATATTCCTGGGGTTTGAAGATGAAGGGAAGTCACTAAATGCAGAGCTTGGCCAACTAATTCTGTCATCAATATAGGAAATTCCAGGGAAAAGCAGTGGCTGCATGAGCATCTTCATTATTAAACTCCTTCCAAACTTTAGGATAATTATTTGCAAAAATCCTGGAATGGTCTGGGGTGGAAGGGACCTTAAAGTTCATCCAGTTCTACCCCTTGTCATGGGCAGGATACCTTCTACCAGACCAGATTGTTCCAATCCTTGTCCAACCTGGCCTGAGACACTTCCAGGGATATAAAAGGAACATTCCAGACTTGGAACAAAGCAAGATTAATAAGGAAATAAGGAAATAAGGTGACTCTGCCCATCTTCCCTAAAGACCAACACTCCAAAAAGTGAAATGAAACAAATGCTGAGGGTTTCATTTCAAACCCTTTCATACTGCATTTGAGAGTTTTTCAGGGATTTCCAGCTACATGCAGTGCAGGGGATGGGAATCTCCATTTCCAACCAAAGTGGCAGCAGCCAAAGCTGGGCAGGAATAAAGAGGAGCAGGGAATGCTCATCCCATTTGCCAGGCAGCTGACACAGGACATTGCACAACACAGAGCTCAGAGCCCCAGGGGTGCCCTCCAAGAGCCTCAAGACAACGTGGGGCTGGACAAGGCAAATCCTGAACCCCTGGTGCCCCCCATTCCTCCCTGGGATACACAAGGAGAGTTCCCACATCTGCTCCCACCCCTCCAAACCCCAGTATAGGGGCACCCCAATCCCTGGGCACCCCTGGAAAGCCACCAGGCACCACATTCCCTGCTCTGCTCCCTCCAGCTTGGCAGGTCCCACATATCCATGCTCCTCTACACAGCCCAAAATTTGCTTTGTTAAGGGTTTTGGGTTGAGGGTTTTTTGTTTTTTTTTTAATACTATGTTTAAAGTTGTATATTGTTCCAAAGTTTCCTTGTTTCATGTCATTGTTTGTTACTGTGTTTGAAAGTTGGCACATATTTGTTCAATTAAAGATTTATTTGCACTATTTGTTGAATAAAGATTATTCTTGCTAAAAGCTAAATAAAGTTTCATAAAAACTCACACGTCCCATAAACAAAATACAATGTCCTTTCCAAAAAAGCGTTGCACAAAACATTTCAAAATCACTCAATTCATTAGACAATAAATCCACACACAAAATAACCAGGCCTTGCCAGAATACATCATAAAATCTCATTACAACACTTTCAGGCCGGGGCTTCAAAGCAGGAACACAAAGGCTCCACCAACCCCTCAGCCTTGAAAAATCTCTGGTGGCGTGGCCAGAGCGAGTCCTGGCACCTCCCAAAAGCTTTGGCAGCTCCAGCAGCACCCATGGGTGCCAAACCCCTGCCCATGGCTGCTCTGGGTGGCTCCTGGCTGTTGTGGTCAGAGTGGGGATCCCCCACAGCAGATGGAGAGCAGGGCTTCCCAAATCAGCAGCAGGAGTTTCCAAAGCCATGGATCCATCCAGTCACCAGCCTGGGGATGGGGACAGTGGTGAGGTGAGAAATAAATCCTTGAAGTCTGAGCTGAGGTTTGGGGCAGAAAGTGATGTTATAACATATTTAGGGAATCCCAGCATGGAAAACTCAGAAATGTTCCAAAGGAAAATGGCAGCCCCTGTGGTTTGGTTGGAGCCAGCACTGACCGTGGCAAAGGTACCAAGTCTTTGTCACCCCAAGGACACCTCAGCCTGGCACAGAAAAGGACAGTGGCACTGCCACTGCAACCTGCCCATCACCAAAATCAGCATCATGGAATGTCCTGAGCTGGAAGGGACACACAGGACCACCAGTCCTGCTCCTGGCCCTGCACACACTCCCCAGCAATCCCACCTGTGCATCCCTGGTGTCCAAACCCTCCCGGAGCTCTGGCAGCCTCGGGGCTGTGCCCATGCCCTGGGAGCCTGGGCAGTGCCAAAACACTCTCTGGGAAAGAACCTTTTCCTCAAATCCAGCCTAAAGCAGTTTCAGGTAAACTTTCTCTGCCCCCACAACAAAGCTGTGCCATCACACACAATCCTGAGCAGTCCCAGTCCCAGGGCACAGAAACACCCAGCAGTGAAAAACTGGCATTTTCACTTACAGCTCCACAACACCCTGACTAATCCCACAACCAGAATCTGAAGCTGGAGAGGGTCTGGGGTTTGTTTCCCTGGGTTTAAGGGCTCCCAGGGAGCGATGGCCACGCACCAGCTGCGCTCCCTCCGGCACAAATCCCAAACTCCACGGATGCACTTACCCACTCCCCTCTGAGCAACAGCTGGCCATGTGGATCTGGTTAGTTGGGAGCAGCTACTCCACAGCAGCACTGCAAGAAGCCCTCTGTGCCCAGGAGCCCTCAGCAAGTCCCAAAGGACAGGGACCATGGAGCGTGCAAGGTGATGGCAGCGCCCAGGCCAGCCTGGCTGGGTGTGACAGAGCCTGGGAACTCTGGAATAACTCTTGGAAGAACCTGCTGAGAGAGGGATGAGCCTGTGGAATCGCTTTCCAAGAAAAATGGAAGCAGAGCTGGCTCTGCTGCCTGAACAGTGCAGGGGAAATGGAGGAAAGCAGCAGAAAAGGGGGTGGAAGGAGATGATCATTAAGACCCCTTTTGACCCAAACCATTCCATGATTCCACAATAACAGAGCACAGCACAGATGCCCCATCTCCCAAAAGCCCAGAACACATTTTCCACCTGGAAAAGCTCCTTGACTTCATTACAATCAGCTGCTAAAGCTCAGCCACAGGAGGAGGGACAAAAGCAGCCAAAGGACAAAGACCCTTGAAATGGGTTTTGGTGAGAAGATCCGAGGTACACAAAGGTTCAGAGGGTTAAAACTCTGCTTTTTCCTGCCTTCTCAAGCACATAATCACTTGCTTTAGTTGCTAGAGACGCCTCCCTCCCAGTTCTTGGGGAATATATTGTCTCAGCAGGCAGAGGGGGATGAACTCATCGTGGTTTCCCAATCCTGACCAGGGGCTCTGCGAGCTACTGGCAATACATATAATAAGTTATTATGCAAATAAAAACTGGACCCGGCCAAGGGAAATATGCTGGCTCTTCAAGTCCCATCTGCATCCCAGCAAGGATCTCAATGAACTTTAAAATCCTTATTGTCACCACAATGGGCAATATTATATTCTAGTTTGGATCTGTTCCTTCGGAGCATTAGCTCTCATTTGGAGATATTTTTAGATTTTCCTATCCCACTCCTCATTATGAAACACTGAGCTGCAGATTGATTTATTTCTTAAAAGCAAGTTGCTGTTTTCCCAATAACAGATTTAACAAATTTGTTCCACCTGTTCAGCTATGCTTCCAATGTCTTTTTTGTGGTTTCATTGAAGTTTTTTTTAATCCAAACCTCAAAGCCTCTAAACTCAGCATTAAAAGACAAGCTCAGCATCATCACTACCACTCACAATTCAAATGCTGCTCCAAATTACTGCAAGCTTTCATTTGTAAGTCGATACAGACACCAAGATTATGGAGCTTAATGGCTGTGGGCACAAACACACACTCTTCCAAGGGCATTCTCCTACTGGAAATCCTGCCTTGTGGAGCAGGGACTCGCTGCCTCATCCCCTCCATCCTCCTCCCTCACCCCAGCTGACCCCAGCCCCCAATGGCAAACAGAGCTACTGAGACAGAAATTAAATCATCCTCTATATGAAATAATCCTATATTCACCAGACACCCTCCAGGCCAGTGTTTTCCATCATTTTATGGAAGAAGCTGTGGTTGCCCCAACTCTGGAAAGGTCCAACGCCAGGCTGGAGCAATCTGGGATAGTGGAAGGTGTTCCTGCCCACGGGAAAGGGGTGGTCCCATCTTGACCCCACTGCTTCTAAGAACAGTTCATTTGCTTGAACAACATCTTTTTGTGCAGCCTTAATTCACAACTGACCATGTGAAAGGTCTCAAAAGAATAATTTTTAGCTTTCCCAAATCATTCCTCAGCAAACATTTTAGGAGCAGCATTTCAGGGCAGCAGAATTTCCTGGTGGGTGATGGGAGTGCACAGGTGTGCACAAGAGCTGGCCAAAAATTCTGCTTCATTTATGTGCAAATGGTTCTGCTGTGGAGATTTCAGAGAGAAAGCAGAAAACAAGGATGAAATAATCCAAGTTCTTCCAACCTGAGCATGTCAGCACTGAGCAATGGGAAAAGTCATGGAATTACTGAGGTTGGAAAAGCCCTCTGAGATTGGAGTCCAAGCATTCTCCCAGCACTGCCAAGGCCACCACTGACCATGTCCCCAAGTGCCACCTCCAGCTGCAGGGATGGGGACTCCTCTGCAGGGCTGGGTGACCCAACAAAGCCCAACCCTGCTGATCCTCTGCAGATGCTTCACTGGCACCTCCTGAGCAGCCTGACAGGTTCCTCTTCCCCATGGACACAAACTCAGGCAGATGTGGCTGGAAAAACCCACTCAGCCCAGCTCAGTGAGCAATCCCTGATCTCCGAAACGAGCGGCACGATCCTCTGGATGCAAAGATAAATGGAGTGACTCCTCATCCTCCTGCAGCTCCCAGTCAGCAGAGCTCCCTAAATCACTCACCCTGTGGGGGGAAGCCCTGGCCACACCAAGCCCAGCTGAACCAGCTGACCCAAAATCCACCACAACAGAAGCTGCCGGGGCCACGGGACCAACAGGGCATCACAGAGAGCGTGGCCAATCTCCTCCATCTCTCAACCGCCATAAATCCTCCCCACAGAAGTTCAACATCTTCAAACCCAGAGAAGTGGCCTTAAAAAACAACAAAAAAAAAAAAAAAACCCAACAAACCCCAAACATCCAAGGCATTGCCCTGGGTTTTGTTCCATCTCAGGCGCCCGTCAGGCTGACACGTCCCGGGGGCCAAAAGGGACACGGGGACATCCAGCCCATCCTCCTGCTCTCAGAGCTCTCCCCAGAGCACAACTCCCTCCACAACCAACCTCTTCACCAGCAGCAACATTTCAGCCAGGTCCCTTTCGGGGTAAGACCAAAAATCCAGGGAAGGCGGATTTGTGGAGCAGCAATTCCAGCTCTGTTCTGGGGATATTTCATGGGAAGATGTCAGCTCCTCACATTTAATGCTGACACTGTCATTTGCCCTTCAGGGAGAAGAAAGGCATGTAAGCAACACAAACCAAACTGAAATTTCCCCATTGCAAAGCGTTCCTGCCAGGAATCACAATCCCAGTGTCATGTTTCTTATGCCCTTCCTTCCACAATAGCCCTCGAAGGCCACACTTCCAAAGTTTTATTGCTCAGAATTCCTCATGCCAGAGTTCACAGAGCATCCTGGACACCCTCTGGACCAGTTTCAGGCCAGTGCCTTTTTATATCAGAGTGAAATCAAAGGGAGCAGCTGGATCAGGACCAACGCTACAACTTTATTCCTGATTTATTGTGTCCCTCTGTTTCTCACAAATGCAGTTTTGCTTCATTCCCCAAACACACACAACAACCAGGACAGAGGGACTGGGGGATGACCACGTGACACAACACCCTGACAGAAACACTTACTCTTGTTTAATTCCCATTAATTACCACTTAATAATACTTCAGACCAGTCCAGCCCCAGCACAAGGGGAAGCCCAACTGGGGTGAGGGCTGAGATGATTTTTGGGGGTCTCAGAAGGGCTCAATTTTTACTGCCCAACACAAATCTTTTTTTCCTTTAGTTGTTTCTAACCCACCTCTTCACCAGCCTCTAAAAGCCTCATAGAAGTTAAAAGTTAAAACCCTTCCAATCCCAGTGTTTTTAAAACTCTGATTCAGGCACTATCTCACCACTCTTGGCCTCGCTCCAATTAACCCCTAAATGCCAAGCAGTCAAACAAAAAGCAAAAATCATTTGTTATCTCCAAGCTGCATCTGCTGACAAACCCTGCAGTGGGGCTTTTGTTGCTATTGTTCTCCAGGTTTGGGCTTTTTGAGCACCTCATGATAAGAAAATTGTTGGGTAAATATGTCAGGAGCCCTTCCCTGTCAGCCGTCATCGCCTCGGGGTGTGATTGCTGTTCACAGACATCAAAATTTTTTGCTATTTGCCAGATTTCAGAAAGCAAACTTGGATCCCCTAGGAGATACCTGGCGCTGCTCGTGTGCACCAGCAGCAGGAATTTTTAACTCCTTCAGTGCCTGACCCAGCTTGAAGCCATATGGGATCTTCACAGGGATCCAGCTGAAGGGTGGCTGCCCCAAACACCCCATGAAGCCTCATTAGCAGAATTATCATTTATAAATTGGGGTTTCAGCATCTTCAGAGAAAGGAAAAAAAGAGTTTTGAGTCAGAAGGACCCAACAGAGAAGCTCATGGTCAGCGAGTGGGGAGGACACAAGTCCAGGGGTCCCTGGGGGTCTTCTCCTGAGCCCACAGGCACAAGACCAAGCTCAGAAAGCCATTTTTAGGAACAAGTTCTTCAATCTTCCAGCCAAAATCCCCCTTATCCAACCAGAGGAGAAGAACTTGAGTTATTCTCAGCTTAATGTGACCCTCAGCCCTCGTGTGAGGTGCTGCTGTCTGGAGTGGGGCGAGGACGGAGGGGAGGGATGAGAGAGAACCCCAGGATCCACATCACTTCCCAACAGCCCAGCTATTCCAGAAAGCAGGAGAAAAGCTGCCCTGCAGGGTAGGGAGGAAAGAGTTGACAGCTCTTTGCTGCACCCAGCGTCATCCTCCTTGGCACATCCAGGCTGTTGCTGGAAACGCGGCCAGACGCGGGATGGGAGCTGAGCCTGCAGGAGCAGCGCCTGGGATTTAACACTTGAAAACCTCAGCTCCCCAGAGCTCCTCCTGCAGCTCCATCCCAGCCAGGACAAGGGCATGGCACACCTGGAACCGTCCCATGGCACACCTGGAACCGTCCCGTGGCACACCTGGAACCGTCCCGTGGCACACCTGGAATTTTCCCATGGCACACCTGGAATTTTCCCATGGCACACCTGGAACTGTCCCATGGCACACCTGGAATTTTCCCATGGCACACCTGGAATTTTCCCATGGCACACCTGGAACTGTCCCGTGGCACACCTGGAACCGTCCCGTGGCACACCTGGAATTTTCCCGTGGCACACCTGGAACCGTCCCGTGGCACACCTGGAACCATCCCGTGGCACACCTGGAATTTTCCCGTGGCACACCTGGAACCGTCCTGTGGCACACCTGGAACCGTCCCATGGCACACCTGGAATTTTCCCGTGGCACACCTGGAACCGTCCCGTGGCACACCTGGAACCGTCCCGTGGCACACCTGGAACCGTCCCGTGGCACACCTGGAACCGTCCCGTGGCACACCTGGAACCGTCCCGTGGCACACCTGGAACCGTCCCGTGGCACACCTGGAATTTTCCCGTGGCACACCTGGAACCGTCCCGTGGCACACCTGGAACCGTCCCGTGGCACACCTGGAACTGTCCCGTGGCACACCTGGAACCGTCCCGTGGCACACCTGGAACCGTCCCGTGGCACACCTGGAATTTTCCCGTGGCACACCTGGAACTGTCCCATGGCACACCTGGAACTTTCCCATGGCACACCTGGAACTGTCCCATGGCACACCTGGAACTGTCCCATGGCACACCTGGAACTGTCCCATGGCACACCTGGAATTTTCCCATGGCACACCTGGAATTTTCCCATGCCACACCTGGAACTGTCCCATGGCACACCTGGAACTGTCCCATGGCACACCTGGAATTTTCCCATGCCACACCTGGAACTGTCCCATGGCACACCTGGAACTGTCCCATGGCACACCTGGAATTTTCCCATGGCACACCTGGAATTTTCCCATGCCACACCTGGAACTGTCCCATGGCACACCTGGAATTTTCCCATGGCACACCTGGAATTTTCCCATGCCACACCTGGAACTGTCCCGTGGCACACCTGGAACTGTCCCAGCCCTGCAGCCACTCAGGGCAGTGTGAAGGAGTGCTCAGCACCTGTGTTTGGAGTTAAATCCTGCTTTTATCAGGAATGTGCTGGCTGCCACATCCCTGCAAGTGGCACTGAGATTCTCCTGCCCCTCTGCTGCTGAGCCCAAAATAAGAACCAGCCCCTGGGGACGTGGGGGAGATGCTCTGGAGTGCTGGATTCCATCCAAGGGATCCAGGGTTACTCCAGACAGCATTCCTGCAGGTGCTGAGCATGGAGGCTCTCCCAGCTCCTAAGCAAAATCCACACTGCCAGCAAAAAGTTGAGTTTTTCCCTTGGTTTCAGCATCTCACCAGACACAGAGGCCAAGCTCAGCTGAGCCAAGATTAGTGCTCAGCTCAGCTGAAGCCTTCAGACTTTTCCTGCACACATTTCCTTTCCAGAGAATGAAGAACAGACTGGACTGGGTGGGAAGGGACCTTAAAGCCCATCCCATTCCACCCCCTGCCATGGCCAGGGACACCTTCCACTATCCCAGGTTGCTCCAAGCCCATCCTACCTGGTCTTGGACACTTCCAGGGATGGAACAGCCACAGAATCTGTGCCAGGGACTCACCAGGAAGAATTCCTTCCTAATATCCAGTCTAAATTAACCTTCTTAGTTTAAACCCATCACCCTTTGTCCCTTCACCATCAAGTCCTGCACAGCCCAGGAATCTCTGCAGGAGCCATTCTCTGAGCAAAAACAACTCTTATCAACAACAGGAGAAAACTTCAAGCTGGCAATAAAGATATTGCTCAAAAGAAGATTAAATATTCCTTTAAAATGGATACATACCAGCTTTAAACTTTGCCTTCCTGCCCCAGTAAAAAAAAACAATCAAAAAACTCTGTTTGACCTTAGAAATCTGCCAGAATTTATTCAGAGGCATGTGGAGGTAATTCCTGATGGGCTTCCCTCACCTTTGGATGGCATCTCCCCCTTCCCAGCAAGAGTTAACAGCCCAGACAGACAGAGCAAGCACCAACAAGCCCATCCACAGCCCCAAGGCAGCCAACTACTCATTGAGTTCATTATCACTCAAATATACAAACAGCTGCAGTAGAAAACCCAATTCTTTTCTTCATCCTGCTCTCCAAATGCACCCCATCAGCTGCACATCCAGCAATTCCTTGCCTGATCCCATTTTTCTGCCATAGGTTATGTTTTATGGGAAAGCATGAGAATTCAAGTTTTCCAGGCAGAGCCTTTCTGCAGCCCCAGGAACAGCAGCAACTGCAGTAAAAAATTAAAATAAACCCCTCATTTTTGAGTCTGAACTGTTCCATCCTCTTGGGTTGGCAACAGTTCCAGCTGCCAGCTTTAAATGCCTTATCCTATTTTCCTATCCCATGGGAAAATTAGAATAAAATGCTGGTTAAGGGAACCAGTACTCAGCAACTTGTTTGCAAAGTTGAAGGAAATAATTGCTCTGAAATGATTTCCTGGATTAATTTCACTGAGCCTGGCACGTGGGGAAGGCTGGAAGGATCACAAAGGTCTGTTTAGGCCATTAGTGCCTGCCCCACATCCCTGGCCCCACACTTCCCTGGGAAACCTGGGGAAAGCTGTATCAGAAAATACAAGGAAGAATTCAAATATTTAGTTATTTTTAGAAAATATAAATATTATTATCAAATCAGAATGAGATTCAAATATTTGTATTTAATTTTTTTATTTTTTTTTCTGGCCAGGGCACTCTGATATTCTCAACTCTCTGGGAAGGAATGCCAGTTAAAACAACTAATGGAAAAGGGAGAAGAGAAAACTGGGAAGCTGTGCCTGACCCATCCCTGGAAGTGTCCAAGACCAAGCTGGAGCAATTTGGGATAGTGAAAGGAGTCCCTGCCATGGCAGGGAATGGAATGGGATGAGCTTTAAGGTCCTTTCCCAGCCAAACCACGCTGGGATTCTGGGATTAAGCAGCACAATGGGGTCTGTCCCACACAGCATCTCCCCAGCCCTCCCACCTGCAGATAATTTACAACACACAGCCTGTACCTGCTCCCAGGTGGATCTGACTTCCAGCCCAGCTCAGGAACACCTTCCCTGCCTGCCCCCTCTGTCTGTGCCTCAGGAGAGGCTGAGAGGTGACAGGAATTGCAAAGAGGGATTAAAGGACAAAGGCAGCACTCAGGGACAGCACCCCGCTGGCCTGGCAGGGATTTAACCCTGTTGTCACACAGGGATGGGATTTGAGATGGGATTTAACCCCTGGGGCACCAGCACTGCCCAGGAGGGGTCTGAGCTCCCAGGGGCAGCTCTGGCAGGAGGGAACTCTTCCCCAGTCCTCCCTCCTGGGAGGGTCCAGCAGCTCCCAGCCATCGTGGCCACTGTGCTGTCACACAGTGAGCACAGCCCTGGGCAGCACAAACAACCCTGCCCTGCCCAGCACGGGGACACAACAGCCACTGCCAGGGAGCCAGGGAGCCAGCAGCTGCCACCAGGGCACAGCCATGGCACACACACCCCCCATGGACAGGGATCCTCACAAAACAGAACACACACCCTCCCCATGGACAGGGATCCTCACAAAACAGAACACACACCCTCCCCAGGGACAGGGATCCTCACAAAACAGAACACACACCCTCCCCATGGACAGGGATCCTCACAAAACAGAACACACACCCCCCCCATGGACAGGGATCCTCACAAAACAGAACACACACCCTCCCCATGGACAGGGATCCTCACAAAACAGAACACACACCCTCCCCATGGACAGGGATCCTCACAAAACAGAACACACACCCTCCCCATGGACAGGGATCCTCACAAAACAGAACACACACCCTCCCCATGGACAGGAATCCTCACAAAACAGAACACACACCCCCCCCATGGACAAGGATCCTCACAAAACAGAACAGAGACCCTCCCCATGGAATACAGACCATCCCCATGGACATGGGTTCTCAAACCATGGAACTCAGACCCTTCCCATGGACATAGACCTGCACACCAGGACATGGATCCTCACACCATGGAACAAAGACCCTCCACATGGACATGGATCCTCATTCCATGGACCACAGACCATCCCCATAGACATAAACCCTCACACCATGGAACACAGACCCTCCCCATGCACATGGATCCTCACTCCATGGAACACAGACCCTCCACATGGACATAAACCCACACATGATGGACAGGGACCCTCACACCATGGACCACAGACCCTCCCCACGCACATGGATCCTCACTCCATGGAACACAGACCATCCTCATAGACCACAGACCCTCACACAGGGACACAAACCCTCACCACACAATGTCACCTCGTGTCACTCAAAGCCCTCAGCTGCAAACACAACTCAACCCTGCTCCATGCACTGAACCCCAGTCCTGATGGGATCCCTACAACTCTGCAGATCCAGGGATTTTTCTGCAAAAAATCCCCAAGGAGTGCATCCCAGCTGCATCCCTGCAGGAGGATGCTGGCAATTCCATCTGGGAGGTGTCACAGGGCTGGCACCCCATCAATGGGGTCCGGCATCATTAGGACTTTGCACTTACAACAGCGTTTCACTTGGGCTTAGGGAAAGAGCTCGTTTCCATCCACACCCATCTGGGAGTGATTATCCCTGCTGTAGTAGCATCCAGGCCCGACTGGCATCAGCACCATTAGCACACAAACCCAGAGTTTAACGAGGGAGCACTTACCACTGCAACCGCCCCATAAAGGCACTTAACCACGGTGAAACTGCAGCCAAATCTCCCACTTAACCACGGTGAAACTGCAGCCAAATCTCCCCACTTAACCACGGTAAAAAAATCACATCCAACCTCCCTGTGATTCCACAATGGGTCCTGACAGATTACACCTCTTGCAGGGAGTTTACTCAGTGCTTCACATCCCCCAAACTCCTCACAGACCCTACCTTCTGCAGCCAGACACCTCTAAAAATAACACCCTCCCCAAGTGTTGAAAGATATTAAAATATAAAGCCATTAACATATAATAAGACTGGAATGAGAGCTCCGCATGCTCTGAAGCTCTCAGGGTTTGGCTTCCAGTCAAGAAAAATATATTAGATTAGTCTGAGAGCAAAATTAGGCTGGTGTGCAGTTTAATTAGCATTACAAGACACTACATGTGTATGGGAGAGCAGGGAAGATTTATGTTATTATGTGGTAAGAAAAATAATGTTAAAAGGTTAAAATAATATGGGGCTGATACAGCACTATTTACTCTGGGGTTAAGAGGAAGATAACTTTAGAATGCCACTGAATTTGTTAAAAACTCAAGTTGAAGGATTTGCCAGAGAACTCATCGAAAAATTGTGGAAAAACCCTGAAATTTGGTCATGGGTCAGTCAAACACTTAATCTGGCAACAATATTCTCCATCAAGGAACGCAGTAAATGCTGATAAAACATCCTGGTCCTCACACAAAGTCACAGCTTTTCTCCTTTATGAAATGAGCAGAAAATAGAAATGAAACCCCAGCTCAGCTGTGGAAAAGGCACCCTTGCAGCACCATAAATCTGGGAATAAGGACTTTGGGAAGGTCCTGGTTGAGCTGAAGGTGTCCCTGCCTGTGGGAGAGAGATTGGACTTGATGGCCACCCCAAACCCTTCTGTGATTTCCCAGGAGCAGCTGGGCTGTTCCCACACAGCCAGAGGTTTCTCCTCACAGCAGGAATTCACCCCACAGGACATGCAGGGATGCACCTCCAGCCCTGTATTTAATTCCCCAAAGGATGCAACACATCCTGCAGCCACTGCCACGCTCCTGCCACTCTGCAGCATCTCAGCAGGAGGAGTTCTGGACTCAGGCCAGATTTTGTATGGAATATCCATAGGCACAGCAGCAGGAATATGAGATTTGAGTTGTGAATGAAGGTAACCAGAGCCTGACATTTGCCACAGAGCTCTGTGGGCTCCCTTTATTACCCTCTGAGAGCTTCTTCCAGCCACAGCCAGCACCACAAATTTGCATTTGAGGGAAAACCCACAGTGGGGGCACATCTTCCCTCTGCACTTTCCCCAGCCTGGGATCAGAGCTGTGAAATCCCAACACACAGGCCCTGAGCAGGGATTTTCTGAGCCCAGAGAATCTGTGCTGAGGCTGCTGAAGCATTTCCAGCAGGAGCTCTGCCCAAAGCTTTCAGCACGCTGGGCAGGTTTCAGCTGGGATGGGGATGAAGATGCATGGATGAGCTACAGGTATGCTCAGGGGGGAGAAGCCTCTGGAGCAGCTCTGACACCTTTAGAGCCTTTGTGCCAATCACACCAAGAGCTGCCTCTCACTCCAGAGCCAGAAATGACCAAAAAAGGGGAAAATAACAAATTTCACACTGGTAAGGGAAAGAAAGGAAGAAATTCCTCTCTTTGAGGGTGGTGAGGCCATGGCACAGGGTGTCCCTGGATCCCTGGAAGTGTCCAAGGCCAGGCTGGACAGAGCTTGGAGCACCTGCAGTAGTGGAAGGTGTCCCTGCCCATGGCACTGAATGAGCTTCAAGGTCCAGTCCAGCCCAAACTATTCCATGATTCTATCAAAGCAATGCCAAGGCCAGGAATGCCAATGTGGGCACTGCTCCAAAGTGGGAACATCCCTTGTTGGAAAGGTGAGAAGTGAAGACTGAGATCAGACACCTTGGCACCCGGAAGGTGAAATGCCAGGAAGCAAACTGCTGCTCAGCACATTTTTTTTTGATGACTCAGCACCTCCCCTCCCTCCCCCCACCAGCTGCAAGCATCTCCACAATCAGTTTGACAAAACTGATGCCATTTGATCCCTATTGCCAGGCTTTGGAAGCTTTTATCCCCATCTTGGGACATTCTCAGGGCACACATTTCATCCAGCATCAGACTAAAAACGAGTTTTGGCAGAAAAGTGGCATGACACGGATTTGGTTGGAGAAAAAGGCACAGCTCAAATATTGTGAGCATGATATTTTGACAGCAAAATACGATTTAATTTAGGCACAAAATCCTCTAAAGGGGCACACTGCCCTGATGTGGATTTCAGCAAGCAGAGCCCACCTGGCAGAACCCCCCCTCCCATTGCACAGCACACCCATCCAGAGGGATTATTTGGATTTTATACCACCAGCCAAGGCTCCAGTGCTCCCCAAACCCTCCCTCACACCTCGGAGCCACTGAAGAGTCAATGAATTAAAGCAGCTCTAACAAACTCATCTCGCAGCCAGCGTGGTGATGCAACACCCGGCGGGTTCTGGGACAAAGATGTGCAACTACAATGCCTCAACCTCTGCCATGAAAATCTGCCCTTCTATCCCAAATGAGTTACATATTTGGATACCCTGTGAGATAGAGAAGCAGGGTGTTATCGAGCTGCCAAATCTCTCTCCTGTCATGAGGTCATTTCTGGCATGCAGCCAGGTAAGGTTTTAGCCAAAATCTCGGCGCTGACCATCACTCCCCATCCTTCCCCCTGCACTCCTCTTCCTCCTGCCTCAGGTCAGGACGCGGGGGAAATAAAATAATTTAAAAATAAATAAATAAGGGTCAGAAAGGGGAGTATCTTTTGGGTTTAAATGGATTTGTACAATCACAAGACACGCAGCACTCGGCCTCTTCACTGAGGACACCTCAGCAGCCGAAGATCTGGGGGCTCACAGCACTGTGGTCCCCCTGAAATGAGCCTGGACTCTGACCATGGTCCTCAGGAGAGCAATGTCATTGATCACATCTCCTTAATTAATTATTTAGTCATTCCAGCCTAATTTATGCAAGCATCACACATATGGGATCACACTTTCGGTTTACCAGCAGCACAGTTTGGAAGAGCTGCCGGGAACCCCATATGTACCCCAAAGCTGGACAACAACTTTCTAAATAAAGCTGTTTGCAAACCCCTCATTTCGCTGCTTTAATCGCTGAAGGGATGCACTCACAGCATCCCAGCACACCCAAAGTGCTTGTTTTAAGCTGCACATCGACTCAAGGAGGAAAAATCAGTGACAAACGGGTGAGCAGCACCACGACAAATCCCATTAATCTCGCGTTGTCACCGTTCCCAAGCGGAGCAGCTCGGGACACTCAGCCTTCCTTCCTCACGTCCCCACTACCAGCAACCCTTCTCTCCAACCCAACCGCTTCAGTGTGCCCCAAAGAATATTTCATCTCGAGCCTGACAGGCCAGATGGAGAATAAAGAAATAAATAATTAGCGTTACCTTATCTGGAGTCCGTCAGCTGCAGCGAGCGACGCTCGGAGCTCCGTCCGCATCCAGAGACAAATTATCTAACGCTGTAATTTATGAATGCCTCAAGTATTTGCCCTGGTATTTCATTATACGCTCGCTGGAAAGAAGAGCTCGAAAGACTAAACAGATCCAGCAGGATAACACGACAGGCACTCCAGCCGCGCGCTATTCCAGGGCAACCCAGGAATCCCAGCACGACATCAAACCGCTCTGTGTTGACACTGCTGGAGGGGAGAGCGCAGAGCGGTGACCCGGGAGGGCTCGGCTTCCCTCCGGCTCAACGCTGGGCTCGCATTTCTGACGGGAAGCAGCGGGATCCAGGCAGCGGAGGAAGCGCAAGCCCGGCTTTCCCGGGGGCAGCCGAGGCCGGCGCGGCGGAACGGCTCCCGCTGCCAAGTGGCAGGAAGAGTTCCAAACTCGCCGCTTTATCAAAGCTATTTCTGTCCTTCTCCCCCCCACACACTGATAAGCAGCACTGAGGGCCGCCGGGGTGCCGAGGCAGGGCTTGGCATCTCCCCCGAAACCCCGCTGCGACTCCGCGGCAAAGCCGCCCGGCACCTCGGGGGAGCGGGCCATCCGCTCGGGAGGCTCGGAGGGGAGGAAACTCCTTCCTCCAGCTTATCCTGCTCGCAGCGAAATTTCGTGCCTGGAAAATATGAGCTAAGTTTGCGAGCGGAGGCCCCAGCTCCGCTCCGGCTCTCCCACAAGCTCTCGGGACAGGCGACCCCCGCCAGGGGCTGGGGACAGCGGCGGGGACAACCCTGCTGCCCACCTGTCCCGCACGGGCTGAGGAGCTGCTGCGGGGGGCACAGCGAGGCATCACCCAAAGGATGATGCACCTGGGCTGGGGGAGAAGTGGAATCACGAAGGCAGCGCAGGAGGAGGGAGGGGAGCGAGGGGAGGCCGTGCGGGACCGGGACCGGGACCGAGCCGTGCGGGGCTCCCCGGCAGCAGCACCCCGCTCCCGGGGGGACCCCGCAAGGGCCGGGGCAGAGCCGCTGCTCCCAGCCAAGGCTGTGCTGTCGGGACACACGGCGGGTCTGTCGCGACACGGAGACGGCGAGCAGCAGGTGGAACACAGGCGGCCCCGCAGCCCGTCACCCCCAGCCCAGACGAGCTCCCCCCGCACTTCATCCCCGCACCGCGAGTTCGGGGCTTTCCCCCCTCTTCCCAGCAAACTCCCGGAGGGGCCGTTCCGGGGCGCGGCACCGAGCGCGGGGATGGAGCGGGGACGGCCCCGAGCGGCGCGGAGCCCCCGCGGAGCCCCCGCCCCCGGCCGGACCCACCTGCTGGCGCCGCTCCGCGCCCTCGGCCGCGCGCTGCGGGCGGCCCCCGCCCGGCGCTCCGGGCGCCGCCGCCGTCCCGTCCCGGCGCGGCGGGGCCGCGGGCTGCGGGCCGCGGTCGCGGCGGAGCTCGGAGCGCAGCTCCAGGTAACAGCCCAGCGTCAGGACGTGCAGCGCCAGCGACAGCGCGAAGAAACCGAGGAAGAGCCGCCAGCTGCCGCCGCCGCCGCCGCAGGCGCAGCCGCGGGGAGCCGGCGCCGCCGCCCTGCGCTCCGCGCCCATGGTGCGCTCGGGCGGAGCGGCGCGGAGCGGCCCCAGCGCTGCTGCTCCCGGGGCGCGCCGGGCACCGCGGGCTGCGCGGCCGGGCCGCCAGCGCCCCGCCAGGGGGCGGGGCCCAGCCCGGGGGGCGGGGCCGCGCCGCTGAGGGGCGGGGCCGGGCGGGGAGGGGCGGGGCTCGGCCGCGACAGCGCCGCCTCAGCGTCCGCCGGGGGCGGGGCCTGGCGGGGAGGGGCGGGGCCTGGGCGGCGGCGGGTGATGGGCGGGGATATGCAAATTAATGGGCGGGGGGTCAGAAGGGTTAGAGCCGCGCCCTGTTAAGGGCCCGATCCCCATCCCGATCCCGATCCCGATCCCTGTCCCTCTCCCTGTCCCGGTCCCTGTCCCGATACGGGCAGATGCAGTGATGTGTGGGGCCGCGCCCAGTGCGGTACAGGAGGGCCCAGTCCCGGTCGATATCCCCATCCCTATCCCAATCCCGGTATTAATGGTCCCAGCCCTGGTCCCTGTCCCAGTCCCTGTCCCTGTCTCCGCACAGGCAGGCGCGGTGAAAGGGCCCAGTCCTGCTTCCCATCCCAGTCCCAGTCCCGACTGACACCCCCATCCCTACCCTAGTCCCAGTATGGATAGTCCCAGTCCCAGTCCTGATCCCTGTCCCGGTGCAGGCAGGCACGGTGTTGCATGGGGCCATGCCCAGTTCGGTGCAGGAGACCCCAGTCCTGCTTCCCGTCCCAGTCCCAGTCCCACTCGGCAGCCCCATCCCGGTCCCAATCCCGGTATGGATGTTCCCGCTCCCGGTGTCCCAGTCCCGCCAGTCACTGTCCCCGCAGCCCGTGGAGGATTCCTGGGAGCAGCCACCAAATGCCACCGATCCCCGGGCGTGGGCAGCGTTGTCACCGCCCTGCCGGGGACACGGGGTGCCCGGGGGGTGTGAGTGTTTTGGGGGAGCTGTCGCTGCCTTCTCCGGCTTTTTAAAGGCTGATTGTCACTGCTGGGAACTGATGGAAGCTGGAAAACAGCCTGGGAAAGGGTGAACCAGGGAGAGGGAGCCATGGAATCGAATCACACCTGGTTTGGTTTGGAAGGACCTTAAAGCTCACTGAAAGGAGCTGGCAAAGCCTTTGCTGGTTCTATTCCCAATCAGGGGGTTTAATTGGTAACAAGAGGGATAATGAGATTAATAAGGTGCTGTGATGCTCACAGGCTGCCAGAAAAAGTGAACTGAGAAATTAGAAATGTTCTGAACAAACTCGAGAGGTGGCCTGTAGAGAACAGGATGTGATTTAGAAAATTGAAAGGAAAACAGGGATTAAATAGTGGCAGCAGAGGTGGTGGCACTGCAGAGGAGGATTCCAGCTGGGTTTGGGGGATCACAAAAAGCAGAGCAGGTCAGCAGTGCTGGGAGATGTCAGAGCCATCCCAGATCTGCAGAAGGGCCAGAACCAAGGGTCCATCCCTGGATGATCCTGCTGAGAATCCTGGGTGGGCTCCCAGAGCTGGGTGGTCCCGAGCCAGGTCTGTGCTCCCAGACCTTGGGGGAGGCTGAGTTTCCCACGAGGCTGTCCCTTCCAGGAGAAACCCCAGCAAGTCCTGGAACACATAGTCTGAGAATTTGTGGGGTCTTCATCCCATAGATCACAGCCATAAAGAATCCCATGGTGGCCTTGTCCTGCCTTTGGGGAGGGGCACAACCTTTTCCAGCCCTTCCTGGCCTTGTTTTCCTGCAGTAGAGTTTTTTTCCTATATGTCCTGTGTCATAGACATGAAATTCCATGAGAGTCTCTGTTTTCATTTAAGAAAGAAATGTTTCCCTAATATTTGGGAAGAGCAAAACTGGAAGCATCAAGCGCTGCCAACCCCAACAATTGAGGAGCAAAAAGCAAATAAACACAAATAAACCCTCTGTTCAAAACTCTGCAATTATTTTAGGAACATTTATAATTATTTGAGTGCTTAGTGTTGTTACTGGTTCTCATAGAATCACAGAATATCCTGAGTTGGAAGGATCATCAAGACCAACTCCTGCACTACCAAAATCCTGTTTTTCAAGATGAAAATCCCAACCCCAATCCTACATGCACCTACTCACACCTGCAGCAGCCTCATCCCATTTTCCACAGTCGTTTAGGTTACTTTGAAGGAGAATTTTAGAGTCAGGCCAGCCTGGGGCTGGGTCAGGGGCAAGATGTGAGCTCTCTATTCCTGCCTAGATCTCATCAGGGATTTAGGCCAAATCCTCAGACTGAGGGATTTCTGCCTCCCAGAGCTGACCAGCATCCCACTAATTAAAAAAGAATCCCATGTGATGATGGAATTAAAACATAACTAATAAGTGGGATCCTCATACCTGGACCAGTCAAGCCCCACAGCCCATGGCTGCAGTTTCCCCAGGATTTTATTTTAACTCCTCTTGTTCTGAGCATTCCCTCCCCTTCCTCTGCCACCCCTAAAAAACTTCATTACATGGATGAAGAACCTCACAGGTTTAAGTTGTTTTTTGTGCTCCAAGGTCCTGGTCCAGGAGAAGAAGGGGCCAGAGGGTGGGGAAGGTGCAGAAGGGACAGGGATCCCTGATGCTCTGGAAAATAAAGAGCAGGAGGACAGATGACATGTCTGGAATGACTTTTTCTCTTGCTTCCCAAACTCTCTGGGTTTTTTCCAGCACCGCCTTCCCATCTCAGCAGGATTTAACCACAGGTGGGAGGAAGCTGCTGCAGCTTAGGAGAACTCCCTTCCCTTTGGAGTGGGGACAGCTCTGCCCAGCACAGAGCACTCTGTGGCAGGTCTGAGTGCCCCTCTCCATGTGAATTCCACACATCAGGGAACCTTTGAGCCATGTAAAGCAGCTTTGAGCCCATTTCCCATTTACATTTTGGCAGCAGCTGCAATTCCTGCAGCGGCTGCAGAGTCGAGTTTAACATGTGTGACCTAAAAGCTTTGGAATTCCTGACTTTTCTTTTGAGGAAAGCCATCCCTTGCTCTCTCAGTGATGTTCTCAACAACATGAGCACAATAAAGTCTCCTAAAACCTGAAATCCTGGCACTCCAACAGCACATCCACGGGCGTTTACAAGCCCTTAGGAAGGAGAATCCTGATTTTATGGAGCCTCCATCCAGCACTGCAATCTCAATTCCTCTTCCTCAGTGACATCTAAGATGTTCCACAAAATTTTCTTTGCCTAAGGCTGTTTTTTCAGTAACTGTGAGCTCTGCCCATGCAGGAAAGGTAATTATTTGTGTCCAGCTGCTCCCATAGGGGCAGGGATTCAGCAATTTGTTCATCTTAGAAGAGCAAGATGTACTGAGGAATTACATCCATGGTTTTTTTCCTAATTCTGCCAATCCTTCCAAGATTTTCCCTGTCAGGACATCGTGGTGTCTGATCATTCATCTCCTCCTCTTATCTCACTCCATGAATTCTCAAATTAAGTTGCTCAGAGAAGCTGTGGCTGCCCCATCCCTGGAAGTGTCCAAGGCCAGGATGGATGGAGCTTGGAGCAACCTGGGCTAGTGGAAGGTGGGATGAACTTTTTATAACAAGGAAAAAACCCAGCTGTACTGACTCTTGCTGGGCTTATTTTCACATTTCCCCCTGCACTGCTGACTTTTAAGGACCAGCAGCACACTGACACCTCATTTTCCTGCATGGGTCAGGCTTTGCTCTGTTTTGGAGGAAGATGAGGCCTGGCAGCCCTGTGATTCCATCCCAGAGCACGAGGGAGGAGGTTTGGCCAAGGAAGCCAAGCTCAGCCTAAACACAACTTCTTGCAGGGGGGGTGAGGAAGATGCTGCTCTTGGTTCTGTTGTATGTTTATTTATATGTTATTTGGTGATAATGAGAACCAAATGCTCGGGATCTATTCAGTTCTTAAACTTTTATAGACTCATTGTCTCGATTTTCGACTGTGCAGCCGTCTCCGAGCCCCTGGCTCCCCCGGCATGGTGGCAGTGCCGTCGGTCACCAGGCTCAGCTGTGCTCTTACTCATCCTGGCTGGAACAATGATATTCCACACCACTTTATTCAACCTCCCCAGTGCCTCCTGGCCCCCTCATCCCGACCCTTTGGCTCCCACATCCCGGGTCAGGGCTGGAGCTGGCCAAGGCATTGTCCTGGGGGTGCCACTTCTGGGCTGTGCTGGTGCCAGGGAAAGAGGATACGATCTGTGCCTGGAGGAGCAGACGTGATACATGAAAGATGCTCTGCCAGGGAGCCCACAGCCTGCTCTGCCCCTTGGATCACTCACCAAAAGGCAGGGGAAAGGAGGAGAGGGGAAGGAGGGAGCTGCACCCTAATGCTGAGCCCCACAGGGAGGGGATTCCTCTCCCTGCCCCTTGGGGTTTTTTTTTCTCTCCAATTTCTCCAGCCTTCCTGGTGCCATGGTCTTGTTGGGTCCTAAGTTGGGCTCAATGATCTCAACTTTATTCTGTGCTTTTCCAGGAGCACAGCTCTGGATTTGGGGCTACTTGGGGAAAAGGTGCCACCCCACAAATCCACACCCTGTCCAGGTGGGATCCCACCAAGCAGAGCCCTCCCCACCTAAACCACGACTGCTGTCACAGCACAAGGGTTTGCAGCAGCTTTGCCACACCCTGAGAGCCCCTTCCAGTGCCTAAAGGGGCTCCAGGAGAAATGGAGAGGAACAAGGACACAGGGAATGGCTTCCCACTGCCAGAAGTAAATGGGATTAACACCAGATTGTGGGCATAGGAAACTGGAACCTTAGTGTCACCATTTGTGTCTTCTCCAGGCAGGGGGAATTCTGACAGGAGAGCTCCTGGAAATACCCTGCCCCAGGCTTGTGGCTCATGTGCCCATTTCAGCCTCTTTGGATTTTGTTTCTCTCTCCTTAGGGATGTAAATTCTGCAGATAATGATTTGAGCCTAAAGATGCAATTTTTGCCTTAAGAGAGATGAATACAAAGTGCCCCAAATCCTTTGCAGATGGAGCAGGGCCTCAGTTCCAATCCCAGTTTAGAATCCCAGGATGATTTGGGTGGGAAGGGACCTTAAAACTTACCCCATCCCATGGGCAGGGACACCTTCCACCAGTCCAGGTTGTTCCAAACCCCATCCAACCTGGCCTTGGACACTGCCAGGGACCCAGGGACAGCCACAGCTTCTCTGGGCACCCTGTGCCAGGGAAGAATTTCTTCCCAAAATTTGATCTAACTCTGCCCTCTGTCAGGTTGAAGCCATTCCCCCTTTTCCCATCACTCCAGGCCCTTTTCCAAAGCTCAGCTCTGGCCTGAACTCAAACTTTCAAGTATTTCGTGTAAGGCAGGGCGAGCCCAGCATTAAGAACTGGAGCCCTGGCTTTAAAAAGGGTAAATCCTAGGAATTCATATCAAAGCAGGAACACTCATAAGGAGAACATATGGAAGTGTCTTTTTCTGCTCACAGTGATTGGAAACTGCAAGCCCAGGCCCTGATCCAGCTACAGGACCCCACATCCAGGGCTTAGTTTCCAGGTGACCCGGGATTTCAGCGATTTCCAGCCTTGGGATTGTTAATGTGAGATGACAGCAATAACCAGGCAAGGAAAACCCCACGTGTTTGTTCTTCCCAGCGTGCCAGCACTTGTGGATTTAAGTGAGGAGAAAGATCACAAGGCTCAGACAGAATATCCTCCAGAACACAGCCCTAAAGCAGCAATTTCCTCTGCAGAGCCCATGTGAGATCAAGGCAGGATAAAGCACTCCATGTGAGCCTGGCTGAGGGGATTTGGGAAGGGGCAGGAGCCATTTGTTGGGGATGGAATAGTGAAGATTAAATTGGGTGTTACAGAGGGACCTTTCCACTCCAGCTCCGAGTACCATTTGCCTTCACCTCTATGAGAAGACTCCTGGCTTTGGGAATGCAGCATTCCTAAGCTAAACCTGCTGATAGGAACATGTGCATTTCATCTCAGAATGAATAAAAAAAAACGATTGAAAAATAGCAAACCCTGTAATTTTGGTGAGGAATCGTTCCCGTGCGATTGGAGGCAACGCTCTGTCGGATGGAAGGGCTGATTCCCCTGGATCAATGGATGGAAACATCTGCTTTGTCTCACCGAGATCTGAAGAGGTAAGAGCTGACAGTTCTTTGTGGGAATCTCTGCTATCTCATTGTATATCTAAATTACATTAATTGATGTCCAACATTGATGTTTCGGGTAATTCTCGTCGATCTCACAACCTTCTGTTTCAAATTCACAGTCTTCCACCACTCAAACTATTATTATTTTTACCAGTCCCAAGGGTGTGCTGGAGTCTCTTTGGTACAAATTAGAAAGGCTTTTATGAAAAACTCACAGTTTGTGGAGCAGAGGTTCCTTTGGCTCCCTGACCCCGAGGAAGTGACAGCTCCCACCGGAGCCTGGCCCCCAGCAGGGGTTTTAGCACCGCTCGGGAGCTGACGTGGGGTGAGCAACAGCAGCAATTGCCCCCAAGAGGGACAAAAAAAAGCCAAATGTTGACAAGTTTATGAGTGCAAACATGTCAGGGGATCTCCTGGCAGCGAGGCTTTGCTCCAAGCCTGTGCTGGGTTTTACCTGGGGCTGGCTGTTCACCTGGGCTGGGCTCCAAGCTGTGGGAGAAGGGTTTGGGGGAGGCAGAACCCATTCTGAAAGGAACAGGAGTGAGGTAGAAATGACCCAGAGACCCCAATCCAAGTAATTCTATCAAAACAAAACCCAAACTCAACAAGTTTTGGAGAAACAGTCAAGCAACACAGCTGAGGGAGGGAAGAGGGTAGTAGGAAGATGCTGAGACTGGAAGAAGAGTCACAGAATCCCAGGATTTCCTGAGCTGGAAGGGACCCACAGGATCATCCAGACCAAGCCCTGGCCCTGCACAGACACCCCAACAATCCCACCTTGTTCCTGGGAGGGTTTCCAAACACTCCTGGAGCTCTGGCAGCCTTGGGGCTGTACCCATTCCCTGGGGAGCCCTTTCAGTGCCCAGAACTCTCTGGGGGAAAAACCTTTCCCCAAAATCCAACCTGAGCCTGCCCTGACAGCTCCAGCTGTTCTTTGGGTCCTGTTCCTGGCCACAGAGAGCAGAGCCCTTGGAAAGGTGAGAGTTTGAGTGAGAAGGGTGAGCAGGAAACCAGAGGGAGGTGGAGGCACCAAACCCAATCCTCCCCAGCTCTTTCCCATCAAGGGCTTCTCTTCACTGCAATTAAAGTTGAATTAATAAAGACAAGGATTTTTCAGTGGGGAAAACACATCAGTGAAACCTTGATCTTCCTCAGGTACCAAAGCAGATGCAAGGCCATGATCCAAAGGAGAAACCAGGAAAAGCAGGACAAGGGAGAAAGAAATCACCCAGTAAAACCCATCTGGCTCACAGCATCCATGGAAATCCATATAGACCCACCTTCCCCAGCCCCTCCAGGCTCTGCTGGGGCAAAGGGGGCTGGAATGAAAAATTAATTGTAAGCTGTTACTTAACACAGATTTTGAGACAAAAAGAAGAGAACAAAGGAGTCCTTCAGGCAAAAAATGTGGAAAATGATGATCATTAATAACATCAACTCCTCACTCCAGGATTTTCATCAGTTGGCTGAGGTGGCATCACATTGTCAAGTCACAAAAGCCATAAACACACCCAAAAAAACCTGATTGATCCCAGAAAAATAAATGCTGAACTCACCAACATCAGGAGCTCCAGCTGGAATGCATCCAGAATGTCCAGACTTGGAAAGGCCTAAAATCATCCTGGGGTTTCCAGGTAGGTGGAAAACACCCTGAATCTGCATTTCTGAGAACAGGAATCCTCTCTTCAGAGTTCTTAATGCCTCACAGTCAAGTGTTGGTGTGAAAAACAAGCATGTTTTAGAACCCTGTTTCTTGATTTCCATGAATCCCAAGTTCTCCTATGCTCAGGGAGGATGGAGAAGCTGCAGGAGCTCTGAAATGGTTCAGAAATACCCATTTGAAAATGATTTTTTTCCTTCCTGATAACCCAGAAAGCAGGAGCTGGTGTGCCATCTATTAAACTATAAATAAAGACATAAAAGAGGAATTCCTAATCCACATGCAGAAGGGCTGAGGTTCAAAACCCAGACCCCACCCAGGATTTCAGCATCTGGAGAGTCCAATCTCACACCTCAGAACATTCCCAGGCCTGGACTTTGATTTGGGGCTGCAAAAAGCCCTTTGTGTTTTTTTTCTGGGGGGTGCAGCATTTTCCAGGCTCTTTCCAGCAGAATTCTTTCCATGCTGCCCATCACAGTTTTTATGGAGTCACGAGGCAAATTTACAGCTGAGAAACTTCTCCCTGGCCCCATGCAGCCTCCCAGCTTTGATGTGCACAGCCCTATAGCCATGAAAATTCACATCCACTTAACTCAAACCCCTGCTAATCAAATCCTGGGGAATCAGCACGTTCCTGGGTGGATTTGCAGCTGCTGCAGCAGTTTGGGCACCACGTGGCCACCAAAAAAACTCTTCCCTGGGAGCTCAGGAGTGGCACCACAGCTCCACAGGCAGCCAGGAGGTTGGTGGGAATGAGAGGTGGCACCAGGATTGCCAGGACACATCCTACCAGCAGCAATCCCAAAGGAAAAAAAAACCAACCAAACACTCTCCTGAAAAGGGTGATGCTGCATCCCAGCACTGCTCACCAGCCTAGACACTTTCAGGACCCTTTTGTGCAGTTCCTAAAGCCCAGAGCTCTCAAACTGGGGCAGTTTAGGGCACACCCAGGAGGAATCACTCTGGAATTGGTCATCAGGACACCCTGGGACACCTGAGGCTCGCTGGGGACAGGCTCCAGTGGGTGCTTTGCTGTCTGGAGGGTCAAACACCTCTTCCATCATCTCTGGGCAATCTCTGCCAGGGTCTCCTCACTCTCACAGCCAGGAATTCCTTCCCAATTTCCCATCTCACCCTGCCCTCTGGCAGTGGGAAGCCATTCCCTGTGTCCTGTCCCTCCATCCCTTGTCCCAAATCCCTCTCCAGCTCTCCTGGAGCCCCTCTGGGCACTGGAAGGGGCTCTGAGAACTCCCTGGAGCCTCCTCTTCTCCAGATGAGCACCCTCAGCTCTCCCAGCCTGGCCCCAGAGGGGCTCCAGCCCTCAGAGCAGCTCTGTGGCCTCCCTGGGACTCACCCCAGCAGCTCCAGGTCCTTCTGATTTTGGGGTTCCAGAGTCTGAGGCAGCTCTGCAGGTGGGGTCTCACCTGAGCAGGCAGAGGGACAGAATCCCCCCTTCCTGCTGCCCACACTGGGGATGTGCAGCCCCTCACTATCACCCCAGCCCCTCTCACTGTGACCCACCAGCCCCCCAAATTCCCCCTCCTGCACCCCCCACTCTGTGCCTTGGCTCTCCAGCACAGCCGGTGCCTCTCCCATTTGCCTCCTGCACCAATCTGTTTTTTTTAAACATTTATTTCCACCCCCATGCAATTTCTTCCCCTTTCCCTGGTTTTCTTTCCAAAGAGAGTGTTTCCAGCTCGGGATGGGGATGGCCAGAGTGGAACTGCAGAGTTTATCCCGTGGCCTTTCCCAGCCTGGCACGCAGCGCCCAATTTGGAGCGCGGTGTCCTCGCTCTGTTCCATGCCGAGCTCTGTTGTCCAGAGGAATTAATTCCAGATTATGTGTGGGTGTGGACTTCAGCTGGGCAAAATTTGGATACCCTGGTTGAGTCATTATTGTCTGATGAATCTCTTGGTGACAGCCTTCGCCCCTATTGTTCTGAGGTGAGCCCCGTGGCAAGAAATGTGAAAGCAAGAAACAAAAGAATATAAAGAAAGGTTACGAAATCAAATTCAGTTAAGGCAGGGTTATTGTCCCTCCATCCCGCCTCTCTGGCCTCCAGTTGGGATTGGATTTGGCAGGAAAACAACCCCCATGGGACAGTGGCTGGGGTTTAGAGCAGGTTCTGGGGGGAGCCCGTCCCTGTGGGACCCGGGTGGCCCCAATGACACAGCAGAGACAGGGAGGAGTTATCATCAATTCTTAACATTTTATTTCTTTACTGGGTTAAACAAGGAGCAGAGAAAACCTCGGCCCCAAAATACAACAGAACTGAAAGCATTACAGGTACAGAGACTATTGAACACAGAGAGTAGTAGGATAATATTTTAATACAACTGAATTATAGCATGGGATTGTGTTTTTGTTGGGTTTTTTTTGTTTGTTTTTTGTCAAACCAGTTTGGAAAATAAATGTAATAGGAACTAGTGCAAAAAAGTTCTAAACATGAAGCACAGTGTATAAAATGGCATAAGAAAACTGTCCCCTCGAGGACACAGTCACTTTCTTATGACAGAAGGGAGAAAGAGAAACAGAAGGGGGGTGGGAACAGAGGGAGGGTCCAGGAGGCGGAGGAGGAAAAGCTGGAAAGAAAGAGAAACCGGGCCGGGGGATTAGAAAGGATACTTTGACTTCAGCAATGTTGGTTTGTGTTTCACCACCACGCACTGTTCAAGGACCTCGGTGGGGTCGGGCTCTGTCACATCCACACGGCACAAGCACTTGAGAAGGGTTCGGGCAGCAGCAGCCTGGGCACTGCAGGGGTCGGGTCCCCCCGAGGTCCCCACAGGTCCCCAAAGCCCTGGGACACCAGCACAAGGCAGGGAGCCCCAGCTCGGACACGAGGGGTTGGGTCTCCTCCTGAACACAGCGTTGGCTCCCTCAAGGACCAGCACATGGAATTTGCTCCAATTTCCACCCCCGTGCTCAGACGTTTCCCTTTTGAAGGCATCCTGAGGCTGTGTCCAAACAGGAGGCTCAGAGGAGCTGCATTCAGTTTGGGCTGGAAGAAAAAACCAACTCAAACCTCCATCAGAGCGCTGGCTGGGGATCCCCAGGAATTCCTCCCAGGCATCAGCATCTCTGATTCCCACGGGGAAGGTGTCCCTGCATTCCCAAGGTGTTACAGGATTCACTCCAGCCTGTTCCCACCACGGAGCCACCCAGCCTCCTGCCCTGGAGAAACTGGCTGGATGCTATTTTAAGGAGAGCTGGTTGGAATTCCTTACAAATTGCTATTCTCTCCCAATCCACTGCTGCCCGTTCCAACTGTGCGAGCAGAAAAAGTGTGATTGGTATTTTATTTTATTTTATCTTTTTTTGCATTGAGAGGAATGTTACATTTGTCTTTACAAATAAATTGTAAATCTGTTGGTAGATAAAGTTAGCACCTAGAGATAAAAGAAACAATGGGAGGGATTACACTGATTGGTGAGTGGAAAAAGAGATTTGCCTTTACAAACTGCAGGTTTGCTGGTAAATGTAATTGGGTAACAGAAGATGAAAGAAGCAACATGGGGGGAAACTATGAATTCTACAAGAATTAAAACTTAAAAGGGAGGGCTGTCCATTAGAGGAGAATGTCAGGTGTCAGGCGTTCCGGGAAGTCTGTGCCTCTCGAGTACCTCAGCCAATGGGGAAAGGGAGAGGGAAAAGCGGCCGGGAAATCGGGATAAAAAGGGAGGCTGCGTCCTCCAAAAATTGGAGAGATCCCAGGGGAATGCCCCATGGCCTCTCCCTTTATTCGAATAAAGCAAAAAGGACTCCTCTGTCTCCTTTTTGGACATAAACCTCTGTTGTTTGTGGATTAATTTTCCTTACAATTTGGGGGCTCTATCTGGGATATTTCCACCGTCGGGGGCAGCAGGCAGCGGTGGAGCTGAAGGCGCCTCACCCAGTTCGGTGATCAGCTCCCCTGGGTGCCGGCTGGCCCCGGGCGATCGATTGGGTTCCCGAGACTGTCCAGGAGACAGACGAGTGGCGGACCAGGGGTCTGTGAAGAGTCCGCAGGGAAGGACCAGTGAAAATCTCACCGGTGAGTAAAATGGGATCCTCGGGGAGCAAACCTGGGAGGGCGCCCATGGAGGGCAGCACAGGTGAAACAGGACACCCATGGAGGGTTGGAAGGGTGAAGGCGGGAAAGGGTCCCCGGAGAGTCCCTTGGGGAAAGTGCTGGGGTCTTGGGACAGATTGTGTATTCACTCAGAGGTAACTATGAAAATTATGGTAAAATATTGTTATTTTGTGTGGCCAGAGTATAAGTTGTCAAAGGGGCTTATTAAGGCCATGTTATATAGATGCCCTGGGGGGGCAATAAGGGAAATCGAGAAGGGGACTCGATAGTCCATGGCCTGAGGGGCAAAAACGGGAGTCGAGAGAGGGTCTCGACAGCGGCGGGTGGATGGAGAGTGTTTGTGCGTTAGAACAGGATTGAAGATGAGTGTGTGATAGATATGGGTGAGGCAATGAGCGGCAGGGCCGGGCACGGAGCTGCGGGACCGAGAACACGGGCTGGGGGCTGTGGGGCAGCCGGGGCTCTGTGCCGGGCTGTGCCTGACCCCGCCACCCCCGGGGAGGGCCGGCAGTGTCCGCTGGCCCCCGTGATGCTGCCGGCTGTGCTCGCTGGGAGCACCGGTGGGGGAGAAGTGTTTGGACTGCGACAGGACAGGCACAGGCTCTGGTATACGGTGTGTGATAAAGAAAAGGAGAACAAAAATAAAGGAATATTTGGGAAATGCGGATTATACATGGAAGGATTGGGATTTTCTTTTGAGAGTTTTGTTTGGGTCATCGGAGAGACGAATGGTTTTGTGGGGGGCTGTACCCAATGCACCTACGGTGGATGGTGCCGACCCCCAGTGGGACCCAAATAACCAGGCTAGTCTGGCTCGCCTCCGTGATTACCGTGCTTATCTAATCAGGGCAATCAAGTCAGCTGCTCCCAAAACTAACAACGTAGCTAAGGCTATGTCGTTAGAACAGGAGAAACAGGAAAGTCCCTCTCATTGGTTGGAGAGGATTAGGGATGCCTTGAGGAAACATGGGGGGATGGATCCTGAGGGGCCAGCCTTTGACACATTGCTGAAAGTGCAATTTGTTACTAAGGCTTGGCCTAATATAAGAAAAGGAGTACAAAAAGATGAAAAGTGGCAAAATAAGCCTCTGGAAGAATTGGTTAGAAAAGCACAGCAGATATATGTGAGAAGGGATGAGGAAAAGGCAAAGGCTAAGGCAAAGATAATGGCAGAGTTTTTGCAGCCCCGGAGGAATAAACCGCAGGGTCCAAGGGGTCCCCCGGGACAGAGGGGACGGGGTCGGCCACAGGGAAGTGGCAGAGGCATCCCCTCTTCGGCAGGGGAAAGCCAACCCAAACCGCGGCTGGGAAGGAACCAGTGTGCTATCTGCAGGACAGAAGGGCATTGGAAAAATGAGTGTCCGCAGAAACAGCTGGACCCTCAGGAGGAGGAAGTCCAGAGGATAATGGAAATGGATTGTTAGGGGTGTCAGGCGCTCCTGTTATATCAAGGACCCACCATTCAGGAGCCCTTGATAACTTTCAAGGTGAGTCCGAATAAAGAGGAGGTGTGGGTTTTTTTTGGTAGACGCAGGGGCCTCTCGATCCACCTTAAATTTTATACCCAGGGGGAGAAAATTGTCAAAAAAGATCTGTCGTTATTCAAGAAGTGAGCGGAAAGGATGAGCGAGTGTATTTTATTCAACCACTGTTAATCGATGTGGGGGACAGGTTTGAACTGCATGAATTCCTGTTCTTAATTGTGATTGTAATTTACTGGGAAGAGATCAGATGGCTAGAATGGGAATGCAAATTAGTAGTGTAAGAAGTGACACGGAGTCCAAAACTGTAGTATTTTTGTGTAAAATATCTGAGAAAGCTTATACTGAAATAAATCCGGAAGTGTGGGCAGCCCCAGGGAAATATGGAAAACTAGATATAGAACCTCTCCAAATTACTTTAAAACAACCGGGACAAGTGGTGTCTAAAAAGCAATATCCTATTTCAAGGGAGGGAAAGAAGGGGTTACAGCCTGTTATTGAGTCCCTGCTAAAAGCAGGTCTTTTGGAGCCATGTATGTCTCCTTATAATACCCCTATCCTGCCGGTTAAGAAACCAGATGGAACATATAAAATGGTGCAAAATTTAAGAATAATAACTGAAATTGTCAAACCCAGGCATCCCACAGTTCCGGATCCATATACAATCCTAAATCAGATCCCTTCTTCACATCGGTATTATTCTGTACTGGATTTGAAGGATGCTTTCTGGAGGTGTCCGATTACAGAAGATAGTAAACAGTATTTTGCCTTTAAATGGGAACAGGAGGAAGGAGGGAAGATGATAAAACAACAGTTGATATGGACAGTCCTTCCCCAGGGAAATACAGAGTCACCGGTTTTGTTTGGACAAGCTTTGCAGAAAATGTTAAGAGAGTTTACTCCACCCTCAGGAGTTAAGCTGTTGCAATATGTAGATAATTTGCTGTTATCGGGAGAGCAAGAAAAGGTGGTTAAAGAGGCTACTGTAAAACTGCTTAATTTCCTTAAAAAAAAAAAAAAAAATAAAAAGGCTTAGGTGCCCAGAAAGAAAGCTCAGTTAGCAGAAAAAAGGTCAAATATTTGGGACACATTCTGACTGAGGGGTTACGGTGTATTGATCCAGAAAGAATAAAAGGGATTTTGCAAATGCCATTTCCCCAAACTGAAAAGGAGCTACGGCAATTTTTAGGGTTGGTGGGGTACTGTAGAGCCTGGATCAGTATTTTTCTGTTGTAGCTAGACCTTTATATAACTTCTTAACCCAAAACAATCCTAATGTCGTGGTATGGACACCGGAAGCAGAGCAAAGCTTCAGAAAATTAAAAGACAAATTAGTTAATGCCCCAGTCTTAGCTCTTCCAGATGCAGAAAAAGAATTTCAACTACATGTGGATGTTAAACTGGGACATGCTAAAGGAATTTTGGTACAAGAACATGGAGGGACACGAAGACCTGTCGCCTATTTCTCTAAGTTGTTAGACCCAGTGGCCAGAGGCTGGTCCCGTTGTCTGCAGAACTGTGCAGCCACAGCTCTGATGGTGGCTGAGGCAAGAAAGCTGACAAGGGGAGGGTATCTGATCGTAAAGGTTTCACATCAGATTAAAGCTTTGTTAACTGAGAGAGCCTCTAAGTGGATGACGAGCGCTCGATTATTACAGTATGAATCTTGTTTAATGGAACAGGAAGATTTAGAATTTAAAAATGGGGAAAATTTTAATCCAGCCTCCTGTTTAAATGGCCCTGTAGAAAGGGGGAGACAGGAGGAAAGCCATGATTGTATCCAGGTTATAGATCTTCAAACTAGAGCTAGGGAAGATTTGAGAGAAACTCCCTGGCCTGAGGGAGAGAATGTGTTCATTGATGGGTCAAGAGTGATAAATGGGAAGCGTTTTACAGGATACTCTATCGTGAATGGGAAACAATTAAAGGAAGGGGGGAGGTTACCCCCACCTGGTCAGCCCAGACAGCTGAGCTGTATGCGCTGATCAGAGCTGTGAGTTACACCGGGATAAGACAGTGAATGTTTTTACTAATTCTAAATATGCATATGGAGTGATACACGCATTTGGGAAACTGTGGGAAGAACGAGGTTTATTAAATTGTAGGGAAAAGATGTTAGCCCATGAGAACTTAGTCTCTCACCTATTAGAGGTGGTGAATTTACCAAAAAGGGTGGCAATAATCCACATTAAGGGGCATCAGGCAGGGTACTCAGAGGCGGCAATAAGAAACCGATTGGCTGATAAAGAAGCTCGGAAAGCCGCATTGTTGCCAGAAATCTCCAAAATCCTCCCCTTACTCCCAGTAACTGCACCGCTGTCGGACAAACTGTCTTTCCCACCTGAGGAACTTAAGATAATTTAAAAAGTGGGCAGAAGAAAGAGGAAATAATTGGTTTACAAGGGATGAGAGGCAGTGGATCCCAAAAGCTCTGGCCTTGCAATTGTTAAAACAACTTCATGGAGTCATTGGGGCTCTCGAGGGCTGGCAGAAGTCTTCCTAAAAATGTATGCTGCTGTGGGTCTTTTTGCCTTGGCAAAAGGAGCTATTGAGGGTTGTTTGACTTGTGCTAAAACCAATAACAAAATTACAAAGAAACTTGCCAGGGGAGGGAGGCCTTGGGCTGTACGTCCTTTCCAGAGATGGCTATGAAAGGACAGAAAATGATGTCATTGCAAAACCAAAAAAGACACAAAAACAAGAAATTAAGACAATGATAGCTAAAGTTTGTAAAGACAATTACTAAAAATAAAAGAGGAGGGATTGAGAGGAATGTTACATTTGTCTTTACAAATAAATTGTAAATCTGTTGGTAGATAAAGTTAGCACCTAGAGATAAAAGAAACAATGGGAGGGATTACACTGATTGGTGAATGGAAAAAGAGATTTGCCTTTACAAACTGCAGGTTTGCTGGTAAGTGAAATTGGGTAACAGAAGATGAAAGAAGCAACAGGGGGGGAAACTATGAATTCTACAAGAATTAAAAATTAAAAGGGAGGGTTATACATTAGAGGGGAATGTCAGGTGTCAGGCGTTCCGGGAAGTCTGTGCCTCTCGAGTACCTCAGCCAATGGGGAAAGAGAGAGGGAAAAGCGGCCGGGAAATTAGGATAAAAAGGGAGGCTTCGTCCTCCAAAAATTCGAGAGATCCCAGGGGAATGCCCCATGGCCTCTCCCTTTATTCGAATAAAGCAAAAAGGACTCCTCTGTCTCCTTTTTGGACATAAACCTCTGTTGTTTGTGGATTAATTTTCCTTACAGCCTCATTTTCTTTTTGGAAAATGAAAGGTTTTTGTGGGAAAGGACTGTTCTGGATGCATTTCTCAATTTGGAAAAAAAAAAAATTAAAAAATTGGTCATAATGATCAATCTGGCTTGTTTTGACAAGTTTCAAAATTAAAAAAAATCACTGTCTGGCTCTTTTTGTCTTTTTGTTTTGCAACTCAGGCATGTCCAGTTCCCAAATACATTTAAAAATGGTAAAACCAACCCCAAATTTCATAAGCCAAACTTAATTCTTGGGTTTTTTTTTCAGTTTACAACAAGCAGAGTTGTCGACTTTCTGGGCTGAAAAAGGATCATCCTGAAGTGCTAAAAAAGCTGGAAACCACTCCTGGCCTGCCTGGAACACAAGTCCTGGAGATGTGGAGCAGGAAAGGGTGGAGGGACTGGGCTCAGGAACTCACCCATCTCCTGCCCAGGCTGAAAGGGGCTGAGAGCTTTGATAAAACCCCAACAACTTTAAAAATTAATTATTCCTTATTTTTTTATGATCCTAAATTAAAAATGGTCCATCCCCCATCACAGCATTCCCTCTGCTTCCTTCCTCCTTCCTCACAGAGACATTCAGGGCTGGGAGGTTACCCAAAGAGCCAGCTGGACCAAGAACACCCAAAAGGAGCTGCGAAAATCTTTCCATTCCTGGAATAAAATGGACTCATGGAGGGGGAGCTGGGCAGCTCCAGGGCTGCTGTGATCCAGGAGGTTCCTTCTGTGGGAGAGGGGATGATTTTGGGGTTGTATGATGGTGGTACCTCCAGCTGGGATGCCCAGGAACTAACTTTGGGGTGAAGGAGACCCTTAACATCCAAGCTGAACACCAGACATGGCCCTTCCCAACTTTTCCAGCCTATTTTAAGGGAGATTTAAGCCCCAGGGATGGAAAACCTCAGGGAAGCACAAAAAGCTGATACACAGAATTCCCTGCTTGTCCTGGGTTACAATGTAAGAAGTAAACAAAAGGTAGGTGGGGCAGGGTTCTTTATCTTCTCCATGACTCAGCCCTGATAACTCCTCCGGGGAAGCAGCAGCCACTCCGTGGGAGCCATCTGCACTAAAGGGCCATCAGCGCCCCCCACAATGGCTCAGCACCCCATTGTGAGATGCTCCACCCCGGGGAGGAACCGAACAGTCCTACCTGGATATAACCAGGCTTGGAACACCACAGGAACACCACTGGATTCCAAGAGGAGTAGAGCTACAAAACCACCACTGGACCTCCGGAGAAGAACCAGATCTTTCTACAGCATCACTGCTTCGACAGAACCACATCCCTCACTCCAACAGGACTGCATCTAGTGGCACTGCTACCACCACCCTGACAGGGCATCAGGTTGTATTCTCACTCTCCGTCCTACTGCCTTGAATTTTCCTATTATATTGCAGCTCTGACTGGAACCTCCTGCTGTTTGGCCCTCAGGCCAGGCCACTTTTGGTGCTGGGAGCAGGGCACTGCAGGTGAAGATGGCAGGGGTGCAGCACAGCAGCGCTCTCTCCTTGCTGGCGGCTTACGGCCAGGACTCGGAGCTGGAGTCGGACAGCGAGGACAAAGTGTCCCCTGGGGCAGCCACGGGGCAGAAAGGGGGCCTGGTGTCACCTGGAGAGGAGGGTGGCTTTGCCTGCCTGGATGGGGATGAGGAAGAGGAGGGTGGTGGGAACAGCAGGCAGTCAGATGGAGGTTCACAGACTGAAAAACCTGAGGCTGGTGACCTAAAGGAATCCCGAGAAGTGGAGGAAAGAGATCCTCAGGAACTGGTTGCCTCTTTTTCAGACAGAGTGCAGAATATGTCTCCAGATGAGATCAAAATCCCTCCTGAACCTCCTGGCAGATGTTCTAACCAACTGCAGGATAAAATTGAGAAGCTGTATGAGAGGAAAATGAAAGAGGGCATGGATATGAACAGCATCATCCAGAAGAAAAAGGCATTTCGCAACCCCAGCATCTACAAAAAGCTGATCCAGTTTTGTTCCATTGATGAATTTGGTACAAATTACCCAAAGGACATGTTTGATCCTCATAGCTGGTCAGAGGATTCATATTATGAGGCACTAGCTAAAGCCCAGAAGATTGAAATGAACAAATGGAAGAAGGCCAAGAAAGAATGTACAAAGATTGAGTTTGTGACTGGCACTAAAAAAGGTACAACAACAAGTGCTGCTTCCACAACCACCAAGGCATCCAGCACTAGTGTGGGAGATGCCCAGAGGAAGAGGAGGAGGAGCAAGGGACGTGTGTTCAGGAAGGGTCTCATAGAATGACTCAGAAAATTACATCATCTCATTGTGAGCTCCCCTGTCCTGAGGACAGGAACTGAACAATTCTACCTGGATATAATTGGGCTTGGAACACCACAGGAGCACCACCAGGTTCTCAGAGCTCCAAAACCACCACTGGACCTCCAGAGAAGAACCAGATCTTTCTACAGCATCACTGCTTCAACAGAACCACATCCCTCACTCCAACAGGACTGCAGCCCCTGTTTAATGGCACTGCTACCACCACCCTGACCACCAGGGTGGCAGGTTGTATTCTCTGTCAGTCTAAGCCAGTGTTTCTGTCCTACTGCCTTGAATTTTCCTATTAAATTGTAGTTCTGACTGGAATCTCCTGCTGGTTTGCTTTCAAACTAGTACACTGCCTCGTCATTTTCTGGCAGAATAAGGAATGTTTCTGTCCTTACTTTGTCTCCACCAAGCCCTACAGGCACTCTTTTCCCAGATGGCAGCAGGAATGGGATTGGGATTAGACACAAGATGAGAGTAACCTGGGCAATGGGACCTCACTCGCTTTGGCTCTGTGGAAATCATGGAATGCCAGAGTGGTTTGGGTTGGAAGGGGCCTTCAAGACTATCCACTTCTATCCCCTGGCACAGGCAGGGACACTTTCCACTAGCCCAGGTTGCTCCAAGCCCTGTCCAACCTGGCCTTGGACACTCCCAGGAATGGGGCAGCCACAGCATTTCCAGGCAAACTCAACAACCCATCCCAAACCAGCAAGTTTGGTGCCACCAGAGACCAGGAGGCACCTGCAGACTCAGCACTCCATGGCCTGGCCTCACAGGATCCTGCCCAGGAGCAGCAGATACCAGGGATTTTCCCTTTATTGCCTTCCTCCAGGCGGCATCCGAGCATCTCCTGGCCCCGCCTGCGGCCCTGAGTGGCAGTGAATGAACTGCCCTGACATCTCCTCTTGAAGCAAAGCAAAATGTGTTGAAGAAAAACCAGTTCCAGATGTTTTCCCAGTGTTGCCAAGTTACTCAACATGTTCTGCTTTAGTTGTCAGATGCTTTCAAAGCGATTTCCCTAACTCTGAGCACGAATGGTGAGGGCTCTCCCTGGGAATCTTCTGCCTGGGGCTACCATGGATCTGTATTTTCATAAGAAAAAGACTCAGCTAATGATTAATGTTCCCCAGAGGAAGCGGGGCCTTTCTTTGGGATTTTTCTTCAGTTATTTTTAATTAATTTGTACAACTGGCAGCTACATGAAAGTGCAAAACCCGGGAATAACGCTGGACCCGGCTCCCTTTGCTCCTTCTCTCTTGCCCACACCTGGAGCTTGTGGAGACATCATCATCCCTCACTTCCCTGGGGATGAGAAACCCCCTGACCAGGGAGGAATCACTGCTTCTCACTGGGAACTTTCTCAGAGCAAAAAGAAGTTTGTCCACTGAAGGAAAAGTTGAGTTTTACATATTAATCTCAACATGGGGCATCTTCTTTAAGGAGAAGAGATAAGATCTTTGGATAAAAAGGACAAAGCCCCTTGGGTTTAAGTCCTGGTAGGATAAATCATTTAGAGCTTGTGTCTTCCAAGGTGGCTTTGGGAATGTGGAAAGCATTTGGGATTGCAAAGGGCCCTGCTCTGGCTTGGGGTAAAGCATCCTTGGGCACACAGGTAAGGAAGTCCTTCCCCTCCTTATCCAGGCACATTCCTTCTTTATCCAAGCACACTCTCTCCTTTTCCAGGCACATTCCCTCCACTTTGTAATAAAAATAATGCCAGTGGTGTTGAGACAATGTCACCGTCTGCTTGTAGGGCTGTTCTCTCAGAGAGCAAATCCAGAGCACTTGGGGATGGAGGATTAGGAGGTTGTAATGTCAGACCAAAGGCAGGAATTTTATCCAACTCCTGGTGATGGACTGCTCCATACACCGCTTCCAGCTGCTCCTGCTCTGGGAACAGCCCTGTCTGGATCCGTTTAAGGAGATTGGCAAAGTGTTGAATGCAGCATATGGTGCCCTAAAACCACAGAACTTATTGACAGCAGCCCAGACTTGCTAAAGGAAAGATCTCCTTCCAAAGCCTTGCTCTGGGAAGACTCAGCACTTTCTTCCCACTTGCAGCAGGTAAAGCCTATCCCACGCTCCCAGAGCAGATCCGCATCCCATGTGCTCCTTCTGCCACCTCATCCCCCTGGGAACAGCCCCTGGGAGCCATGGCCTGGAAAATGCAGGGGTCTCCTGCCCTGGGGGCCTCCTCACTCCCAGAGGATGGGGCTCAAACCTCCCCAGAAGCCACCCAAACCAGCCCAGTTCTGAACTGGCTTCACTTCCCGATTCACTGGGATGTAACATGCACTCCTGACCTCCCCAGGGAAGCTTCCAGCTGGTGATAGGGAAGGTGAAACTGTTTCTCACCGCAAATCCCTGCCAGCACCCCCTGATGACTTGGGTTGGTGGATATCACTCCTGCTGCTCTGTGGAAATCATGGAATGGTTTAGGTTAAAGGGATCTTAAAGTTCATTCTGTTTCACCCTCTGCCATGGGCAGGGATACCTCCTACTGGACCAGCTTGCTGCAAGCCCTGTACAACCTGGCCTTGGGATGCTTCCACAACTTCTCTGGGAATCCCACACCACCCATCACCACCCCCAAGCCTGGCCTGATGCCAGGGCACAGGGAGATGATGTTTTGGGACAGGGAGAAGGACACACATCCCTCAGGATGGTGCTGGATCTGGATGTGCTGCAGAGACTGAGGCTGGGCCAACCCATGCCCACCAACACTGCTCAGTGTCACACATGACACAATGAACAGGGCCAATGACTCAGAGCCACTTGCTGACCTTGGGACACTCTTCTCTCTCCTGATGAGTCGCTCCAAGATTGGACACAGTCTATCTCTGAGATAGGCGCCTGGAATTAGCTTAACTCTTGGCAGTACAGGAGAAATCTAATTTCCTTCAGTATCCAGCTGTCTGGAGGCAGGGATGGGGCTGTGCTCCCTCCCCTGGCCTGCCTGGGAGCTTTTGCTCCTGGTCAGAGCAGCTCCACAACCCACTGCTCACAGAAAACCATGGGATTGGATCCTGCTCTGCAGAACTGCTCCATGCCCAACTGTTCTGACTGGTGTAAACTAGGCTGAAATTATATGGATATCATGAGGAATGGTCAAATGAAAGACATCCTACTTTTTGGGTGGCAGCAGCAAGGGAATTGCTCAGGAAACGCTCTCCATCTTCCATGAGCACCACCTCTCTCACCCCGAAAACCACGGGACAATGGGATCACAGGCCTCATCTCTGCAGGACTTTGTGTGTAAACATCATCCCAAAGCTCTGAGATTCAAGTCAAAGCAGGAATCAAACATTCAGCTGCTTCTCAGAGCCTCTTTGGTCTGGAAATGGGCTGGAAATGTCAGGAAACCTGTGCTTCCCACGAGATGCCCAGTACTTCCTTCTTCCAGCCGGGCAGGAAGTAGCTTTGCTCATGGGGCTCTACTCATGGGGCTCTGCTTGGTTTTGCTTCACCTCAACAGACCAGAAAACACAAAACTCCTACAGGTCAACTCTGGGACTTCTTGCACCCTCACAGGGATCTGGGATCAATCTGGGATGCAGCAGGACACTCCTCCTGCTCCATCCCCATCTCCTGCAGTGACCCACGCAGGGCTCTCCTGTAGGTTCCTGTCAAGACACAGCCTGGAAACAGAGGGACCATCCCAGTCCCTCTGGGAGCAGGGAGTGGATTCACACCCAACTCGTGACCTTGTGCTAAAACACCCTCTCCTCCTTCCCTGCCCACACCCAGGACAAATTACAGCCCCTGGTGCCCAGCCTGGAGGCACCACCTCACAGTGTCCATGCTGGGAACAGTTCTGGTGGGTGGGTGTGGAGAATTTGGAGTTTCCTAGGAAATGACCTGGGGATCAGATCCTAGGGATCTGATGTTTATTTGGGGCTGAATCCCTGGATATGCTGAGCTCAGGTTAAAAAACCACCCCAAGTGAGCCAAATGAGGCTGCACCAGCCAGCACCTTGCCCGGCCAAGTCCAGCTGGGCTCCCAGAAATTTCCGGATCTGGGGGCATCCATGGATTGAAACTATTCACAAAAATGCTCCTCCCTAGCTGGGCTTTATTAGTGCCTCTTTGTGTGGGAGACTCTCCCTTCAAGCCAGATTTCTCCAGCCTGTTTGCCCAGTCCTCCTGCCATGCAGTCAATGATTTGTAGCTGGGAAGCATGGAAGGATGCCTTTGGGATTCCCTGCATCCAACTGCTGCCACGTGGGAACCCTCTCCCTCACAGCCTGTGTGCTGCTGGAGTCACATCTCCCCAGCTCCTCACTGAGACCAGTCCCACCAGCCAGGGAGGACAACGAAAAAGGTTACACCAAATCATCAGGACACTTGGCAGAGTGGGATGTGGGAATGCTGGGGACATCCCTCCTGCTCCGTGCCTCCTCCCTCTCCTCCTCCTCGCATAGAGGAGCAGGAAAGGCCAGGCTGGAGGAGCAGGTTGGGATGCAGTGAGACCAACCCCGAGTGGTACCACAGTGCAGTGTCACAGCCGTGCCACTCCTGTCCCCAAACGCCAGCAGCGAGGCAGCGCCGCGCTGGGGACACTGCGCCCCACCCGAGCCGGTGGCTTTTCCCTGGGACAGGAGTGGGCCCGGCTGTGCCGGGAGCTGCTGCCCCTCCAACTGCTCCCTCGGGATTCACAGAGCCAGGAGAAAAGGAACGAGGGCTGGGCTGGGCTGGGCTGGGCTGGGCCGACCGTCAAACCTCGGCAGGGCGCGGGCGGGGGAGGCGCGGGCGCCCAAGGCACTCGCGGCAGCAGCCGGGGGACAGTCAGCAGTCCCATGGGGACACCCTTCCACCCAAGGGACCCCTCCCCTCGGTCCCCCCGCCCCCGTGCCGTTCCTGCGGGGCCGGGAATGCTGCCCCTGCCCGAACCCTTCTGGCGCCGGGTGCCGCAGCCCTGTGCGCGTTAGAGACTCTTCACCACGGGGATGCCCCGCGCGAGCAGCTCTTGGGGGATGTGCGGGGGTGCGTGTGAGCCACCCCCAATCCCGTGCCTCCCATTGGAGGAATAGCATGTGCCCCCCTTATGGAAAAAGATCTGGCGTTCTCCTTGGAGGTCGGCTCTGCCCTCTGTGTCACTCGTCCCGTGCCACGCTCTCCTCCAGGGCGGGCGGGGTCTCCAGGCCGAGCCCCCCGGCGCCGCCGCCGTGCACGCTCGAGAAGGACACCATGGTGTGGAGGAGCATCAGGACCAGCACGCACAGTCTGATCCTGCTGCTGCTGAGGCGAGACCCCGCAGAGACCGGCAGCAAGGACGGGGAGCGGGGCTGGTGGTACTGGTGGTACTGGTGGTGGTGGTGGTGGTAGAGGTGGTAGTGGTTCTGCCTCTGGTGATGGAGGTGGGGGTCGTGGCGGTGGAAATGGAGCGACTCTGAGGCCGTGGATTTGGGGGATGTGTCCTCGTTGCTGTCTGGGGGGTGCTCGCAGGAGTCCCATTGCACCTCGCAGCACTTGGCCTCCTCATTGGGCAGCTGGTTCTCCAGCAGCCCTGCGGGAAGGAAGGAAGCAGGAGGAGGGGTCAGCGGGACACTGAGGATGAGCCCTGGTGCCCACCAGCTGTGGGACTGGCACACCTGAGAACCAGGACCCCCAGACACCCCCTGGGACTGGCCCCAGTGCATCTGTGAGCCTGCACACACCAGCAAGGCGAGCTCAGCGCTCCCCAAATCCTGCTCACAGCGGTTCAACATCCCCACCTGCTTTAATCCATCACCTGCAGCTCCTTCCATGCTTTCAGTCAGAGGTAGGACTCACACCTCCTGGGCTGAGACGTTGCTGTATCCCCATTTACTCCTTATCCCATACCCTTGGGATGGCCACATTTCGGCATCAAGCAACGTTTCCACACCCACTCCGCCCCGACCAGCCTCCCAAACCCGGGAAGTGGCTTGGAAACTCCCCAGGGCTCACCACCACCCCCGTGCCCGCTGTGAGCCCGGCCCTCCTTACCCGTACAGATGAAGCCAGGCAAACCTCCATAGATCAGCTCGTCATTGTCCGGTAACACAAAGGGGCACCTGGTCTGCACCTCCAGGCAGTATTGCTTGCATGGGATCCGCTGCCGGCACTGCTGCTGGGTCACGTTGAAGTACTCGGAGCACAGCCACGCCTTGTAGACAGCCTGGGGGAAAGCATGGAGAGGGACACGTCACTCCCAAGCACTGGGAGAGCTGGAGCATGGCAGTGTGAAAGGGGATGGGAGAGCTCCCAGCTCTTGTGGGAAATGTGTGCTGGAGTCATTTGTTGAACAGCTGATGGATTCAAACAACCCGCTGGAGTGGAACAATGGTGGAACTCGTCTATCCAGCTAAATCCACCACAAAAATAAAGCTAACTACCACATGGAATAATGTCCCCTACAGACACAGGCACTGTGACAGATTCTGCCAACATCAGTGACCCAAGAGCTCAGTCACACAAAAATCCAAATGCTGCTTATCACCTGTCCCAGAGCATCCTCCTCGCCCCCAAGACATCCCACTGCTCTCACCTTGGCCTCCATCAGCTCTGGACATGGCACAGCAAAACACATCACGGGCTGATCTTAACTGGACATTTCCTACTGGAAAAGCTGCTGGACAGAAGCCTGTCCCTCTCTGCCACCAAATAACACTTTCTTCATCTTCCCAATAGGTCCTGGAGAGATTCCCAATTCCCTGACATCTGGAACTTCTGCTGTGCCATTTCTTTTGGTCTAGGGCAAACTTGTTCATTTTTCATGGATGTTCTGGCACTGGGATGTACCAGTAATACAGATGTCTTCATGTGCTCTGTTCACCTTTCTGATACTTCAGGCTGTGCTTGGCAACATTTCCAGAAGGAAGAGCACCCTGGGGGCTCAGCTGTGATTGCAGCCTGTGCCACATTCCCTGCCTCTCCAGCCTGTCCAGTCCTGGGATTCCCTCTTCCCTTCCAGCCTCCATGTGCCCACAGCTGGGCATATGGCCTCACTTACAACCATATTCCCAAATTTCCCTTATCTCCCCAGCATCGGGCACAGGGGAAGATGTTTGTCTCCACTGGCTGTAGCAGAGGGAAGTAGAGCTCCCATTTCTCCTGGTGTGCATCATTCCTCAGGCTGCAAGGAACCCGTGGCACTTCCAGCTCATCCATGAATTCATGTGGGTACAAGTGACAGCACCATGGTCATTCCATGACCACATCCAATTTCCTTTGAAACCAGCTAGAAAGGGCTCCCTGTGATTCAAAGGGAATGAGTTTCCCTCCTCAGCATGCTTAGAGAAACCCTGTGCTCCTCCTTCCAGCTGCATTTTCATTTTTTGGAAGCTTTAAACCCATCACTTCTTTGTTTCACCATGTTTCCTTTGTTTGGACCACGGTGGTGTCTTAGGATTAAAGTTGGTTGGGAAATTCTTGGCAAGTTACTTTAGTTTGTTTTTTTTTTCCTGGAAAATGCCAAATCATGAAATCCAGAATTTTCACAGAATTGTGTTAGCTTTGGTGCAACTTTTATCCCAGAAAGTTCAATGGGCACCAGGACACAATTTATGGAGTGAATGTTTTGGAGCAGTCCCTAGTACTCAGGCCAGGGCTTTCCCCTGGGATATGGGAATGCAGGTGTTGTTCTCCTTGTCCTGCTGGATATTAATTACTGGGACAGAGTGGAATGGCTCCAGAGTGTGAGGACACAAGCAGGAAAGTGTTGATGTCTGGATTTGCATCTCTGGCCCTCTGCAAGCACCATGTGTTTTTCTCCTTTGGGAAAGCAGGACCTGTCACTGCTGCTATGGAACCTCAACAGGATGTAAAGGATGAGGACAGAGCTCAGGGGACAGTGACACCTGGCACTGATAGGACACAGCACCAGGGCTCCAAAGCACCCACTGACTGCCCAGGATTTATCCAGACTTCCTTATTCCAGACATCCTTATTCCAGCCTGAGGACTCAACAAATCCCTGCCTGGACATGATGCTGTTGTTTCCATACACTCCAGACACACTCCAGTGTAATCTAGAGCAAAACAGAGAGAGGCCTTATTAATTACCTTAATTATTTGGGCTGCTTTTAGAACAACAAGGAGAGGGTTTCCTGAGAACACCCCGATCCTTGGAGCATCTGGCAGCGAGGGGCTGGACAAGCTTCTCCTTCCCCTGATGACCATCCAGGATTTTGGACACATTTTGGTGTGAATGATCTGCTTGAATTTGAACTGGCTGAAGTCAGGTGGGTGAGTTCCCCCCAAAGCCATGAAGTTTTCAGGATTAAAATCCAGATGGATTAAGTAAACCACAACCAGCCTGTAGTTTAAAGGGGAATTATGAACATCCAAAGAGCTGGATGGACATCACTGGTGTGCCCAGCCCCATGTGGGATGGACACTCTGAATCCATCCCTCCAGCTCAGCCTCTATTTCAGCCCTCCTCTGCCTTAGGATAAACATCTCCATCAGTGGGACTTCCTCGTGTTTCCCAAGGAGGTTGTTTTACAGCACTTATTTCGCTGCCTACAAGTTTTCCTTCATACTTGACCTATATTTTTCCATCCAAAAGTTCACTCCCTTCAATCATTCCCTCTACCATTCCCTCTCCCTGCTCTGTGTTTACACATCTCTAATATTTGCAGATGTCTCACGCTCCCCCTTTAGTCACAACTCAGGCAAGCTCGGCTGATTTACTCACTCCCATTTCCTGCCAATCTTCTTCCCAGCTCTGACTGTCTCCCACGCTGCTTCCCAGATCCCAGTCACATCCCAGCTCCCACCTGGGCTCACATGCAGCCTGGCATGGAGAGTACACTGAGTGCTCCAGCACACGATTGTGGGTGTCACCTGAGCTGTCCCAGCTCCAGATTTGGGAGGGAAAGGCAGCCAGAACAGATTTCCCAGAGCTTTGTAGGAATTCTACAGGAATTTGAAATCTACAGGAATTTGCATTCATTCTGCTTCCATGTGGAAACAGAGCTGGCTCTGCATGGATCCACACGTTCCCCCTAAAATGTTTGTGATGATTCCCATCAGGGAAGTCTGGCAGAGGGTTGGGGTCACACACAGGGACATTCCATGAATTTAATGAAATTATGGAAGGAGACACTGCAAAGAGTTGGTGATACCACCAGGGAGGGCAGAGCTGGAGCACTCATCCAGAACCTGAATCAAGATTCCCTGGCTGCCTTCCATTCTTCCTTCCCTTTCCAAAGTACCTGCCTTCCCTGAGGAAAGCACTGACCCCAGCCAGCCCTTGCCATTCCCTTGGGACAGATCCTCCAGGTGCTGCAGCAGGAATTCCTGCAGCTCTGCAGGATGGAAACTCCTGTGTGTACTCAAAAACAGAGACATGCAAGACCTGTCCAACAGAGCTCTCCCACCCCACTGGGAGCAAGCTGAGACACAGGAGCATCTCCAGGAGATTCCAGTGTCCTCCTGTCACTCACCCACAGAGATCCATGTCACAGACAAGGAGCAAATTCCCTGAGATGCTCAAGGTTTTGGTATCTCCAAACTTACCCCCCACCCTTCCTTAGTTCTGCTGTTAAAATGGACATGTCAGAATTTAGGACAGGAAGAAATTTATTCCCTGCTTAGATCAGCTAGGAAAGCTGCCTGGTTTCCATCCTTGCCCTCTCTGGATTCTTCAGGAAGCGGGTTGGGTTGCAATCAGTGTTCCTGCCTTTCTGGTTTGGCTTTTGGCAGATCTCCAGCCTGGCCAAGTAAATATAAGTGACCTCAACTCCAAAATAGCTCAGTTTGGTGCCCTCTTCCTGCATTTTTAGCTCTGGAGGACTGGCTGTGTGGCTCTGAGAAAGCACATGGAATTTGGCTGCCTAGGAAAGGAGCCAACTTCAGACATCCAATTTATATGGAAGGAGGAAGACAGGCTATCTGTCCACATTGGAATTCTGCAGGTGGGATGAAAAACCTCATCATAAAAGACATTAAAAAAGCCCAAAATGAATTGGATTTCCAATAGTGAATTCAGCTCCCTGTCTGCTCACACTTCCAGTGGGATCTGGAAGCAGCAGTCAGAGGGATGGTGCTTTCACAGGGAATTCTGTGCCAAATGGGAGCTCTTCCCTGCCTGCACTATTCCCTCTGTCTCCTGTCAGGACAGCATTCCCCACCAAACAGCTTTTCCAAAGTCTTTCTGTGCCCTTAGGATTTCTGCACAAATTTGGCCACTTCAAGGCCAGTCCAGTAGGTTGGAAACATTGTCATTGCCTGTGGAACGATCCCAGCTACACTTTGGGAGAACCCAGGAGCAGGAATGGAGCAGAATTCTGAGCATGCACCACCACTGCAGAGGATGCAGTGCTTGGGATACTTTGGATGCCCACTGGGAATGCCAGCTGTAATTCACACAAGTGGTGTTTTCCCATTTGAACAGGAATCAATGCTCAGGAAGTTTCCCCAAGGAAAATCCTACTAATGGCACAAATGTAGCAAACCCTTCTCCTTAATTAGAGGCAGGGGTTGGGGCAGCATCCCCAGCCCAAAATCTACTTCTCTGGAAGGGGGAGATGAAGGCTGGAAGGCAGAGAGGGAAATAAGGAGCTTTCCCCTACAAAATGACCCCAGAAGGAAACCTAGGAGTGTGCTTGGACCAGAGGTGAGGATCACTCTGGAAGTTGGGCTCTGCCATCATGACTCCCCTCTTTTCCCTCTTCTCACTGGGCACACCCAGCTCCCTGCAGGGATAGGAAGAAAAATCCCTGCCTGTCCCTGCCAGCCTGGAGCAGCCCCCTCCTCTCTCAGAGCAGCTCCTGGGACTCACATTTCCATCCTGGCCTGAGAGGAGCATCTGGAGTGGCTGTGCCTCATTAATCTTGGACACAGGGAAATGAGCACTGCTAATGAGCTGCTCAGGCAGCTCTCCAAGCTCTGGCACATCAGGATGCAGTGAGGGAAGCAGGACAGGCTGGGGGGGAGAGAAAAGCCCCCTTGGATGGCAGAGGATTAAGGGAATACTGAAGTCCAGGGCCAGTCAGGAGGAGTCACAAACACATCTGCAATGTCCAATTACCCCTGTATTCAATTAACTCAGACAGTAACAATGTGGAGCTTTAAACCAGCTTTTTTTAGACTTTTTAAAAAATTATCCTTGCTATGGGCTGTTCCAACATCATCTCTGCAACAGCTGATTTTTGGTTCCTTTGATAGTTCTGGAGCTGTTATCCCTGCCTTGACACATTCACATGCTCTGGGTTAGGAGAGGGGGGAGAAAAACACCAACCCAACCCTAAACCCCAACAACTGGACAGGATTATAAGATTTGTATTGTTTTTCCTTCATTTTTAATATAAAGTTGCCTTTTTCCTGGTGATGACAGCCCTGGAGCCACAGCTCCTCCGTTTCCCAACCAGGGGAGCCTGTGCCCATTGTACCCAGCTCCAGAGGGCACAGAGGGATGGGGCTGCCAGCAGGAATGCCTGGGACATGGATGGGGATGGAATGGGGATGGATGCACACAGGCTGCAGGAACAGCACTGCTGGGAACCCCAATGGTGTGGGTGCTCCTCCAACACCACTGGAATTCCACATGGAGCTGCTGAGCTGGCTGGCATGTGTCCATTCCAGGCTCTCCTGCAGCCCACCCCTCTCCAGGGTTGGTTTTCCCAGAAGTTCTCCCCCAGCCATCCCAACCATGACATCAGTTTGCATTCTGCTTGTTGTGTGTCATTCTGGGCACATGGAGGTCCAGGTCTGGCACTGAGCAGGCTCATCCTCAGGGAAGGTCCTGGGCAGTGGAATGTCCCCTGTGCTCCCAAACTGTGGCTTCCCACCTACATCCCACAGGACCAGTCCATATCCCTTTGACCTGAGTGATGAAGTCACTCCCAAATTACCTGGAAGAGCTACTCACTCACCACTCAATCACCTCATGAAGCAGCTGATAGTTTTAAAGTTTAAAACTTTTAGTTTTCATTTTAAAAGTAAAGCATTTTAGCTTTAATTCCCAGTTCTTGGATTAAAGAGACAGTCTAAACACTCCTCCTTTTAGAGGAAAAAGCCCCAAATTTTCACCTCCAAGCCATTCAAACCCAGTCTGAGACACACAACACCCCAGATGCTCATTGGTCAAAACTAAGAGCAAATAGCTTTAAGGTGTGATCCCCACACGCCTGACAAACTTAGGGCTCAGGTAACAACTGTCCCACTCTGTCACGATATCAGGCAGCTCAACACATGCCCTGGGAAGGACTGGAGTGGGAAAGGATGGGAGAACCAGCATCCTAAACTGATTCTGCAATGACACACACACCCCCCAGCACCCACAGGTGATGGCTGGGAGGTGGCAGTGCCAGCTGCCAGCCCTGGGAATGCTCTCAGGGGACAGACACACAGTCACAGCCTCCTGGCTTTGCTCATGTGCTCATGGCCCGAGGGCTGCTGTGTGCACAGCCCAGGGAAAAGGCTGGTCCCATCCCAGCAGATGCCACACTGCCCTTGAACCAGCCCAGGAGGAAGAGCCTGTGCTCGTGGTTGTACCAAAGCAGGAACATTCCCTGGAAGAGCAGAGCTCGTGGAGCTGTTTTGGACACCTCTGGCAGCTCCTGTGCTGAGGGGACAGAGCACATGGCACCCCAACATGGCCATGTGCCTGTGCCTATTGATTAATCACAGTAATTAATGGCACAGCTGGATGAACAGGAAGGCAGTGACCACTGCCAGGCCCTCCTGCTTCCCACAGCCAGTGCCTGTCTCCATGCATGTCACAGGTTGCTCCATGTCCCTGCCCAGCACTGTCTGCAGCCCTTCCCCCCCACCACAGCTCCCACTTTTCCCAGTGCAGGCTGGGATCTGACTGGAGGTTACCCTCTGTTTGCCACCCAGCCCTTCCCCACCACTCCTACAGCCCCCAGCCCCTTGCAGGAGGCTCCTGATCCCAGATCACTGCTACAAAACATCCCAATCCCCATGGAATATTTCCATTTCATTATCAAACTCCACCTCAGGGGAGCTGCATCCTCCCTCCAAGGGGGTGAGCACAGGATCACAGTGCTCTGCTCACTGACATTCCTCCTGTCACCCCCCTGTTCAGTGCCCCCTCCTCACATCCTGGCTGTGTCCCCTGGCAGTGTCTGGGACAGGGTGGCCCAGCCATGGTGGGCTGCCCGTGGGCACTGCTGCCAGACCCCAGTCAGTCCTTGTCCCAAAATCCCAGCCTGGAGCACTGTGAGGGACCAGCATTCCCAGGCTGCAGTTAATCCACACTGCTGCTCTGTTCTCCCCTTTCAAAAAGGGTCTTGGCTGGGGAGAAGAGAAGAGAAGAGAAGAGAAGAGAAGAGAAGAGAAGAGAAGAGAAGAGAAGAGAAGAGAAGAGAAGAGAAGAGAAGAGAAGAGAAGAGAAGAGAAGAGAAGAGAAGAGAAGAGAAGAGAAGAGAAGAGAAGAGAAGAGAAGAGAAGAGAAGAGAAGAGAAGAGAAGAGAAGAGAAGAGAAGAGAAGAGAAGAGAAGAGAAGAGAAGAGAAGAGAAGAGAAGAGAAGAGAAGAGAAGAGAAGAGAAGAGAAGAGAAGAGAAGAGAAGAGAAGAGCAGCTTGTCAGGAAGGCAAGGCCAGATGGAGTGTGGAGGTTTGTGTAGGAAGAGTGTGGACACCAGGAGACAGGGACAAACAGCTGGTGGCCAGGGAGACAGCAGCTCTCATTGGCATCTGGAGGGCTCTGTCCTTGGGACACCACATGGCCCCAAGGTGGAAGAGGGGAGACCAAGCCTCCAGTTTCAGGACCCCACTCTGAGGAAAGTTCTTCCCAGTTTCCCATCTATCCTCTGGCAGTGGGAAGCAATTCCCTGGGTTCTGTCCCTCCAGGCCCTTGTCCCAAGTCCCTCTACAGCTCTCCTGGAGCCCCTTTAAGAACTAGAAGAGGCTCTAAGGTCTCCCTGGAGCCTCCTCTTCTCCAGGTGAACACCCCCAGCACCCTCAGCCTGGCTCCAGAGGGGCTCCAGCCCTTGGAGCAGCTCCCTGGCCTCCTCAGGACTCACTCCAGCAGCTCCATCCTGTACAGTCCCTCACCTGCCAGCCCCCAGTGGGTCAGACACCAGCCCATCCTACCAGCCCAATGACTTAAAAAGTAATTAAAGACCTCTGCAAAACTAAAGCTGAACACGATGAAGTTGGGGACAGAGGGAAAGTGAGGTCCTTGCAATCCATTAGGATGGCTTGAGGAATTCACTCCCATTAGATCCTGCTGCAGCCAGGGGCTTAGCAGGATTCAAAAATGGATTAAACATTTATACAGCTAATGAGAACATCCTGTTATATTAGATAGGATATAAAAAAATAAAGGCGAGACACTTCAGTGCCACGAGCCATAAATTACCCACCAGGGATGGGGGTGAGGGAGAAGTTTCTCTGCTCATCCCCCTTCCAAGGAAGTGGTGAGGTTGGAACATTGTTCTCAGGGTGGTGTGAGTGGAAAACTGTGCACTTCCCTGTGACTATGGAAGGGCCCAATCCTGTACTGTGCCAGGACTCCCTTGCAGAGTATCCTGTGAGGTCCCCCTTGGCCTGAGTGGGAATGGGACAGGGCCATGGGACAGGGTAAAAGGCAGCAGGAGGAACCTGGTCCCTCATGTCATCCTTGTGCACTCCATGGAGATGGGCAAGCAGGATCTGGCCCATCCCTGCTCCCTCATGCAGCAAACAGCAGGGAGACAGGAGCATCCTGGCTCCTGAGCACCTTCCATGGTCACAGGGAAGTGCACAGTTTTCCATGCTCATGCTGGGCCTTGCAGCCACCTCAGCTTGTGCCCACAGGTCCCTTAAATACAAGCAAAGATGTTTTTGAGATGCTTATCAGCATTCCTGGCAGCTCCTGCTGCTGGAGACACACAACAGGCCATGGCTCATGTCAGACCTGAGAGCTGCAGCCTCTGGCTGAACACCACTTGCAGAAATCTCCCTCTCCCTTCCAGGGGAGGAAAGCCCCAGGATAACTCTGAGTCTCCATGGTGAGCAGCAGGCAGCTCCTGGCTGGCATCACTCCTCAGGCAGCGAATCCCAAGGGATGCTCTACTGCAGGGAAGCCCCAGTCCTGCTGCTCTCCCCTGGAGCAAGCCTAGGACAGACTGGGGCTGTCCCTGTCCCTCTTTATGCTCTGCAGAGTGAAAATGCTTCCCTGCATTCCCATGAGCAAAGGGTGTCTGGAGAGCAGTCCCAGGACCATGCTCCAGCCACGCTGCCACCCCAGAGCTCCTGGTGCTTCCTGACAGTCTCATTTGAATGGGAGAGCAAGGAATGATGACAGCATGCCAGAAAAACACTGCTCCCTGCACACACAGGCAGAGACCCCTGTGGATTCCTCCTCTCCACATCCAGCTCCATGGAAAATGACACCGAAGACAACCAGCTCCAAGGAATACAACAATGAAGATCAACAGCAGGTCAGAGAGATGCCCAGGTCTGAAGCAGGTAGAACTCATTACACTAAAGGCAGAAATGCAGCTCCTGTCCTGCCAGTGCTTTCCAAACTGTGTCTGTTCAGAAAATTCTAAGAAAATACACTTGCCTCCTCTCCCTCTGTAACCACCAGCAGTGGGGAACGCTTGGGACTGGTGCCTGCAGGCACAGGGTGCTCCAGGCTCCCTGATCTGAGCCAACCCAGGTGCTGGCACAGCCCTCACCAGGAAAACCCCCATCCCAGCCACTTCCAGGCCCCCTCTCCAGCTCTACCTTGGCTCTCCCGTCCATGCGCAGCCTCCACCCAGCAGCAGCGCTGCAGAGCTGCCGTGCAGGGATAAGATTCCAGCCAAGATGCCAAACACGTGTATCTGTTACTCCCAAGAGGATGAGCAGGGCAGGTGGCATTTCCTTCTCCAGCCAGGACCAGGAACAGCAGGATGCTGGCACAGGCAGCGCTCTGGAAAACCAAATCCTTGCCAGGTGAGGCCATTTCATGCTGCTTTTTTAACACAGTGGCCACGTTGGAGGCATCTGGAGGAGCCAATGCTGCCAGCACTGCTCTTCCTGTGACACCCCAGGTGCACAGCTGGGAGAGAGGCCCCAGGGAAAAGGCAGGAGCTGGGAAGAGGAACAAGGCTGAAGAAGGCGAGCTGAGCCATTCTGGGCAGGCAGCTGCCAGCTCTGCCCACGGGAACGGGGCTGGAGCAGCGTGGACAGATGGCTACTTCTTGCCCAGGCAGCCTCCCTGTCTCATTCACAGATTTGCTGTCCCTGAGTCATTGCCCTTCAAAGGACAGCAGAGCTGAGCTCCTGCGTGGAGCCAGGCATGAGCCGCATCCTAATGTCACCTAATCCCGGTGACAGCAGGAATAGCCCCCGGCAGCCAAGCACATCCTGCCGCTGCTGCCTGCCCCTCCCACCCTGTAGGGAGGGCAGCTCTGGAGCCTGCAGCACAGGAAAAGCCCGTGGAGCATCCCTAGGGACAGGCCTGGGGCTGTGGGATATTTTGACAAACCCTCTGTGTGATCCTTGGCACTGCCCAGCACCGGGGTCAGGCCAGGCCATGTGTGATCCCTGCTGGGCACGAACGGCTCCTTTCCTGATGGGAAAGAATCCTGGCCTCAGGCAGGGAGCAGGTGAAGCCCCTGTGAGGGCAGGTCCAGGTGGGCTCAAGCAGACACCCTGTGCATCCTCTCCCACCTCCCAGTGCTGGTGTGGGAGGTGCTGCCTCCTCTCCCTGGGAAGCACACAGGGCTGGAGTCAGCATGGCACCAGCAGATCCCTCTGCCCATGGGGAGCACAGATCACTGCCTGGTAGGAAAAGCAGCGTGGCAAGACAGCCCTGATCTGGAGGACCACATGCAGGCTGTGACAATGGATGTGCACAGCAAGGGGGCTGGGGGCTGTGTTGTTTTCCCAGATCTCATTTTGCTGATATCACTGCACATGCTGCTGAGCTCCTGACTCCCAGAGCCTTCCTGCACCACACAGAGCAGCTGGATACTTTCCACCTCCAGCTGCTGAGGTGACATCTCTGAGGAGCTCGTCCCACCCTGCTGGTGAAGCCCCTGTGCCTGCCATGCTCCCAGGGATGGGCACACATGGAGAACCTGGGCTTGCATCTGGCACTGACGGCAGCAGGCACAGCCAGGAACACACGGAGCCTGTGGCACTTGGAGCTACTGGTGACACTTTGATGGAGACAGATGCCACCCTCCCTTGCTGTCCCTGCACCATTTGCTGGCCTGCCTGTTGCTCCATGGAGACCTGCTGCTGCCTTGGGAAACCTGTGGATTGTCCCCACAGCACCACTGACAGACACAGGACAGGGAGACAAGGACTGACAGGCAACCAGCACAAAAGAGGCAGCCAAACACCACCCAATCCCCCCATAAATCCCTCCCATTCACACCCTGACCCCACCCCAGGCTGCTTCACCCCACAGCACCTGTGTGGTTCAGCCTCCAGCCCACCACACACTCCCAGGCAGCTTGAGATGTCTCAACCCCAAGCAAAACTCAGGACTTACTCCTGCCTGGCTTGCAGCCCTCCCAGTTCTCAGGGTACCTGGTGCATTCCTGACACCTCTACATCTTTTATTCCACAGGGCAAACTCCTTCCATCAGTTCAGTTTTTGTTTCTCCTGTTTTCCAAGCCTTGACCTCAGTTTTCAAGGTACCAGACACAAGGCACTGGAATTGGGCTGTGCCAGAGGCTGCAGCCACAGCACCTGCAGACCAAACCCACCATGGTCCTTTGGCCCAAATGCTTTATACAACTGAATCACATTTTTGTGGGGCTGCAAAAAATTCCCTTTGCTCCCATGGAATGGGTGGGGAATATGGAGCCACACACTCGGCTAAGCTCATGCCTGTGCTCCTGCTCAAGCTGCCAAATGACTGCACTGATCTGCTGGAATTGCTTTGGAATTCACACTCTGGAACCTTTTTTCACCTCATGAAATACCTCACTGGCCAGGCTGGTTCTGGAGGAGAAGCTCTGTAGCTGACACAGGTGTGTGGTGCACAAATGTGACACTTGTGCACCAAAAGCTCCACAGGGGATCAGGTCCAGGGTGCAACTTTGCAGTCACCCATGCATGGATCCTCTGGAAGCCTCACTGCTAAAATAACTCCTTAGAAAAAGCACAAGGTTTTGGTGAAATCACTTTTGCTGTGGTTTCCAAGTGACCCTCCCTCGATGCAAGGAGACATCCAGGCTCAGAGCCGGAGTGCACGAGGTTCAGCAGCATTTTGGATAAGCCTTGCCCAAACCTCCTCAACTTTAACTACTTTTGTGAATGTAAAATGCTGCTTTGGTTCCCCCAAGAGGTGTCCCTGCCACTGGGGTAACCCCAAGATACAGTGTTCCCAAAATTGCTGGTGCCAGCAGCCTTGGGTTTCCAGAGGATGTTCCACAGGGAGGGATGCTCTGGAGGGATGCTGATTGCTGATGCTATTCCTGGCTAAACAAGAGCCAGAAAACAGGACCCCAGAGGATGCTGAACCTGGGCACTGGGGATTTGCTCCCTGCTCCATGTGGGCTGTGCCAGGGGTGATGCCAGAGCAGGAACAGCCTCCATTTCTCACATCACTGCACACCAGCCACACAGAAACACCATCAAAACCTCGGGAGTGAAATCCTGCCCTGCCAGGGGTGCCAGGGAAACCAGAGGTGCAGAACCAGATCCCACAGCCACGCAGAGAATCCTGATAATCTAATCACATCTGAGATGCTACAGGTCCTGTCCAGCCCAGCCTGCCCAGCTCTGCTGCCAGCCCCCTCCTGCCTGTCAGCCCTTCTCTCAGCACAGCTTTGTTTCTTGCAGCCTAATGACTCCTTAATTCCACAGGCTTTGTCCCATAGATCTTGATTTGCCCCAGGACTGGTGGGAGGGGGCACTTTTGGGAGCTGTTGGGGCGGGAGCCAGCACGCAGAGCTCAGCCTTGGCACGAGCAAAGCTCTCATCTGTGTCTGAGCTGGAGCAACATTGCTCTTTTCCTGCCTGGAAAGATGGGGAAAAGGCACAAACAAAAGGCATTGCTTTGGAGGGACAGTGATTTCCTCCTGCACTAAGTCCTGCAAAGCCTGGGCTCACAGTTTGAATGCTGCTGTCACCCCACATTTCCTGATGGATATTCGAGTCCAATATCCACATCCCCAGGCTGTGACCTCCTCAAGCCCCTTTGGAAGATGCTCCAAAGTGTCCCCACAACTGCTCAGAGCACCAAGTTCATTGTGTCTTGCAGTAACAAAGGGTACAAGTCACACAGCAACAGGCGAGATGGAGGTGGCCAGCAGCTGCTCCTGGCTCAGTTAATGACTTTCCCCTCTTATGTTCAGAAAAAAATCAGTGTTTTCCACCTTTTATCCACATTATCCCTGCCTAGCAGCATCACCCAGCAGCTGGCAGGCACATCCTCATAGCATGAGGTGAAATGTATTTGAAAAGATGGATGGACCTTGTGGACCCACTTCCCTCTTCCTCCTGTCCACAGGATGCTGGTGCCCCTGTCCATAAGCATCCCTGTGGGAGCCCCCAAAATCCCACCAAATGGGAAATGCAAACAATAAATCCCAGAAGTGCATTCTCATGATTTACTGTCTCTCAACCACAGGGATTTCTGGGGTTAGTTGTAAGAGTAACAGATAAAACATTTCCAGGGAGTGATCTGGAAGTTGATGGTGCTGCATGGGAAAAAGAACATGTACAGAAAGTGGGATCTGCCCAGGAATGATCCCCAAGCAGAAAATTAAAAGGGAGAGTATTACAGCACTGAGTAATCTCAGCAGCTGAATTACACACAGACCTCACCATTTCATGGGATTCCTGTCTCCCAGGGAGACTTTGGTCCAGTCTTCCCCCGTCTTCAGGCACAGACAGATCTGGGGTTGGGATGCCTAGGATGCTGTTTCCCTTCCTGACAGCACCTGCCTTTTCTCCCCAAACCTGAGGGCAGCTCTCCAGATGATTTATTAACAGAGACTTATATGTCCTCCTAAACCAATCCACAACACTCACAAGCTTCCAAATTTTTAGCTGGTGGTGAAACCTGCTGCCACAGGAAGGAACTGGCAGCTCCAGTTTGGATTTGGTGTTGCTGTTGTTTGAAATCAGGTGAAATAAAGAGCCAAAATCACTGGAGTGGTTTGGCTGCCACAGAGCTCCCTGTGAGCTGTCTACTGAGCCACATTTCTTTGGCACCAAATTCCAGAGGGATCCCTGGCTCTGCAGAGGGAGGCTGTGCAGGTGAGCTGGAGCTGCTGTGCTTCCTCATCTTCAATTTTCCAGCTGCTGTTGCAGCAGGGCAGGGATGTGAATGGGAAGCAGCACTAATGCTCCATGCACAGCCCTGCTCCCACAGTCCCATGTCCCAGAAATATCATTTAAATCCTGTTTCTCCAGCTCCAGAGCTCCTGCAGCCAGAATCCTGCTGTGAGGGCTCTGCAGGAGCTCTCACGCTGGCCGAGCTGCACATTCCACTCTGTTTTCCCCCACTCCTCTCCTGTTTTCCTGTTGTTTGCTCTCAGATGTTATCACCACCAAGCAATAGCTCTGCCAGCCTCACAAACAGGTATTATCCAGCACCTGGATGGGATTTACAAACTCAACCTGCTTCAAAAATCCCGCCAGCCACATTTTTCCAAGGCAATGAGTAACTGCAGTCCCTGCTCAAGTCCAGAGGACTCGAGATCAGGCCAAAACTCACTCATCACCACAGTGCTGGAAGGGTCTGGCATTAGCTTCAATTCACAGATGGGGAATAGCCACTGAGAGGGAAAAGCTGGGTCTCATGGATGTGAAAAGCTGGAGTAAGACACATAAATATGGAGTAAACGGCCTTAAGCAAAGGAGGCTGATTTTCAGGAGCAACCAAAAGGATGGGAGCTGTGAGGGCTCTGGTGGGAGCACTCCCATGGGAATTTCCCAGTGGGTGGCCCAGGGGAGTGTGCACAGGTTGTCCCTGCTGCTCCTGCCTCCTGTTGCTTCCCAAGTGCTGCCTGTGGAATGCAAGGCTGGAGCTCACAGATGCTCTGAGGATGCACTGACACAAGACAGAACCAGTTCAGAGGGATGCGTCCTGCCACTACCTCCAGCTCTGCATCTCCCCAGCACATTTCCTGCTCTCCCAGCAAAGAACATTAAATCCAGGGATGCTTAATGGAGACTCATTGAAGCACAGCTCTGTTTCTATATACTTTGGAGTCCCAACATAATGATTATTTTCTCACCTCTTTAGCTTTTTTCTCTGGGTCTCCAAACAGAGATGGAAGCTAAACCTGAAGTTAGAATGTTTATGCTCCACCAGACATGGCACAGGGAGATCCTGACCCTGCTGGGCCCCTGGAAGCAGGAGCAGCACAATGGACAGCACCAAACTCCCTGTGGGAGTGGAGCAGCAGGACCAAACTACTCAGAGCAGGCAGAATACTACATCCCTTGGAAACCACAGGGAGAATTTGGGAAGCAGACTGTAATTAGCTGCCTTGGCCTAGGCCCAGAACACAAGCACAAGGTCCTGCTCAAACCCAGCTTCTCACAAAAGCAACCCTTGCAGTAGTGGCCAGGACCTCATCAATGTCCCCTTGGTGAAAGACAACACCTCAGTGTCCCAGTGCTGCTCTTGGTGCTGCCCCTGCATTTTCCCAGGGCATGAACATCACTTCAAGAGCTGCCCTGCAACTCCAAGTGTCCCTCAAAACTCCTGTCCCAGAAGAGGAGCAGCCAACCCAGGGAGGAAGCTCTGCCACCATCCCTGTGGGGACAATGCTGTCACACACCCCAAGACACAGCTCCAGGAAAGGGAAGCAGGTTTAATTCTGGAGACCATTGCACTTCCCAGAGGTGATGTCTGGAGGGTGCACAGGTGAGCCAGGCAGCCTGGAGCAGGTGGAAACTGGAGGCACCACGGGTTTGTAAGAACAGAGCACCCAGCAGAACCACACTGGGGTGCAATGGAGATCCAACCACAACTCTCATCTGGGAGAGGAGATGGCTCCAACCTAAGCCTTGATCCCATTGATGCTGAGAGACACAACCAACCCATCAGCTTTCAGAACAGGGACTGTGCCCCAGGGCTGGGGGCAGTCAGTGACACTAGGGGGAACACCAAAGTGGGAGGCACATCCCAGCACCCCTGGGCCAGCTCTCTGGGCAGAAAGGGTGTAAGAGCTGGAAAACTGCTGCTGCATACAGGGAAGGGACCCTGGCACCATGGTTCATCTCAGGTCACCACTGGTCTAATGACAGCCAGGCAGAAGCCTGGGCTGTCCCAGGAGCAGCAGTAGGTCTGAGACAAAGGTGAGGGACTCCACCTCAGGGGTGCATATGGAAAGTGGTCTGGGTGAGGCTGGCAGGGATTGGGGCGTCGAGTGGACTGAGGTGGCATGTCAGGACTGGGTGTCAGGAGAGGGGTGTTGGGGATGCAGTGTCAGAATTGGGGTGTTGGGAGTGGGGTTTCATGAGCTGGGTGCTCAGACTGAGTTGTTGGGAGCAGGGTGCTGGGAATGGGATGTCAGGAGCCGCCTGGGTGTGCACAAGTGTGAAGGGATGTGAAAGTGCTCATTCAGGCCAAGTCCTGCTTTGCCTTCTCTATCCCACCACCCTGTCCCAACCTTCCCAAGGGCTCCAGACCTGTCCCACCACCACTGCCAGGAGAGGTCTGGGGAGCAGAGAGAGACAGGCAGGTGTGAGAGCAGGGGGACCATGGTACCCTTACAGCACCAAGCCCTCGGTGGCCCAGCTCACCCGGGACGCCCCCTCGTACCTTGCAGTCCGTCAGGCAGGATCTGACCGAGTACTCTTCCGACTGCAAGTACTTCTCCAGCAAGAGGTCGAACTCCTCGTATTTTTCCTGAGCGTGTTGGTCCAGCCGCTGGTACGCCTGGACGCAGCTGCTACAGGCCTCCCCTCCCAGCGCCCCGGCCGCCGCCACCACCAGGTCCACCATCAGGTTGTCCAGGCTGCAGTCCAGGCCGTCGGGGCCGGCCATCTCCCGCAGCAGGTCCCAGATCGTGTAAGTATCACAAAAGGAGAGGTTGAAGTTCCTGAAGTAAGCCTGCAGGAAGGTCCTTTTGGAGGAGGGCGAGGCGAAGAAGGGCGCGGCGGCGGCGGCAGCGGCGGCGGCGGGGGGCGAGCGCAGCGGCGCTCCGGGGGCCCGCGGGCGCTGCGGGGCGAGCAGCCGGGCGCACGCCGAGTCCAGGTCCCCGCGGGCGGCGGGGCAGGGCCCGCCGGGGCCGCGGCTCAGGTTGCCCAGCAGGGCCTCGCAGCTGCCGCCGCCACCGCCGCCGCCGCCGCCCGCCGGCTCGGCCGCCAGCAGCGCCCGCGGCCCGCGGCCCCGCGGCCGCTCCCGCGCCCGCAGCTTGGCCCCGGCGCAGAGCCACAGATGGTCGGAGAGGAGCACGGTGAAGAAGAGGAGCGAGGCGAGCGACAGGCGCCATTTCTGCGCCCGCTCGGGGTCGGCCACCGGCTTGTCGCTGCGGCGCGGCGCGCAGCACACGGCCCCGCCGGCGGCGCCCCCGCGGGGGGACATCCAGGCGCCGCGGATCATGCCGGGGGCGCGCGGGCGGCGGGCGGGCAGCGCCGCGCTGCCGCCGCTGTCACCTGCCCCGCGCCGCCGCCGCCGCCATGCCCGCGCCGCCCCCGCCGCGCCCCGCCGCCGCCGCCCGCCCCGGCCCCGCTCCCGGCCCCAGGCATGCCCCGGCCGCCCTCACTCGGCTTTCCGCTTGCCCCGGCGCGGTGCCGGGGCCGCGCCGCGCCCGCCGCCGCCGCCGCCCGGCCCCATCGCCCTCAGTCTGTCGCCATCTTCGGCCGCGCCGCCAACACCTTGAGGAGCCGCGAGCGCTGCGCCTGCGCGCTGCCTCCGCTCCGCCGGCACCGGCACGGCCGCGGCCCGGCCCGCGCTGCCGAGGTGCTGAAGGACAGCTCCGCTCGGCTCGGCTCGGCTCCGCGGGCCGGGCCGGGCCGGGCCCCGCACACCGCCGCTGCCCCCGCGGCAGCTCCGCGCTCAGCCTCACCCCCACCCTCACCGTCACCTCATCCGCACCCTCAGGCTCACCCTCTTCCTCAGCCTTCCCGCCACTTCACCCCCACTGTCATCCTCACCCTCATCCTCACCTCACCTTTGCCGTCATCTTCACACTCACCCTCACTTGAATCCTCACCTCATCCTCCCCTCACGGACTGGTCCCATCCCCATCCCCGGTGTCAACAGGTCGCAGTGGAGAGGGGCCATGGGGGCTCCAGCAGCACCACACACACGGTGCTGTCCCCTCAGAGGGTGTCCCCTCACTGCCCACACACCCACAGAGAGCCCCCAGTGATTCCTTTTCTGAGGGACTGGGAGAGGAATATCACCGAACAACAAAAGCAGCTTCCAGGGACATCCCTTATTCATGTCCTTAAATCCCTGTTTGGGGGTTCTTGGCATGGCTAAACCCTTGGAGACCATCAGCTCTCTGGGAGTGGAAAATAAAGCAGCGGAGGGAGCTGGAAAAGGGCTCAGGCTGGAGAAAAGAAGGCTCAGGGGATCTTCTGGCTCTGCACAACTCCCTGACAGGAGGGGACAGCCAGGAGGGTCGGGCTCTGCTCCCAGGGAACAACAGACAGGACAGGGGGAAATAGCCACAAGTTGCACTAATGAAGGTTTAGGTGGGATATTCAGGAAATTTTCTTCACTGAAAAGGTAGTCAGGCATTGAAACAGACACCAAGGAAAGCAATGAAATCACTGTCCCTGGAAATGGTCAATATCATGTGGATGTGGCACTTGGGAATATGGATTAGTGGTGGCCTTGGCAGTGCTGGTGTGATGGTTGGATTTGATGGTCTCTGAGAGCCACTCCAACTTAAATGACTCCATAATTTTATGGACATGAAACCCCAGTGTACACAGAACAGAGAGCAGAGCCTGTTTGGAGGCTCCTTCTCCATCCTCAGCCTTGGGCACTGCCCCAGCTGTGGGAATTGGTTCAGGTGCTCCTATTCCTGGGGTTTTCCTCAAGCTCTGTCCCAAAATGAACCAGTTCCTCAGAAGCCATGAGGTGCTGGAGCTGGTTACCCAAGCTCCCTCAGGAGAGTGGGATCCTGTAGGCACAGGGAAAGACACCAGAGGCTTCTTCCTTCTCCTGTTTATATCCTAACCTGTGAGGAAGCCATGGGAAAGGGGCTCTCATGGAGGGGCTGTCACCTCAGCTGGTGCCATTAGTCACAAAGGCCACGGTGAGTGAGCTGCTCACGCTCCAACAGCTCAGCCCTGGCTGAGGCACTGAGGGAGGGAAACACCTGGTGCAGAGCCAGGAGAGGTTTTACAGCCGGAACGAACAAATGCTGAACGTCACCCGGAGTGATATAAGGATCTGCAACCCAGGCTGGAGGCTCAGCTCTTCTGAGCCGTGGCACAGACACCTGTGACTCCCTCAGGGGCTGCTTTCCTCTGGATCTTCCAGCCCATCCCTTCCTGCTTCCCCAGCATGTCCACAGCCCCCTGGGAGGAGATGCTGGAATAGCTGAGAGCGCTGTTCCTGCAGGTCTGCAGTTCCTGTGGTGGTTTTCTTTCCCAGGACTGTCTGTGCCTGCTCTGTGCACACAGGAGCAGACCAATGTTTGGTTTAGGTTGGAAGGGAGTTTTAAACATCACCTTGTCCATCCCTCTGCCATGGACAGGGACACCTTCCACTAGCCCAGGTTGTTCCAAGCCCTGTCCAACCTGGCCTTGGACACTTCCAAGGATCCAGGGGCAGCCCCAACTTCTCTGGGCAACCTGTGCCAGAGTCTTCCCACCTCATCACCCCCACAGGGAAGAATTTCTTCCCAATATCCCGTCTAAACTTCCCTTCTCTTGAGTTTAGAGCCATTCCCTGCTGTCTGTCCCACCACTCCATGTCTCAGGGGGAGTGCTGCAGGCAGATCAGCACTGTCCTGTCTTGTCCTGTCTTATCCTGTCCAGGTCTAGGAAGAGCTGAAGCAGTAACAGAGCTCCTCCAAGCCTTGTGCACCCTGTTATTTATGGGACACTGAGTCCTGCTGTCCTTTCTCTCTTATTTCCTGTCTGTCCCCACAAAGCCCCACTCGTTCCCATACTTTTCCAGCTTTCTCCCCAGCCTGAGGACTCAGCTTCCTTCCTGCCCCACAACTCCTGGTCCCTTTGTGTCCCTGGGGCTGAATGAAACCAGGAGGGAGGGCATGGAGAGGGTGTCCCAGAGAGGCACCAGGCAGGAGCCCCCTGCCCATCCCTGACCTCTGCTCCCCTCCCCTGTGCTCCCACAGGGCTGTGACAGGAGCTCATCACTCCCATTCCAGTTCATCCACCACAGAGCCTGTGCCCAGCTCAGCATCACCTGCTGAGATGAGGCTGCACCAGCCCTGTTTGCTGACGGCTCCGTTTCCAGGGCACAGCGCTATTTCCACCCAGGAGTTTCCTCTGCCTGGCAAAACACTATCTGCTCCTCCCACTCCCTGCAAAACCAGCGGCTCACACATGACCCTTCAGGAGAGAACAGCTTTGTTCAGCCCTCCTCTGGTTTCTCTCCCTCTACTGCTGCTGCTGGTGTACTAAGGGCAGCGTTGTATGAACGTTTTGCTGCCGGTATTCCAAGGGAAATGTGGTTTATGGATGTTTTGCTTACTCCAAGCAGATATGGACAGGCTGGTGCTGAAGTCCTGTTTCTCGGGTGGGAGAGGCAGCTCTGACAGCCTCTGCCTCCCAGGAGGATTCCCTGGGGAATCTGGAGTTTCCATGATTACCTTGGCGGGGATAACTAGGGAGAAAGTCATCATCAGCACAAGGTGTTTTCTCACCGCCCACTGTGCCAGCCAAGGCTTGGTCTGACAAAGGACTTCAATGATGTGTTTTAATGGGATTGTGATCCCACCCCTTGTTTGTCGTGGGGTGACAGTCCTGGCAGGCCCTGCTGTCCCCACAGCTCCCAGACACAGTTAAGGGACATCCCCAGCTGTGTGGGCACTGGAGTTTTGGGGAATCTCCCAAGGGATGTCCCCAGGGTGGGATGTTTTGCTGCAGCCAGAATTCAGCTGGGGTTGCTTCAGAGGGAGAGGCACTGAGAGCTCCCCAGACAGAGAGTAAATCAAGGATAATCACATCTAATGGCCAAAATGTGGGGAAGGAGTGGACATACTGGACATTTTTGGAATCAGGCTGGGAAATGCGGTGAAGTGCTTGGTGCCTGGTGTCAGACATCACTAGTGCCCTGCCAGCGCTGTCCCTTGTCCTCTCCTGGCACCAGGCTGTGAGAGGATGGCTGCTTCCAAGTGGGGGCTCAGGGACCCCTTTTCCAGGGGGTACCACATAGTCTCACCCCATCAGCACTGCCCGTCCCGCTCCCATTCACAAATCCCACCCCCAGCTGGATCCACGCCCTCCTGACCTCGGTGGCCTCGTGTGGCGCCGCTTGGCCGCGTTTGGAGGCATCTGTGGAATGATGACAGCAGTGTCCAGCCCTGCTGCTATACGGCCCTCCCGGGACAGCCCGGCCCGGCCCGCCAGGCTCCTCGGGAAAGGGCTGATTGCTTCAGCTCCCGAACAATGGGTGCTGGCGGGGGCTCTCAGCCAGCCTCCAGGGCAGGGGCTGCTTTTCATAGAATCATGGGATCACTGAGGTTGGAAAGGGCTTCCAAGGTCATCAAGCCCAACTTTTGACCGATCTCCATCTGGTCAACAAGCCCAGAGCACTGAGTGTCACATCCAGTCCTTCCTTACACACTTTCAGGGATGAGGAATCCCCGGGCAGCCCCTTCCAATGCCTGACCACCCTTTCCATGAAGAAATTCCTCCTGATGTCCAACCTAAATCTTTCCTGGGACAGCTTGAGGCTGTGTCCTCTCCTCCTGTCCCTGTTCCCTGGTAGCAAAGCCCGACTCCTCCAGCTGCCCCCTCCCATCAGGGAGTTGTGGAGAAGGTCCCCCCGAGCCTCCTTTTCTCCAGGCTGAGCACTCCCAGCCTGTTTCTCCAGACCTTTCCCTCAGTTCAGTGCCTGACCACCCTCTAGGGGAAGAACCTTTTCCTAATATCCAACCAAACCCTCCCTGACACCGCTCCAGCCATTCCCTGGTCACCAGACAGAAGAGCTCACTCCTTGTCCCTCACCCTCAGCTGCCATCAGGCCGTGGATTGAAGGGGTCTGGAGAGTGGTGGCAGAGGTGGCACGGTGGCAGAGGTGGCACAGCAAGCTATGACAGCTGTGAGCCAGGGGCACAGCTCCCCTGGCCGGGCTGGCTGCAGCCTCATGCTGCTCCCAGCTGTGAGCGCTCGGAGCAAGGGAGGGGAGCAGCGAGAGGGTTTTACAGCCCACAAGAGCAGATGTTGCTAATTGAGCCTTTGAGTTCCATGCCAAGCCATGGCATGGAGGCTCTGCCCGGCTTTCAGAACCACTGCCAGGTCCCTGGCTTTGAAGACGGTGGGGGTGGGAGAGGGGGCTGTTGAGGGGGTTCATGTGTGGATATCTGATTGGGCACAGAGCCCGAGGCCAGGCTGATAGACCCGGCAACTGCTGGGAGCCTCATCCTGCTGGAATGATGATCCTCAAAATTGCTCCTCATCCAGGGCTGGGTCAGGACTCAGAGTGGAGGGGAAGGTAACACCCGCAGCCACACGTGGCTCCTCAGTCCCCTGTTATTTGGTGGTTGAACATGAAGAAACCCTTGAGAGCAATGCCAGGTGCTGGAGCTGCCCGAGAGGAGAGAGAGAGGAGCCAACACCTGGTTCCATCAGAGCATCCTGCGAGACCTGGCACAGGGTGCCCAGAGAAGCTGTGGCTGCTCTTGGACGGCTGGAAGTGTCCGAGGCCAGCTTGGATGGCGGTGGGAACAGCCTGGTGTGGCGGAAGGTGTCGCTGCCGGTGTTTCGGGTTCCTGTCCCCGGTCCCTGTCCCTGTCCCGGTCCCGGTGCCGTTCGGGGCTGCGCCCGGCGCTCTGCTGCCCTCGCGCGGCCACTGCGGTCACTGCAGCGCGGGGACAGCGCGGGGACAGCGGGGGGACAGAAGGGACAGCGCCACCCGGGGTCCCCAAATGACCGCAAAAGAGCCCCAAAGCACCCAGCCCGTGGAGGGGACAGGGGCTACCACCCACCCCCGTGGCGTAAGGACAGGTGTCCCTCCGTGCAGCGCTGGCAGAAGCCGGGGAGCTTCCCCTGTGCCTGGGGACAGGGCGGGGGTCACCTCGATGGCGAGGTCACCTGGAGCTTAAACAGAGCAGGCAGGTGTGTGGGGAGCCCCAGGTGAGGCTGCTCAGGGACCTCCTCACCCTCCTCCCTCACTCTTCCCCTCCTTTCCCCATGCTATGTGCCCCTGGTGGTTCCCCTGTGTCGAAATGGGGTGGAGTCCAAAGGGGTGCAGGATGATTGAGGGCAAGTAGAGACGAGGAAAAATTGGGGGGCTGAAAAAGGGGAGGGAGGTCAAAGAGAGGTGGGAGGATGACAAAAATGTATTGGGAAAAGGAGACTGAGAGGTTGATGAAAAACGGGAGACTGAAAAGGTGCAGGAGCCTAAGGAATAACTGGAGACCATTAAATTAAGTGGGCACTTAATATAAAGCTGTGGCCAAAAATGGGTGGAAGGCCAAGGGGGACAGGGACGTGGGAAAAAAAGTGGGGTACAAAGGGATGCTGAATTAATAGAGAAGCCCCTAAAAATGCGGGGGCTGGAAGGGAGTGGGAGGTGGGGCTTGGTGGTGCTCCCTGCCTGCCCCGCCTGCTTTTCCCTGCTTTTCCCTGCCTTTCCCAGCCCTCCCCTGCCCTTCCCAGCCCCACGGCTCCGTGTCATGGAGCGGGGCGTGCGCTAGAGGCCAGCCGAGCTCCACGAGAGCGGCCCGGGAGGAGCCCCTGCCATCCAGCCCCGGCTGCCTGCCCATGGTCACCCCCAGCCCCGAGCATCCCACATCCCGGATTGCCCCCACAGCCAGGAGCATTCCCCAACAGGAGCATCCCCGCAGCCTGGAGCATCCCTGCCGGTCCTGAATCCCCTGCCAATCCCAATATCCCTGCCAGCCTCAAGCACTCTTCCAGCCCTGAGCAGTCCAGAGAGCTTCTGGCAGCCCTGGGAGTCCCTGACAGCATCCCTGCAGTCCCCAACACCCCTGGCAGCATCCCTGTATCCTTGGAAACAACTCTGCAGCCTCGGGCATCCCTGACAGCATTCCTGCAAAGTACCTGGATCTTCCCCCAGCCTGGAGCACAGCCCAGCCTCACTGGACCTGGAGACTGGGAGGTTTTGGGCTGGGGGTATTTGGTACTTCTGCTTGTCTGTGGGATTTATAGATTCTTGTATTTTATTGAAATCCAAAACCTGGAGTGTTACTTTGCAGGGAGCAGCTGCCTCTGTGGGAGCTGTTGTGGTTCCACAGTAAATCTGGGAAATGTTCCCTTTTTCACCAGTTTCAGGTCAGGTGGGGTGGGGGCTCTGTGCACTGGGGCCCTGCTGCCAGAAGCTGCTGCTGGCATTAAAAGAGGAATGAAGGGATGCAGGACATCCCAGCTGTGGCAGTGTGACAGACACACAGCCCTCCCTGGGGGTCCCTCCCAGCCCCCTCCTGTCCCTGCAGAAGGGGCTCCCAGCTGGGAGCTGGCTCTGCCTCCCAGATCCCATCTAGAGCCAGAAAGTGTTTCCTGATGTTTCACCTCCACTTCACCCCGGGCTCCACGTGGATGGGGCAGCTGTGGCCTCGCAGCCTGTCCCGTCCCCACACACCCACAGCTCCTCTGCTGCTCCAGCTGGGCTGGGGATGCTCCCTAGCCTCACCCACACCCCCTCAGTGGCTTCTCCCTGCAGGGCATCAGCCTATCCACCCCATCCTGCACAGAGAGAGCAGAGGCAGCATGGGCACCACCTTGGGATGGCTCCTCGGGGTGGGCAATCCCTTTTCTCACGGCCCTCCTCTCTCTGGCAGTGCCACCTCAGCTCCCACACCCCTCACTCAGCATCAGAGCCACGCTGCCACCCCCCTGGATGCTCAGGGATCAATCCCACGGGTGTTTGGCTGCCTGGGCAGAGTGTCCTGGGCATGGGGACCAGCAGGGCAGGGGTGTGCGGCCACTGCTCGGGGCAGAAGAGCAGCTGTGTTTATTTTCCATCTGCTGCAGGGAACAACAGGGGAAATTTTTTTTTTTTTTGTTGTTATTCATTTTATTTTTTCGAGGCTTTGTGTGTTCTTCACCAGCCAGAATCCATCATGTAAACATCCTGCTGTGTCTTTAGGAGGGGGGAGGTGTTTGGCCTCCCACTCTGCAGGGCTGGCTCTCTTGCCCACCCCCACCCATCACAGGGGGCGCAGCAGAGTGCCAAAATCTCTCTAGCTCAGCATGGTCCCTGTGACCTGGCTGCTCACCCCAAGGATCCCCAGGAATCCCCAGGAATGCAGGAGATATCCTGGCTGCAGACTGCTGCCAGTGCCAGCCCCGAGTGCAGCATCCAACAGACAAATATCTGCCAAAAACGGCTCATGCTGTCCTTTCAGAGGGAGAGGAGGTGATGCCTGCTGGGGGAACAGAGAAGGGGATGTCCTGGGGTCAGTGGGTTGGGATACCCCAGGAAAGCTCCCCACCTGCACCCTGTGGACAGTGGAATCTCAGCCAGAGTGTGTGGGAGGCAGAGAGAACAGGAGGCTGAAAGGAGGCAGAAAAACACCAGGATTTGGGATCACCATGAACCTGTGGGCTTGCTGCGAGCATCCCTCAAGGCTTTCCTGCCCCATGCTGCAGGCAGCAGCACAGGCATCTCCTGCTGGGCTGTGGGGCTGGATTAACCAGCAGAGTGTCCCAGGCAGTCTCCAGAGTTCTGTGATTGGAATCCAAACGAGCAGGGGCTCCCCAACCCCTTCACCCCTTCTGCCTCCACATCACCTGCCTGCCCAGCTCCTGTCCCTCTGCTGTGGGGACTCAGGGACATGGAGCAGGAGGCACTGAGCTGGTGGCAGAGGGCTCTGGAAGAATGTGGTCAATCACTCTGTTAAAATTCCCATTCCCTCATGCAGTGTGAGGGGAGGGACAGCCCTCACACACGCTGCTGCTGCCAAGGCTTCATCAGCAGGTTTGTTCCGAGTTGTGGCCAGCCTGATTAATCCAGGCTGCCTCTGCTGGGCTGCTGATTCCTGAGCCTGCCAGAGAGCACATTTGGGACTATTATGCACAGAAAATTGTGCAGGTTCTGGCTGAATTACCGGTGTCCAGGGAAACGGAGCATTCCCTCGGTGGCACCGATGCTAATGGCACTGCAGCAGGGCTGGTGTCTCTCTGTGGGTGACAGACTGACTTGGGGACAAACCCCAAAGCTCCAAGGGACATCAGTCCTGCTCTGAATGGGAGAGGCTCAGAGCATCATCATCTCCAGTGGGGGGGAGAGGAAGAATTTGGCTTTGAAAAAATCAGCATCCTCAGGCTGAGGGGCAGCTCTGGGGGCTGGGGTGAGGGCTGTGGGGACATCCAGCCTTGAATGGGGACATCAAAGCTCCAATAGAGCCCTCCAGACTCCAATAGGGCCATCCAGGCTCTATTGGGACCAGAAGCACAGCCCCAGCACCCAGGAGAATTTGGCGACTGCGGCTTGGCTTTGTTTACCCTGCAACTTGGGCTGTGGCTGGAGTTTGTTAAGGGGTCAGGGGGGTTTGGGTTGTTTTCCTGTACTTTACAATTTCCTATGTGGGACTTTATGAGACGAGAGGGCGCCTCCAGCCACAGAGACACTTTGGTTTGGGTTAGAAACTGAAGGAAGGGAAGGAATAAATGCACCCAGGCATCGCCTCCCCCTCCCTGCCGCCTCGCTATCTCTGCTCAGTCCCTCACCAGCTTCCTCTGGCTTGGGGGAACCTTGTTTAAAGCAAACACAATATATTTTTAACGAGGCCTGTTAATTAGCCCTGGCCCCAGCCCGCTGCACACGGCTTCCTTGGAGCTGGGGCTCTCCAGCTCTGTCAGGGAATCACAGAATCGCTGGGGTTGGAAAAGCCCTCTGAGATCATCGGTGTCACTGTCCCCCAGCACTGCCACGACTAACAATGTCCCCAAGCACCACATCCACACGGCTTTAAAACCCCTCCAGGGGTGGGGACTCCACTGGACAACCCTTTCCATGAAGAAATGTTCCCTAATATCCAACCTAAACCTCTCCTGGGGCACCATGAGGCTGTTTTCTCTTGTCCTGTTCCTTGGAGCCTAGCCAGATCTGCTTCTTCTGCCCCGTGTGCAGGCTGAGGGCAGGTCCCCATCGTGCCAGGGTGACATTCCCCCTTGTCACAGCAGCTTCCTGCTGGCATCCTGCTCCAGGCACGGGCAGCTGCTGCCCCAGGACCTGCCCCTGGCACTTGTTTTTGCACAAACACCCTGGCTGCTGCATTGATAAGGTGCCAGCAGTGCCTTTCCCTGCTCTCCCAGGCCCTGAGGGCAAACATTCCTGGCATATTTGTCATGTTCAGCTCAATACAGCATCCTTCAGAAAAGAAAAAAAAAAAAAAAAAAAATCAAATAAAAGAAAATCCGGTTCTTCCACTGCTGCCTTCAGTGTTCTTTTACACTTCAGCTTTTTCATTCCAGCCCTGAAGAACCCTCTGGATGGGAAGGCCTGGAGAGCTGCAGGGCTGGGGGGGGGCTCAGCTGGTGATGGGGACACTGGGGAACCCCCACTGTGTCCCCTGATACCCACAGGGACCTGGGGAGAAGGGAGCTGGAGGAGCAGTGGGGCAGGTGCTCGTGGGGCTTGTGGGTGGCAGGGACATGGGGAGGGTGGCACTGAGACCTCAAAAGCAGAGAAAGTGTTTCACATTGTGTGTTTTTATTAAGTTAAACAGAGCTGCCTGCCACTCCCGGTGTCCAGGGGCTGAGTCCACTGTGGTGGCACCAGATCTGTCACCCCAAAGCTGGCCCAGCACCCCCATCCCACTCCTCTCCCTCCCCACCAACCACCCTCCTTTGTGCCCTTTGTTCTTCCACCAAAGCTCTCAACCCACCCTCCTGCAGGTTTATAAACACTGGCTTTGAGGCCAGCAGCTGAGTTCCATCCCAAAACTCAGGAATGGCCCTTCCTGGCTTTGGGCACTCCCGTGCCTGGAGCTGCTCCTGTTCAAAGGCCACCTGGCTCCGGGGGCGAGCAGCTTCAGAGAGCTCTCCCAGCTTGGGAAAAAACCTCTCCCAGCTGTTTTTGCCTCCCCAGCCCCGTGGATGAGGCATGTGCTGCACAATTGGTGCCACCTCTGCCAGGAACACAGCCCCAGGGGTGGGATGGGATGGGATGGGATGGGATGGGATGGGATGGGATGGGATGGGATGGGATCAATGGGATGGGGGCCACAGCTGCCCCCCAGGATGTGGGTCTGGGGGAGTCCAAGGAGCTGGGGGATTGGGGAAGCAGCAGGAAGGGGTGTGGGCAAATCCCTGCCCCTGTGGGAAGCTGCCCATCCCACCCTGCCAAGACCCAGCAATGCTCACGGCTTTCCCACTCCCACCCCCAAATCCACCCCCAGGAAAGTGATGTTTTTGGAGGAGAATGAAAGGAAAGCCAGGGAACACTTGCTGTGCTAATTCTGTCAGGGAGCCAAGGAATATGAAGCACCCCTTTGTTTTTTTGGAGCAATTATCCTCCACAATTTGGCTTTTGGTGTCTCCATGTGTGTGAAATGAGGGATTATATCCCCCTTATCCATGGGGGGATCGCTGCCTCCTCCCCGCACTGCCCTGTGCTCCCACCTTCTCCCTCCCCCATTCTTGGGCTGTGTCGCTCTGGGTGCCCAGTCCAGCTCCCCCTGCCCTGCTCAGTGAGTCAGAAAGATGCAGAGCATCCCTAAAACACAATCCTGCAATCACTGAGGCTGGAAACCCCTCCAAGACTGAGCCCAACCTGTGACAAATCCCAGCCCAGAGCACTGAGTGTGGCATCCAGGTGTTCCTTGGACACCTCCAGAGATGGGGACTGCAAACCTCTCTGGGCAGCCCCTGCCAAGGCCTGGCCACCCTTTCCACGAAAAAATTCATCCTGATCAGTGAATTCTGGTCACAGATGTTTGCCACAGCAAAGCATTGTGGCTGTTTCCCCAAGCCATCACCTGCAGCACCCCAGCATCCCCCTGGAATGGATTCCCCTCATCCCAATTCCCACCCAAACAGTCCCATGGGTTCCTCTGGGATCCAGCAGTCAGGCAGCTGCTGTACCACTCCAGGGAGTCTCTGATGCTCTGGAACTCCAGGATCCCCCATGGCCACAGCCCCACCCATGAGCTGTGTGATGGGGAGGCAGGAGCTTCGTGCTCCCTGTGCTGGCCTAGATCCCACCACACAGATTTCCAAGCTCCAGAGATGGGATTTGGGCTGGCAAATGCTCTGCAGTGGCTCCACAGCCTCCCCCTGCTCCAGCTGCCCCCACACTTGGCTCTCCATCACAGCAGCTCCTTCCATATCCCATTCCTGAGCCAAAAGCTCCCTGAAACCCCCCTTATCTCTCCTCAGGGCTGCCAGGTTTTACAAGGGGCTTTACTTTAATGCACAGAGCAAATCTGACAGGTATAAAAGCAGAGCCTGGAATGCTGCAGGGCCAGCCCTGCCTGGGGACACAGCTCTGGGGTCCCCTCCATGGTGCTGCCAGCCTCAAATGTGACACTGGAAACAGCTGCCAGAGAAAACATTCCTGGGTTTGCTGGATGAAGGATTTGAGCAGAGTTCCTGCCTTTCCTCTCAGTGTCTGAAGGGAGCTTATGGAAAAGGTGGTGAGTGGCTTTTTACATGGACAGGCAGTGACAGGAAAAGGGGAAATAGATTTAAATTAAAAGATGGGAGATTTACATTGGCTATTAGGAGGAAATTCTGGGCACAGGTTGCCCAGAGCAGCTGTGGCTGCCCCTGGATCCCTGGAGGTGTCCCAGGCCAGGTTGGACAGGGCTTGGAGCACCCTGGAATAGTGAAAGGTGTCCCTGCCCATGACAGGGGTGGCACTGGATGAGCTTTAAGGTCTTTTCCAACCCAAACCACTCCATGATTCTGTGATTTAGCAGCTCTCCCATCTCTACTTGTCACATGGAAGGGACTGGAGGCCTCACATGCACAGAGGTCACGGCAGGGAGAAATCTGGAAAGCTCTGTGTGTCCCTGTAGGAACACACGTATGTTCCCTGTAGGGAAACCACAGCAGGATAAACAAGGCTGAGCTCTGGGGAGCCACTCTGACCCCCCTCTCTCATCCCTCCTCCAGCTGCAGCTGCCTCTGGTTTGCAGAGGGTCCAGGGGGCTGGGAAACCTGGAAGCAGCCTGGGCTGAACAGGATGTGAGCAGGAGCATCTGTCCAGCAGTGCTGGGGCAAGGACACAGCTCCTGGGGAGCAGGGGAGTGGGCTGGGGGCCAGCAGTGCTGGGGGTGATGGGGATTGCATCAGGAGCATCCTGATCCTGCAGCCCCAGGTGCTCCCTGCACAGTGTGACAGCAAGCCAGGCTGGGAGAGCTGGGGGTGTTCACCTGGAGAAGAGAAGGCTCCAGGCAGAACTTAGAGCCCCTTCCAGTGCCTAAAGGAGAGCTGCAGAGAGACTTGGGACAGGACACAGGGAATGGTTTCCCACTGCTAGAGGATGGGGATGGATGGGATATTGGGAAGGAATTCTTCCCTGTGAGGGTGAGGAGACCCTGGCACAGGGAAGAGAAGCTGTGGTTGCCCCTGGATCCCTGGAAGAGTCCAAGCTCAAGCTGGATGGGTCTTGGAGCAACTTGGGATAATGGAAGGTGTCCATGGAGGGAGTGGAAGGACATCCTGGTCTGTCCAGCCCTTTCCGACCAGGGCAGTCTGTGATTCCCTGATTCCCTGTGCTCTCTGTTCACTCCCCATGCTGCTGGGATGCTTTGCTTCCCTTTCTTCAGGACTGCAAATCAAGGTTTGGAAGCAGCAGCTGCAAAAGTGTGGGTGAAAAACAAGAACCTGTGACTTAAATTTGGGGGTTTATATCTGTGTGAAGGTTCTTTGTGCACTCTTGGAGCTGGTGATCCTGATGGGAGCTGCTGTGATTCCTGGAGGATTCAATGGCAGTTCTGCAGGAGGTTTAGTCCCAACAAAAGAGAGGAAGAACAAAACCACCTGGAGGAAGCAGTGGAACCCATTTCCTATTGGAGTGGCTGGGAAGAGCAGGAATCCCTGCCCAAAGCAGCACTGGGCTCGTGCAAGGTCTGGCCAAGAATTAGCCTGATTGTTTAATGAGCTTCCCACAGGATGAGGACGTGGATGGAGCAATTCCAATCCATGGAAGGGGACACAGCAGCACTGGTGGGTGTGGGGCACCCAGGTGCTCCTCAACACCCCACAACCCCAGCAAGCAGTGGATTTTGTTATCAGGAGCACCTGGCAGAGCCCCAGCTGCTCCAGCTGGGATGGGATGGGGGTGTCCTGGCACAGGGTCCGAGGGACGAGCCAGCCCCTCTGCTCCTGGCCATTCCTCGGGAACATCTCTGCCTGGAGGCTTTAATGACAAAGCCAAATGTGTGTGAGGAGGTGTAAGCCAAGGAGCTGGTGCCAGGTCCTGCTACCTACTTAATACCTGGGGCCTGTGCCGTGCTGACGATTCCCACCTGGACAATGAATATTTTTAGCACTCTGCTAGAGTGCTTTTAGTGCCCGGAGAGGCCGTTCCTGGCCGCCTCCAAAGGCGGTGCTGGGGCTGCTGATGTTATTCCAAGGATGTCTTCCCCTATACAGATCCCAAGGGACTTGCAGAATATCCTGCTCTCTTTCTCTTTTCTGATGATATTTCTTTTTCGACTTTCTCTGATGTAAGCGGAAATAAATCCTCTGCTTTGGAAACAGGGAAAACTGCCGGGCTCTTCCCTGCCCCAGCACCGGGCACGGAGCGGGGACAAAGGGCAGATCTGTCCCTCCTCACCCCCTCTGGACCTGGGGCTGAAGGCAAGAGCAGAAAGGAGGGCTGGCCCCTACCCTGTGGTGGGAGAGGGGGGCTCCATCTGGAAGCACTAAGGACGGGGGAAAGCCGAGTTTCCAGTATTGTGTTTGGCCGGGATCTTGTTGTAGCGACTGCTGTTAATGCAAATCCCGGGGTGATTCACTCCAGCTCACTTAGCGCGGGCCAGAGGCAAAAAAGCAGAATTGCTCCAGCTGGAGCCAGCAGCCAGGGCAGGAGAGGAGGAGGAGGAGGAGGAGGAAGATGCCCAGCTCCACAGGCTGCCCGGACCTCCTCACGATCCCTGGACATCCCTCTGGGGTATTTTCTGGGCTTTTGGGATCATATTCCCAACATTTTTGGCAGTTGTTTATACCCACGGCAGCAGGGGATGAACACCCACCCTGATCCCCAGAAAGAGCCTGCACTGCCTGAGCTCTGGGGGCTTTGGGAGGTGTGTCCCACCCAGGGGCCCCCACTGCCTGCACTCCTCTGCTCTGCTTATCCCTCTCAGAAGAGCTTTTTAACTGGCTGGTTTAAGTAGGATGGTTGGTGATTCCTGAAGGAAGTGTCGGGAGTTGGCACAGGCAGCTTGTCACAAGCAGCCACTGGAGGCAGGATCTGCTTTTCCAAACAAATTCCTCAGCCCTGGAGCATCCCCACCGGTATCTCCTCGGGTTACTCCGCTAATCCCGGCGGGATGTTTCCTGCTGGCCAGGGAAGGGCAGAGGCATTGCTGATAACTGGGAGATGCCTGGGGTGGGAGGTGCCAGGATCCTCCATCCTGTGCTGGAGGACACACGTGGCAGCCCCAGGGTCACTTCTCACCTTGGGCAGAGCTCTGGAGAGCTTCACCCAGGAATGAGAAAATTCCCTGTGACGTGGGGAGTGAGCCCTGACACCTCTCCTTGGCCAGGGGCAGGAGCTGTGGATTGCTGGAGAGGGTGTTCCTGCCCTCCCAGGGATCCATGTCCTGGCCCTTCCCACACCCAGGGCACGGGCAGGGGCAGCAGGTGACAATTTGAGCAAAAACTGATCCCATTCCAGGTTCCTGAAGTCATTGTGCCTTTGCAATGTGCTAATTCCTGGGGCCTGCACAATAATTAATTCCAGATCCCGGAGAAGTTTTGCAGGAGGGCGATGGGTCTTGGCAGCCCTTCCCACCTCCAGCACGGGGAACCTGCAGCTGCCCTGGGATGTGGCACAGCTCCTGCTGGGGGAGGGATGCTGGGAAGGGCATCAGCTTCCTGGGACGCTGCAGGGCTCAGATCCAAGCTGGAGCAGCCGTGGGTGGCCATTCCATGCATCCCACCTCCTGATCCAGCTCATCCTTCCTGGCTGCTGCACGTGTCCCCCACTGCAGGGACATCTGCTCCTGCTCTTCCCTCCCCCCTGCAATCCAGGCCGGAGGTGCAGCTTCAATTTTTCCGAAGGTCCAGGAAGGTCAAAGACTTTTTCCTTTGGTTCTCACCGGGCTGTGCCTTCCCCGGATTGCATCAAGGCCAGAGGGTCCTCGTTATCCCCCACATCCGAGCCTGTGGTGAGCTCATTCCTTGGCCAGGATCTTCCCATCCCAGGTGGATTTATTCACCCCTCTACTGCTCCCACAGCATGTAGATCCTGGGGGGATTTCCTATGGATCTGCCCTCCAGGACACCACAGTGTGTGGGTGGGGGGTGAAGCCTCCCCAACCCCTTGCCCACGTACCAGAGCAGGGGGGTTCCAGCAGCTCCTAAATCCAGGCTCTTCCCATCCATCCCTCCATCCATCATCCATCCATCCATCCATCCATCCATCCATCCTTCCATCCAGGGCAGCGCTGGGAGCCCAAACGGAGCCGCTGCGGCTGGGGAAGGCTGTGCTGGGGCAGAGGCAGCTCTCGCTTGTTTTTCCCTCTAATAAAAAACTAATAAAGGAGAAAATGAAAAAATAATTTTCTGGAATTTGGCTGTGTCTGCCCGATTTCCTCTGTCCGATCCGCAGGGACGCGGATGTGCTGGCATGTCAGATGTGGGACACTGAGGCATGGATGCTGCAGGGCAGGGTCTGCTTCCCTTCTTCCCTTTTTCCCTTTTTCCCTTTTTCCCTTTTTCCCTTTCCCTTTTTCCTTTTCCCCTTTCCCCTTTCCCCTTTCCCTTTCCCTTTCCCTTTCCCTTTCCCTTTCCCTTTCCCTTTCCCTTTCCCTTTTCCTTTCCCTTTCCCTTTCCCTTTCGCTTTTCCCCTTTTCCCTTTTCCATGCTCCTTCCTCTTGCTCTTCTCCTTCCTCTTCCCCTTCCCCTTTTACATTTCCTTTCCCCTATTCCCTTCCCCTTCTCCTCCCTCTTTTTCTCCTTTCCTTTCCTCTTTCCCTTTTCCTTCCCCTTTTCCCCTCCCTCCCGCACAGGATCCCACATCACACCACTCCCATCCCTCCTGCATCCCATCTTTTCCCTGCTTCCCACTCAGTACCTCCTGCCCTTTCCACCCTCTCCACAGCCATCATCACCCCTTGGCAGGGCCCAACCCCCCTGTATTTTTTTTGTTGTTGTGCTGGGCTTGGAGCAATCCCGGGTGTAAATCCCTGCTCAGGGCCCATCCCGTGTTATTTATGCTCCCGCCGGGACCCCGAGCTCTTTTATCCTCCTCTCTAATCCGAACCAGAGAGGGGCTTGGCTTAACCCAGTCTGCTGCATTCCCACTCTGTCCCCTGCCAGCCCTGCTCCTTGGAAATTCAGATAAGGGGAAGATTTATTCTGGAGAGGGGGGGGTTAAAGGAGAGTCACTTTTGGGGTTCTTTGAAGATAAATTTAACTTGTTCTTATCTGCTGCACTCAACCAAATGTTAACGCTGAGGGGGCTCTTGGGGGGGTGGTTTTAATCTTTGGCCTCTTCCATTTTGGGTTCATTCCAGGGACATCCATCACTCTGGCCAGGTAAAGAATTCCTGTCCCTGCCAGCACTGGGAGAACTGGGGATGCTGTGGATAACTGTGGGATCCTGCCCCTCCTGCAGCCTGACTCATCACCTCTTTGGGGTGGGGGTGGCAAGGGGGGTCCTGGCCCTGTGGGGCTCTAATCCCCCCCAAATCCATTGACAGCCCAGCCCCCCTGCCTGGGCTAATGAGCACAGGGCTAATTAGTGTCCCACGTGCTCAGGGCCCGGCTCTTGGCGCCAGGGGTTATTAGGCACTGACATCAGGGGTGACACGGAGGGTATGGGGGTGTCCCAACCCTGGGAGGGGGGTCACAGACCCTCCCCAGGAGCTGTGCCCTTGCCTTGTCCCAGTCCATGAGGATCCCTTTGCCAGATGTGTCTCTGTGCCCCAATCCCTTCAGGGAAGCATCATTTTTGGGGTGACCTGAGCAGCTGCAGCTGACATCCCTGGGGTACCTGTGCTCATATCTGGGCAGAGCACATAAATACCTTTTAATTGGGTTTTTTCTGTGTTTTTTTTTTTCCCACAGTTTCTTGTGGTAGGAAATTTTGGCCAGAATGTTAAAGATTTTCCTTGTGTGAGCAAGGAGAGGATGAAGAAAAGAAAGTGTGGAGGAAATCTTTGCCTCCTGCCTGGTCTCTATTCTGTTCCCTACTCCCACATCCCTTTGCTGGAGCCTGCCTGGCACCCAGGGCCCCCCAAGCCCCAGGTCCCACCCCAGGAATGGTGATGATGCCTGGAGCAGCCACGTGTCACTGCAAAGGCCACTTCCCGGGGCTCACTGGGATGGGTGTCCCTGACCTGTGACCTCAGGTCAGCAGGTATTAACAACCCCCCATTCCTGGGGGGAAACCAGCCCCCAGCCTGCCCAGGGATTCACAGCCTTTGTGGAATCAGCATCTCGAGATGGGCACTGCAGCTCTGGATCCCTCTGCTCCAGGCCCCCAAGGGCTGGCTCCTATCACTGATTGCCATCACTAATTTATGTCCCGGGGCTTGGGCTGCCTTAATTCACCAGAGCAGGGAGGGCAGGTCCTGGCAGCAGCCGTATTTCTGCCAGAGGTTATCTGGGAATTCCGCCTGGCTCTGCCTGGGGTTATCTGGGAATCCTGCCTGGCTATCGTGACCCTGTGAAGGGCTGAGCTGTGCCCTCCCCTGCCAGGGTCCCACTCATCACCCTGGAGCACTCCAGGACTGTCACCTCCCCCCCAGGGTCACTGGATGTTGAAATGGCACAGAAGTGTGGGACAGCTTTGGGGCAGGAGTATGTGGGGAAATAGGGAGGGGAAGAATTCTGGATGTGGATCCTGGTGGCTCTGCTTCCCAACTGGGATTTCCTACAGTGTCTCCCTTGCCACAAGGGCTGTTTAAGATTCTCCAACCAGCAGGAAACAGTTAAAAGCAGCCACAAGTGTCCAAAATTGAAATAGAAATGGTGGAGAGAAGAGCTGAGGAAGGGATGAACTCCACGCCTTTCCTCAGGCTGCACCAGCAGCTCCAGAGGGTGAATCAGCTCTTTTCCATGGAGCAATGATGTTTTCCATGTGCTTTGTGCTCTCTCCATGCACTGGGCTGGGTGGGAAGCACACAGGAACCATTTCCTCTCCTTCCCACTCCCCTGGAAGGTGGATGCCGGCGGAGCAGCAGCGATCCATCAGGCTGAGGACATTATTTGGGTTTCAGTCAAGTGGAAACGAGGGAGTACCTGCGGAACAGGAGCGGGAGGGGGCTGCATGTGGCTGTTGAAAGGTAGGGGGCCCTGGGGATCTCTTGCCTTCTCCTGATAAATTAAGGCTGTGTGTTCCAATCCCATCCTGTGTCAGCCCCTCTCCACCTGGGAGTGGGGTGGGGGCACTTTCCTGGATCTCACTGGGGCATCACCCAGGACTGTGTTAAGGGAAAATAAAGGTGTCCCCCTGCTCCTGGTCCTTGTGCCCCCCTCATTAGGCACAATGTGTCTTTAGGAACTGAATTCCCAGCAAGGCAAGAAAAACTCCATGTCCCCACATGTGATGTGGTCAGCAGTGACCTCATTTTCCAAACCCTTTGCTGGAGGCAGCTGCTCTTCCTGAGCCCCTGGAAATGGGATGTGATGCCAGTGAGCTGTGGGTCCTGTCCCCACAGTGCTGAAGGACAGATCCCCCTGGGAGCCCTTTTCCACTCACCAGCATCCTGCAGGCATGGCCTGGATGATCTGTGAGCATCCCAGGGAGCAGGATTGTCCCAGGCAGGACCTCAGGAGTGGCTTTTGGTGATAGCAGTGCTGGGGCAAGGAGCAGGCAGGAAACAGACAGGGAACAGGCAGAGAACAGGCAGGGAACAGGGAAGAAGCAGGCAGGGAATAAACAGGGAATCATCAGGGAATAGGCAGGGAACAGGCAGGGAATAAACAGGCAACAGATAGGAAAAAGGCAGGGAACAAGCAGGGAATAGACAGGGAACAGAGAGGGAGCAGAAAGGGAATAAACAGAAAACAGGCAGGGAACAAGCAGGGAGCAGGCAGGGAATAGGCAGGGAATAGACAGGAAATCATCAGGGAACAGGCAGGGAATAAACAAGAAACAGGCAGTGAACAGGCAAGGAGCAGGCACGGAATAGGCAGGAAATAGACAGGGAACAGGGAAGGTGCAGGCAGGGAATAAACAGGGAATCATCAGGGAATAGACAGGGAACAGACAGGAAATAAGCAGGGAACAAACAGGGAATCCTCAGGAAGCAGGCAGGGAATAAACAGGGAACAGGCAGGGAGCAGACAGGGAGCAGCAGGGAACAGACAGGGATGCCAAGACCCACAACATTTTGGGAAAGCCAGCATCCTTCCTTTGGGGGGGACATGGGAAGCCCAAGCCCTGCCAGAAAGCAGCAGGCACAGCCCTGGAACTTGTCCAGCAGAGAAGGGACCCGAGTGGGAACGGGAAAGGCAAGACCGAGGGCAGGAGCCTGAGGAATGGGAGCTGCAAAGGTTTGTTTCAGCCCTGAGGAGCCAAACTTGCCTGGAGGCAGGAGAAAGGACAGGAAACAGAGTAGGCTGAGGCAAGGGTAGGGAACAAAGTCCTGCAGCACTTCAGAGGGAGAAGCTCTGCCAGGGAATTTGTGCCTCCACGAGAAACCCACAGGCAAGGAAAGGGAAATGAAGGTGGGAAGGACACTGCAGAGGAGACGGAGGATTTTCTGCGATGGATTTCTTCAGAGTTCCTGTGGTGGCAATGCCGGGGGCCAGGGGCTGCCACTGCTGAGGAGAATCCCGAAATCACACACCCCAAGGAGTGCAGGAGGATGGAGCAGCTCTGTGGCAGAGCAAAGAGATCGGGCTGGGAAGTGGCCAAGGAAAAACAGGATTGTTAAAAATGCCGATTCATCAACTTTGTCAGGAGCAGATCAGCACTATTTGCCTTTTTCACTACAAAAAAGAGAGAGAAAACCTCCCCAAATTACTGAGCATGTTTTTCTGCTTCGAAAATCCTGAAATTAAACTTAATGACAGGAAAACATATTAAAAATAAATGACCGTCGTGACCGAAACAAAAGCTTGGGAAAATCCGGGGGGAACACATTTGGGTTGTCCTGAGCTCCTCTTTGCAGATATTTTCCCTTCCCCCACATCATTTTTAGCTGCTTTTTTTTGAGATGTCACATTCCCAATGCCCAGTGTTGCAGCTGGGGATGGATTTGGATGGAGAAGAGCCCATCCAAAAGATGATGAGGACAAGATGGGGTGGCAGGAATCCATAAAGGATCCTGGAATTTTGGGAGGGGTGGGTGGAGCTGTGAGCTGGGAATTTTACCTGCACCTCTTAACTCACTTCAAGCCAACACTGAACCCATTTTGTATTCTGCTCCCAGGAATCCCAGAGAGGGATTGCAGAATCCTTGAGGCGCAACGAGGTGCTAAAGTTATAATGAATAAGGTTTTAATTAAACCTGTGGTCCCCACAAAAGACCTTGGTGAAAGATGGGAGCAAATCCCGCCCAGGGAATCGCAGCCCTACAAAGAGCAAGGCTGTGTGAGACCTGTAATGGCTCTACCAGAAGGGCTCTCCCTTGGCCAGAAAGTGAGAAAAGATGCCTTAATTGCTAATCCAGAGGAATTTGGAGCCATAGGCACAATGTCCCCTCCCCAGTGCTGAGCGGGTCTGCAGGGAATTCTTGGAATGATTAATCATGGGACAAATTCATTATAAACAGAGAGAGGTGAACCCAGAGGCTGGAGACTCCTCTGGAAAAGGGATTTTAGCAGGGGAGAAGAAGGGGTTGGAGCAGCTCCCAGCTGCTCTGGGTGGCCACGGTGGCCCCAAGGAAGGGCTGGGGTGGCATTTCCTGGCTGCTCCAAGTGTAGATCCCAAATGGAATTCACCATCCCGGGGGCTGCAGCAGTGAGTTCAGGATTTAGGGAGCTGGGGGATGCTCCATTGGCTGTGCAGGGTGACCACAGGGCTGTGGGACGTCCCTGACAGCGGGACATGAGTCCCTCATCCTTCTGTCCCGTGCAAGGGAGGGACATCCCTGCAGGACCTCAGTGGGGGCAGAACCAGGGAAGGGATGTGCTGTGGGAGCTGAGGGCAGGGAGAGGGGCAGGAAACTCCAGTGGGAACCTGCTGGGAAACCCTAGAGTCGTTTAGATTGGAAAGGATCTCCAGAACCATCGAGTACAACCCTTAACCCAGCAGTGCCAAACCACCTTCTTTGAGGGTGCCTGGAGAGCTGGGGACAGGATGGGGACCCCTGAGTGCCACCAGCCTGCAGCTGGGAAGTGGCCAGGGCTGGCAGGAATGGCAGGGATGGCAGGGATGGCAGGAATGGCAGGAATAGCAGGGATGGCAGGGATGGCAGGAACGGCAGGGATGGCAGGGATGGCAGGGATGGCAGGACAGGCAGGAATGGCAGGGATGGCAGGGATGGCAGGGATGGCAGGGATGGCAGGGATGGCAGGAATGGCAGGAATGGCAGGGATGGCAGGGATGGCAGGGATGGCAGGACAGGCAGGAATGGCAGGGATGGCAGGGATGGCAGGAATGGCAGGGATGGCAGGGATGGCAGGGATGGCAGGGATGGCAGGGATGGCAGGGATGGCAGGGACGGCAGGGATGGCAGGACAATGGGCAGCATCCTGCCTCCCCAACCCGCCTGCTCAGCGGCATCGGTGCAGCCCCAGGTCTTGTTTTCCCATCTCCACAGCACAGCCGGGGGCCCAGGGAAGCTCCCAAAGCCTTGGCCCGCGTCTGGAAGCACTTGCTCGGCCGGAGCCCGGAGGATGGGGAGGGACAGGCGATGAGTGGAGCCGTTTGTGTGCTGGGGACGCGCGATTTAGTGCGGCCGCTTTTCCTGACAGGACCCGCCCGCGGGGCAGATCCCGGTGTCCCGGAGATTCCTGCGGCTGCAGAGCCGATCAAAGATCCCTCACACCTCCGGGAGAGTGGCGGGGTGGCCATGCCTTGGCCCCAGGCACCCGTGCAAGGCTCGTGTGGGTCTGGGGTTATTTTGGTGCAGAGCTGGAGGATGCTCCTATGACGGGATTTTTCTCCTGAGCTGGTGGAAGCAGCTGGTGAAGGTGTGGCCGCTCCTGTCCGGCTGTTCCAGTGTCCTGGAAAATCCCATGGCGTGTCCCAGGACAGGGGACCCGAGGGAAGGAGGGGTGGGATGCCCTGCATTTACTGAGGGGTGGGATGTCCCGACACTGGGGTGACTTTGGGGGTGGGATGTGGATCGAGGTGGCTTTGGGAGGCTGGGATTTCCACCCGTGTTCCTGCATGAGGACAGCTGTGCCGAGCTCTGCCCTGGTGCACTGATCCGGGGAGGAGCAGCAAAGGTCTTGATCAAAGACGGGTCACTGCTGCCACCCCCCCGAGCCCCCAGCGCTCCCTTCCCACCCGCGTCGGCCGGGTAATGGCTCTCAGGTGTCCCACGGCCGAGGGAGGTTCAAAGGGAGAGGTTCAAAGGGAGAGCAGAGGCTCCTGAGCGAGCCCAGGGGTGTGCCAGGGCCGGGGGGCTGCGGGGGGACAGGGAAAAATGTGACACGTCCCCACTCCTTGTGCCAGCCAGAGGCTGATGTTGAAACCTCCTTTTTGCATTAGAAGAGAAAAAATTTGCCATTGGATGGAGAAAAATAAAAACAAAAACATTTTTGTGTTTTTATTTCCCCCTATTTCACTCCGAAAACAATGTCCAATTCTCTGCCCTCCCAATTTCGATGAAATACTCTGAAAACACAATTTCCCCCGTCTTTTCTATGTGTAGGGCAAGTGTTGGCCGTTTTCTTTCCCTGTTTTCCCTCCTCCCGTTTTTCCTGAGTCACGGTGCCACCACCTTATCACGGTGACATTGGCCCGAGGTGGCAGAACCCACACCAAGAGTGAGAAAAAGGAGGAACATGAAAGTAATTTTATCTCCCGGGGTGGTTGTTAACAACAACCTTCACCCCACCCAAGGGTGCCGTGGAGAGGAAAAACGCAAGGAAAAACCCAGGAAAGGGGGATAGAGAGCTGGCGGGGGGAGGATGGGGATAACCAGGATGGATTTGGGGTGCTGCTGGATGGCGCTGGTCCCACTTTGCAGAGACTTTGGCATCCCGGGGCGCTGGGGCTGCTTTGGCAGCGAACACCTGCGGGGCTGGGCCAGGGAAAACAAAGGTGAGGTGCGGGATGGAGGGCGAGGGGCTCGCCGGGTCGGCCGGCTCCTTATCGCCCGCACTGTTTGCTCCAAGATTAACCCGAGCCTGCAAGATGCGAAAGTCCAAGGAAAAGCGAGGCCGGGCTGGGATGATCGGGGGCCTCTCCCCCTTCCCCCGGCGGGATGGCTCGCACTCCAGGAGGGCTGGGGTTTAAAGTCCAGGCGATTGCAGGGTGATTTACGACTCATTATTCTCTGGTGCAAGAGCTGGTTAATGAGCAATCAGGGGTTGGGCAGGCGGGGGGGAAGGGGGGAATTGCGGGGCATTCCCGTGGGGAAGGGGCTTCTCCGCCGGCTCACCCCGGGGGAAGGCAGGGGAAGATCATTCCCAGCCCCCTCAGCTCAGAGACAGGGCAAGGAATTCCTGGATCTTTTCCATGTTTTACACACCCCCTGCCACCACGTTGAGCTGTTTCCCCATTACTTTCCAATCATGCCAGTTATCAGGAGCCCATTTATCTGATAATCTGCGACTTGGATTTATTCCATGTTTTTGTAGTACGTGATAACGCTTCCCATCCTGCTGACTCCGTCAATTTGTCTGGAATGGTGCGGACGGGTGCAGGAAACTCTCGTGTCCCAAACCGAGCCAGAACCAGCTGGATTATGGTAAAACCTGGAAGAGAGGGAGGCAGCTCTGCTTCACTCTTTGCTCACAACCAGCCGGCGATTCCTGCCCGGTGAGGGGATCTCACTGCCAGAGGGGTCCTGGAAGAGTTAGGATGGAACAAGAGGATTCCCTGCACCCCGTGCCCTCGGGGCTTTGCCTGTCCTTTCCCACAAACATCAGCAGATAAAAAAAAATCCCATAAGTGAACCCCAGGGCAGGGAGGGGAATGGGAAGCTGAGCCAGACCGGCAATGCCTTGGGAAGGAGCCGCAGGGAACGGCTGTGCCTGGAGCATCCCAAATCCCTGCCAAAGCCAGGGCAGGAGCGGGGCAAGGCAGCCCCTGGCTGACCCCAGCCCTCCTGCAGGATCCTGCCTGCCTGGAAGGCTCGGGAGCTCCCAGAGCTTTGATTCCTGGTGGGAGCAGCCCCTCGGGCCAGGCTGGGCAGGGGACAGCCGCTCTGTGGCTCGGGGACAGGGGGACCATCAGTCACCGCCCCGCGGGGCTCGGACGATGTGCTGCCCACGGGTCACCGCCCGCGGCCAAAGGGCTGTGCCCGGGGGCTCTGGCTTTGCTTTGGGAAGTGGCTCTGGAATTACAGCCCCTTCTCGGCTCATCCCACCTGCAGGGAGCCGGCAGCGTGTCCCTGTGTCCCTGGGGATGTGACATCCCGGGGTCGCTGGTGCCAGGACGGATTCCCAGCGCTCTGTGACACAGGAGCCACGGGCCAGCCAGGGCAGCTTCCCTGCCTGGGGTGCTCTGCTGAAGCTGTGGGATGCTCTCCCGTTAGGAATTTCTCCCTTCTCATGTGGGATGCTTTCCTGTCAGGAATTTCTCCCTGTTCACGTGGGATGCTCTCCTGCCTGTCGGGAATTACCCCCTGTTCATGTGTGATGCCTTCCCATCACGAATTTCTCCCCTGGTCATATGAGATGCTCTCTTATCAGGAATTACCCCCTGTTCATGTGGGATGCTTTCCTGCTGTCAGGAATTTCCCCCTGCTCATGTGGGATGCTCTCCTGCCTGTCAGGAATTACCCCCTGTTCATGTGGGATGCTCTCTCATCAGGAATTTCTCCCCTGTTCATGTGGGATGCTCTCTCATCAGGAATTTCCCCCTGTTCATGTGGGATGCTCTCTCATTAGGAATTACCCCCTGTTCATGTGGGATGCTCTCTCATTAGGAATTTCCCCCTGTTCATGAGGGATGCTTTCCAGCCTGTCAGGCAGGGCTGGTGGGGCACCAGCTGCTTTTGGAGATGCCAAGCAAGTGCAATCTTCCCCTTGGATCCATGACTCCATTAAAGCAGTTTTCAGATCAAAGGTCAGCACAAACCCTCGACTTTACTCTGTGTTTTTTCTGCAGCATCCCCAACCCTGCATCCAGGACCAAAGAGTCTGTCCCAGGTGATGGTGACCCCAGAGCTGGTCTGGGGAGAGGCAGCCCAGCAAAACCCAAATCCTGTGATCCAAAAGGGACAGCCAGCTCCTCCCTCCAAACCCTCCTGTTTGGTCTGTGCTGCAGCTGTGGGGAACGAGCAGAAAGTGGCAGAGCAGGGACAGAGGGCCCAGATCTGATTTAAGTCAGTGCATTAGGCTGGGGATTATTTGGCTCAGGGGCTGTTGGCTGTGAACAGGATCCTGGGGAAGAGCTCAGTTTGGGATGTTGGGAAGAGCTGCTGTGCCCCAGGCCTGGGTCAGATACACTGTAATTAATATCAGCCAGAAATTAAGAGGGATTTGGAGACAGAATGGCCTGAGATTAAGTCAAACAGCAATGTGATCTCAGTTTTGTTAGAAATCCCCATCCTAAAGGGATGGTGCTTCCCACTGCAGCAGGGCTGGGAGGCCACCAGGAACTGTCCCCACTGTCCCTGGTCACCCAGGCAGCACTGGGACCAGGGACAGCCCTGGGATCCCCCCTCACCCAGCACCCCCAGCCCAAGGGAAGGGCTCAGAGTCATCACATGGTGCTTCAGAGGATTTTCTTAGTGGCCCTTCTTAAGTCCCCTCTGACGGGGGCAGAAGAATCCTCTCTTCCTCCCCAGGGATCAGATATCAGGGAGTTAAGCAAGAAACAGGATCCAAATCCTCCAGTTCCTCTCTAAGCTGCCTCTTACACAATTGGGTCCCTCTGATCCTGTCCCTCTGCCACCCCTCACCCTTGTCCCTGTGTCAGGTGACAGCTGCAGCATAGGAGGGTGGCTCTTCTGTGGGATCAGAGAGTTGGTGCTTCTTTTGGGAACTTTGGGGCTATTTTGCAATCCAGGACATTGCAGAGAGCCCAGACTGCAGGTCCAGAGGCAGGAGAGGAGGAGGAGGAAGAAGAAGAAGATGGGAACTGGGGCTGCTTTACCTAGAGAAATCCTCATTTTGACCCACCCACCGTTTTTGAGATCACTGTGACCCCGTTGGATGCAGAATTCCACCAGAGCAGCACCTTCCTGCTCCCCCAGCCCTTGCTCCTGCTGGTGCTCCAGGGGCATCACACCCCAAATTCCTGCAGGATGGAGCTGCAAGACCAATCTCCAGGACTGATTTCCACATCTCCTTGCACTTGTGGTGCTCTCCCACAGCCCAGCAGCCCCATCTCTCCCTGCCCTGGATTCTCCCAGTTCTTCCTGGCCCAGCTCTCCTGCCCTGTGCCAAAGCCAGCATGGCTACAGCCATGGCCAGTGGTGACAGTCCCCAGCAGCCCATGGACAGGTAGGAAATAAATAATGGCAGGAGATAAACAGAGCAAACACAGCCTGGGCTGCTGCATTTCAGGCAGTATTTGCAGACCAGGTGTGTCCACCCCACCCACCTGAGTCACCCTGGGCAGGGTGTGGCTATGAGGGGGGTGGATGGTGCTCTGGGGGTTCCCCAAAACTCTGCTGGGGGTGCAGCCCCTGATTTCCCCAGCTCTTCTCCAGTGTTACACCCTCAGCAGACCCCACTCCTTCTTGGGATCACCCACACCAGGGTGGATGTCAGGAAAATCTGGGGCCCCACAGCACCCTGAGGATTCCCTGGGAGATCATGGAATCACAGAATGGGTTGGAAGGAGCCTCACAGGTAATTTTGTTCCAAACCCCTGCCATGGGCAGGGACATGCTCCACTAGCCCAGGTAGCTCCAAACCTCATCCAGCCAGGCCTTGGACACTTCCTGATGCTCATTCTGGAGCAAGGTGATGTCTGGTTCAAAGATTCTTTGAGTTCTTTGAAGCAGGAACTGAGAACATCCAGGAGATTGAGGGACCTCAGCTGAACCCCCAGCCAGCAGCAGGAGCAGCAGGAAATGTCCTGCAGCAATCTGGGTTTATCCTGCCTTGCTCCCAGATTTGCCTTTTGCTTCTCTCCTCACATCTGGCCACATGTGGCTGTGTCAGCTGCCACACCCTGAGCCTGCAGACAGTGATGGAGAAGTTTCTCAAAAGCATTTGGAGAATTTCATACTGATATTCTAGACTGAAGAATTTCTTGAGAGCCCTTGTGGGAGTCTTGGAATCCATTGGGATGCTCCTAGGCAGGTTGCTGATAAGGAAATATCAGAAAACTTCCCAAAGAGAGAAAACTCATGGGAAAAATGGAAGATTCTGGGGAAGTTTCTAGGTGGAAGAAAGTCAGGGAAGCTCTAGGGCATTCCTTGAAATATTTCAGATTGGAGAAAGGCTTTATGAAGTCCTTGAACATTCTTGGAAATGTTCTAGACACAAATCATAGGAAATTCCTAGGAAGCCTTGGTGCTGCAAGAGAGTATTTAAGAGGAACATGCCATTCCCAAATTCAAAGGACAAAACCCTATAGGAACTCCTGTGCTGTGGATCCCTAGAAAACTCCAGGAATTTCCCAGGAGGTTGCAGGGGGAGGACTCAAATGTGGTGCCCACCCTGATCCTCTTTGCTTTCCATCCCAGCTCCAGCAGGATTTGCTGGAGCTGATGCTGTTTTTCTCAGGGATGCAGAGCTGCCCCTGCAGATCTGAGCTCAGGGTGGTGAGAAATCTCCACTGGTGACAATTCCCACAGCTCCATGAAGCCACTTGGTGGGCAAAGCATCAAATCCATTATCCAAGGATTGTGTTGTCAATTTTCCCATTCCTCTCTAACTTTAATTTGTCTCTTTATCTCCTTTTTCCTGATTCATTTTCACACACAGGTGTTATCCCAAACCCTGGATCAACGAGATGCTTTTCCCCCCATCTCCCCATTCCCTGGCATGGGTCCATCAGAGCTGAGAGGCAACAGATGAAGGAAAAAAAAGGATATTTTCCTTTTTATTCTCTTTCCTTGTTCCAAGAGTTCTTAATATTCCACTTGCCTTTTTTGACTCTTGCTAATCATTGAAAGGAGGCCTTCAAAAGGGCTCCAGGATCTCGTTAAATCCCAATAATTGCTGATATGGAGCCACTGCTCGTGCCTGGATGGGGGAAAAGCTTTTCATGTTCATTACTCTGCAATTATGAGCAGGGAAGTTCATCTGCCATTTTATTGCTCTGTTCCATATGATCATTCCTTTCCCCTGCAATTCCTCAGTGCCAGGAGGAATTTGGAGCTGCTCTGAAGTGCTTGGCTGTGCTCTTCCCTCTCCTGGATCATTTTGGGGGGCACCAGAGGAGACTTTTGGCCAAATTCCTGTGGAACTTGGTCGAAAGTCCTCTCTCCTGCACAAACAGGCTGTTCCCCAAATCCTGCCATCCTTAACCAGGGATTAACATTCCCATTTATCCCCAGGCTGCTCTTGCCTCACCAGCTTGGGCTGAACGACCTTGCAGAGACCTTTTAGAAACCCCAAATATTGCAACTTCTCTGCTCCAAGCCTCGTCCAAGAGCTCAATTACTCTAATTAAGCTCATGTTACAGCATGGCTGGTGTGGACAGACCAGCCCCAGGACTGCCAGGGCTCGGTGCTCATCACACTTTTCTCCTGGAGCACCTAAAGCTGGCAGGTCTCTATCCCAAGCAGTGCATGAGCCGAGTGACCTGGAAATTCATGGACACCTTCAGCTGCTGGGGCAGGAGGGATGATCCTTGGAATCACAGAAACCCTCTGGGACTGTGGAGCTCTGAGAGGCCACCACTGACCAAGTCCCCAAGTGCCACATCCACATGGCTTTTAAATCCCTCCAGGGATGAGGACTCCACCCCTGTGCCAGGGCTAAACCACACCTTCCATGAGAAATTTTCCCTAATATCCAACTGAACCTCCCCTGGCAGAGCTTGAGGCTGTTCCCTCTCCTCCTGTCCCTGTTCCCTGGAGCAGAGCCTGACTCCCCCAGCTGTCCCTCCTGTCAGGGAGTGGTTCAGAGCCACAAGGTCCCCCCTGAACCCCCTTTTCTCCAGGCTGAGCCCTTTTCCCAGCTCCATTCCCTTCCCTGGACATCCTCCAGCTCCTCAATGCAGCAGCACAAGACAGCAGAAGGTAGAGAGGGATTTGTGAAAAGCTCTTGAGGTGCTGCTGATGGTCCTGGCTCCTTCAGCCAACACCCACCAAGGTCGGACAACTGGGAGGAGGAGGGCGGCCAAAGGGCCTCTTTTGATGCAATTTTTCTCCTTTCTTGAGTGAGGAGTTGGATGGGAATTGGTTTAAAGTAAACAGAGGAGTCCTTGGGGCGGGCTCTGAGGGCTGGCAGGATCCTCTGGGGTTGGTGCTGCCCTGGACAGGGAGGATGAGGCGTGGGATAATTCCCAGCATCCATAGGATGTTAGTTTTCGGACTTCATCAATAAGACTCCTCTCCTGCAGCTCCCCAAAATGTTTATGGAAGAGATACAGGAAGGGAGGAAGATCAAACCTGCTCTGGTGAAGCCTTGCTGGCTTTATCTGTGGTTTATGAGGTGACCAGACCTTGGCGGCTCCGTTTTAACTTGTTTTGATCTGGCCGTGCTTTATGACGATTATTCTGAAATGTTTTGACAGGCACGAGCCTCACCCGTCTGGGTTGCTCTGCTGGGAGTCCCAGGGCAGCGCTCCCACAGCTCAGCTTTTCCATAAAAACCCAAAAATTCCAAAATCACAGGGGGGAGATGATGCCCATCCTGAGGATGTGTCACCCACGCCCACCTGGGAAGACTTGACTTCCTCATGGCCCTTCCCTCTGCTTGCAGCCTTTGTGGGGTGTGCTGGTAGTGCCTTTCCAAACTTTGGGAATGGTTTTCCAACAGATGTTTGGGCTCTCAAGTTGCATTTTTGGGTTTTCCCCCAAAACTGTCTCTCGTTTGAAGACATTTCGTACTTTTGGTTAAAAAATTCCCAGCTGCAAACCACATTTCTGGGAGGATCATTCCTTTGTGTTTCCAGTGAAAATGGGAAAATTTCAATAAATCATTCTTGGATTCTTTTAAAGTTTTTTTAATGGACAATACTTGGATCTGCTGGCTGGATTTGAGGACGAGTCAGGTGTACCTGTCCAGAGGGGTGGTGGGGTGAGCTGAGCTGGGCTCCCAAGGCCAGGAGAGATGTGGGAAGATGCTGAAGATTCCCAGGGATCAGCAGGATTTCATCAGAGGCAGCACCTTCCCCACCTCCTGTTTACATCCAGCTCTCCATCTCAGAGTCCTCAGGAGCTGGAGCCACACAGGAAATAATCATGGAATCACAGCATGGTCTGGGTTGGAAGTCACCTTAAATTCCATCTTGTCCCTAACCCTGCCGTGGGCAGGGACACCTCCCACCATCCCAGGCTGCTCCAAGCCCTGTCCAGCCTGGCCTTGGACACTCCCAGGGGCAGCCACAGCTTCTCTGGGCAAGCCTCAGGCACTGGAAAGGGCTCTGAGATCTCCCTGGAGCCTTCTCCAGGTGAGAGCTCAGCTCCCTCAGCCTGCTGCAGAGGGGTCCAGCCCTTGGAAAAATAATTTCCCCCTCCCTACTTCCCATGCCAGGATCAGCCCAGACCTCGGGGGGTTCTGGGGTCCCCAGGGCCTAACAGGCTCCAGCCTGGGTGTGCCCAGCCCTGCTGCTGGAAGTTTGGGACTGGTTTATCCCAATCAAGGATACTGATTCCTGCTGGGAATTCGGGATGTGCTGCCCTCAGTGCGGTCTCTCCTCTATTCTCACCTCTGAAGGACTAAACCCACCAATTCCCTCTGGGGGCAGCGTGTGAAGGATTAGAAGATGAGGCCAAAATTTCCTCCTGCTAATTTATACAGATTCCTTCCCTCTTCCTGCTGCCCATTCCCCTCTGGGCCCACCCTTGGCAGTGCCCAGCTCCCTGAGCATTCCACTCGGGATTTGGGATGCTCAGTCCGGGCTGGGATGCTGGGGCAGAGGCAGCAGGAGGTTCAGCACATCCCTGCACCATCCCAGCTGGAAGGAGGAGAGCCCAGGTGGAGGAAGGATGGGCAGAGGCAGCAGGGGGTTCAGGGCATCCCTGCACCATCCCAGCTGGAAGGAGGAGAGCCCAGGTGGAGGAAGGATGGGCAGGCAGCGAGCTGCGGCCGCGTTTGCATCTCCGTGGGTGTTTTCTTCATTAAAATGCTGTGGGAAGAGGTTACCTCGCCTGCCTCCGTGTTTGTTGTTCCTGAGCTGGAAGCAGAGCCCTTTGTCGGGGAGAATGGGAAGGAATTTTGGCAGGAAGGGCTTTCTGTGGGCTGCCGAGGGTGTGAGGGCAGCGGCCGTGCTGTGGCTGCTGCCCACGGAGGTACCAAAGCTTTGGCAGGGACAGGGGATTTTTGGCCAGTATGGGTTTGGTTTGGGCTGCCCCAGTGGCAAAACTCGATGTCCCTTTTAATGGCCAAAGCCCTCGCTGTGTCTGCCACCTGCACTTCTGAGTGCATCTCTCTGAGGGCTCCTCCATCCCCCTTATCTCCTGTGGGTGGTTACTGCCAGGAATTATCATCTGCCTCACGACTGCTTTGATCTGTTGCTCCCGGAAAAGGAAAACACGCATTTTCTCTCTTTATTTTATTTTAAGCATGGTTTATCAGTGTAGCAACACCTTTAGGTGAAGGGGCATGTGGGCAGCGTCCCCAAACCATCCATCCCCTGAGGAAAAGATCCTGGAAGGATGGGATGGCTTGGGATGGGGGTGACGGGGACCCCCTGTGCCCCCCACACAGCCGGGCACCCATGGGGCTCCCGATGCTCTCCCGATGGATGGATGGATCCATCCCAGCTCCCCCGATGCTCTCCGTGCCTCCAAGCAGGGCTTACTGGCACTGGACATGCCTTGGAGGCAGCGCTGAAATGGATGCTGCTCACTGAGCTCCTTAATTGCTTTTAGTCGCAGGCTTATTAAAGAACAAGATTTAAATAACGTCGAGGGGAGGAAGGAAAAAACACCTCAATAAAAACAAGCTGAAGGAGGGAGAGAAGCTTCCCGTGGTGCCGAGCGGAGCTGCAGCGAGGAGTCGTCAGCAAAGGCTTCCAGGTTTCCTATTTTTCTTCCAAATCTGCTTTGAGTTTAAGCAAATCCCCGAAGATTGCCCATGAATAGTCATGCGGGAGCTGCCCTTGCCTGTGCTCCAGCCGCTACCCCAAAAAACCAGATTCCTGGCAGAAAAGAGATGAGAAAAAGCACCAGGTTTTCCTTGAATATTCCTTATTATTCGGGCGAGGCTTGTAGACACTTGCGCTGAGATCTGATAGGAAAAGATTTGCCCAATTATGGAATGGAAACGGTCCCGGGGGTCGCAGCCAAGGGAGGGAGCGGCTCCAGCCCGGGCACGACGCCCCTGCCAGGCAGGGAGAGCTGCCCCTGCCCCTCCTGGCACAGCCCCACGCGTGTGGGTGTCGAACTGGGAGAGAAAATAAGAATCCCGAGCACCCGGGGGGAATCCGACAGCGAAAAGGAGCCAAAATACTGCGGGAAAACTCGGTGTGCTCAGGGGTCGGGGAATGGGAGAAGAATCCCAGGCTCGCCCTGGGTGATGGAGGCAGGTCATAGGATTCATCCCAAGGAAACAGCCGGGAAAGGGTTAGGAGAGCCCTTTGGGGTTCGGAGAGGGACTCGTTGTGTCTCCTCGGGGATAACTGGGATCAGGCGAGAGGTGGGAAGAGGAACCCAGAAAGAGCCGGTGGCTTTTTTGGCGTGTCCGGGGGTTCTAGGAGGGATGAAGGATTCACTCAGGGCTTGGAATTCCCCCCAAATTCCCTCATCTTTTCTTATTAGGAAAGACATTTCCCCCAACGAATTTTCCAGAAGTTATTCTGAACTTGGATGTGGGGATTTCAAATATCAAAGGAACAAAAAGCTGTGGGTCATGTGTTTCTTTCCACTGTATCCGGTAATTCCACCAGCCATCCCATTTCCCTGGAATTCAGTGGTTTTTTTTCAGTGGAAATATAGGAGGAAAATGGCTCCAAGAGGAGGAAAATGAAAATAAAATGGGGAGAAGAATGAGATGGTAAATGGGAGAATGGGAGGATGCTGGCACCTCTGGAACCAACTGCTCTGGGTTTGGGGTCTCTTTCCTCTGTGCCGAACCCAAAACTGCCTGGTCTGATCCCAGAAGTTCTGTTACCCATGTCTGAAGCTGGGGGGAAGAAAGGAAAGCAGGGATGCCCCTTGGCCCACAGAGGGATCCCTTGGGTCACCAGGGTGTCCCTGGGCTCTCGGGGTGTCCCTGTGGAGCTGGGAACGGCAGCTGAAGCCGGGAATGGCAGCGGGAGCAGGCGGGGAAGGGGCTCGGCCGCACGGGGCCGGTCCCTGCCGTAGCTGCAGCTCGTTAAAGTCTGGCTGGAGGCGAGAGAGATCCCTCGATAAAGATGTGAAGCGAAATCGAGGGTAAGTACAGTAATCTCCCAACTTCCCACCGGGGTGTGAGCGCCCAGGTTGTAAATAGGCTGGAATCAAAGACTCATAAACCATGCAAATTGCTCCGTGTGTGTTTGTCTGTCTCCTTCCCATGTCTTTGCCCCTCACCTCCTTCCTCCGAGTCTCTATCTCTCTATCTCTCCTCTTTCCATGAGCTCTGCTCTGCTCCCGACGAGCCTGTTCGGGCGAGGGAGGGACGCTTTAAAAGGCATTTTTGTGGTTCTGGGCAGCAAGTCAAAGAAAAAAAAAAAAAAAAAAAAATCTGCTTTTTTTTCCCCCCTGCCACCCTGCCCCCTCCCCTTTCCAGACTCAGGGACACGTCACCCCAAACCTACACAGCCATCAAAATAAACATTAATTAAGATATTTCCAGCGATCTTCACTGTCACAAATTACCAGCCCCACAAAAGCAGCACTACAACTGCTCAGGATGTTCAGTTTATCCCTTTTGCGATTGCTGAGAGATAAAACTGAATTTCTCCACTTTCCTCTTCTGCCTTTCAGCCCATCCTGCTCTGCACAGGGAGCCAGCGGGGCTGGAAAAGCAGCGGCTGCATCCCCAAAACATGCAGCGGGGCATGGAGCAATGTCCGAGTGGGAATCACAGAGCCGTGATTCCCCTAAATAGGAGGATTATAGAGCCTTGGGCTCTGTGGGAAACTGGGGTCCCCTCCTGGGTCCTGGGGGGTCGGGATGGGCTGTGGGGGTGTGAGGATGCAGGGACCCGGGGGGCATTGGGATGTTGGGATGTAGGGGTGCAGGATGGCAGGGGATGCAGGGGTGTGGGGTGAGGGGGTGCAGGGATTCAGGGGCACAGGGATGATGGGAACAGGGATGATGAGTGCAGGGGTGCAGATGTGCAGGGTGTGGGGATGCAGGGGATTAGAGGGGAGATGGTGCAGGGATGCAGCGGCACAAAAATGTAGGGATTCAGGGGCACGTGGATACAGGATTGCATTGGTGCAGGGATACAGGATTGCAGTGATGGAGGAATAAAGTGATACAGGATTGCAGTGGCACAGGGATGCAGGATTGCATTGGTGCAGGGATACAGGATTGCAGTGGTGCAAGGATGCAGGATTGCAGTGGCACAGGGATACAGGATTGCAGTGGTGCAAGGATACAGGATTGCAGTGGTGCAGGGATGCAGGATTGCAGTGATGCAGGGATGCAGGATTGCATTGGTGCAGGGATACAGGATTGCAGTGGCACAGGGATACAGGATTGCAGTGGTGCAAGGATACAGGATTGCAGTGGTGCAGGGATGCAGGATTGCAGTGGTGCAAGGATACAGGATTGCAGTGGTACAGGATTGCAGTGATGCAGGGATACAGGGTTGCATTGGTGCAGGGATGCAGGATTGCAGTGGTGCAGGGATACAGGATTGCAGTGATGCAGGGATGCAGGGTTAAAGGATTGCAGTGATGCAGGGATACAGGGATGCAGTGGTACAGGGATACAGGGATGCAGTGATGCAGGGATACAGGGATGCAGTGGCACAGGGATACAGGGATGCAGTGGTGCAAGGATACAGGATTGCAGTGATGCAGGGATACAGGATTGCAGTGATGCAGGGATACAGGGATGCAGTGGCACAGGGATACAGGGTTGCAGTGGTGCAGGGATACAGGATTGCAGTGATGCAGGGATACAAGGATACAGGATTGCAGTGGCACAGGGATACAGGATTGCAGTGGTGCAGGGATACAGGATTGCAGTGGTGCAGGGATGCAGGATTGCAGTGGTGCAGGGATACAGGGATGCAGTGGTGCAGGGATACAGGATTGCAGTGATGCAGGGATACAGGATTGCAGTGGTGCAGGGATACAGGATTGCAGTGGCACAGGGATACAGGATTGCAGTGGTGCAGGGATACAGGATTGCAGTGGAACAGGGATACAGGATTGCAGTGATGCAGGGATACAGGATTGCAGTGGTGCAGGGATACAGGGATGCAGTGGTGCAGGGATACAGGGATGCAGTGGTGCAGGGATACAGGGATGCAGTGGCACAGGGTTGCAGGATTGCAGTGGCACAGGGATACAGGGATGCAGTGATGCAGGGATACAGGATTGCAGTGATGCAGGGATACAGGATTGCATTGGTGCAGGGATACAGGATTGCAGTGATGCAGGGATACAGGATTGCAGTGGCACAGGGATACAGGGATACAGGATTGCAGTGGCACAGGGATACAGGATTGCAGTGGTGCAGGGTTACAGGGTTGCAGTGGCACAGGGATGCAGGATTGCAGTGGTGCAGGGATACAGGATTGCAGAGGTGCAGGGATGCAGGATTGCAGTGATGCAGGGATACAGGATTGCAGTGGTGCAGGGATGCAGGATTGCAGTGATGCAGGGATACAGGATTGCAGTGGCACAGGGATACAGGATTGCAGTGGTGCAGGGATACAGGATTGCAGTGGCACAGCAGTGATGCAGGGATACAGGATTGCAGTGGCACAGGGATACAGGATTGCAGTGGTGCAGGGATGCAGGATTGCAGTGATGCAGGGATACAGGGTTGCAGTGGTGCAGGGATACAGGATTGCAGTGATGCAGGGATACAGGGATACAGGATTGCATTGGTGCAGGGATACAGGATTGCAGTGGCACAGGGATACAGGATTGCAGTGGTGCAGGGATGCAGGATTGCAGTGATGCAGGGATACAGGATTGCATTGGTGCAGGGATACAGGATTGCAGTGATGCAGGGATACAGGATTGCATTGGTGCAGGGATACAGGATTGCAGTGGTGCAGGGATACAGGATTGCAGTGGTGCAGGGTTACAGGGTTGCAGTGGCACAGGGATACAGGGTTGCAGTGGTGCAGGGTTACAGGGTTGCAGTGGTGCAGGGATACAGGATTGCAGTGGCACAGGGATGCAGGATTGCAGTGATGCAGGGATACAGGATTGCAGTGGCACAGGGATACAGGGATACAGGATTGCACTGGCACAGGGATACAGGGTTGCAGTGGTGCAGGGATACAGGGATGCAGTGGTGCAGGGATACAGGATTGCAGGGATGCAGGAATGCAGTGGTGCAGGGATACAGGATTGCAGTGGTGCAGGGATACAGGATTGCAGTGGCACAGGGATGCAGGATTGCAGTGGCACAGGGATACAGAGTTGCAGTGGTGCACAGGATTGCAGTGGTGCACAGGATTGCAGTGGTGCAAGAATGCAGAATTGCAGTGGTGCACAGGGTTGCAGGAGTGTAGGGGTGCGTGGGTGCAGGACTGAGGATGCGGGGATGCAGAAACACAGGGATGCAGAGCCACGTGGATTCAGGAGCACAGGATACAGCAGTGCAGAGCTATAGGAGATAGGAGTGGGATATAGGGTACAGGACCACAGGGATATAGGATTGCAGGCTCCAGGGGTGCAGGGGTGAGCAGCGAGGAGTCCAGCGGGGTGGATCTCGCTGTCCCGGCTCCCGCAGCCGCCCGGGAAGCAGCGTGGGCCGCTCGGAGCAGGCTGGGTGCCAGCAGCCGGAGCTGGCAGGGCAGGGTGGGGAAGCAGGAAAGGGAGCCCCGCTCCTCCTCCCCTCGGGGAGAGCTGTGGCTCTCGGCGGGAGGCTTGTGAGTACACACAGACTCTCTGGAGCCTCCCATGTAAATCCTGGCAGGACGCAGCCAGCTCTGAGCTCATTCACGTGAGATCACCGGCTCGTCCGGGCCACGCGGGTGGGGACGTGCCGGGAGCTCCGCGGGACCCTGCCCCGAGGGGTGCCCGCCGCCTGGGAGCTGGGAGAAGAGCTCAGACCATCCCGCCCCTCTCCCTCCAGGTCCCTTTCACAGCAGCACCGTGCCCGTGTGGCCCCACAGAGAATTCCCCAACCTCCTGGCAGGAGGCTGGCAGGAACCTGCCGTCATGCCAGGGTGTTGGCTCTGATCCTGGGGATGGCACCTGGGACACTTGGGATGGCAGGTGTGACACCGGGGATCAGTCCCACAACTGGGGATGGAAGGTCTGGCACTGGGTATCAGGTGTGACCCTTGGGATGGGATATAGGACACTGGAAAAGGCAGGTGTGACACTGGGAACGGCAGGTTTGATCTGGGACATGGACATGGATCCTAGGGATGGAAGGTCCGACATTGGGAATGGCAGGTCTGACCCTAAGGATGGCAGGTATGACCCTGAGGATGGCAGGTCTGGCTCTGGGAATGGCAGGTCTGGCACTGGGAATGCCGGGTCTGACCCTAAGGATGGCAGGTATGACCCTGAGGATGGCAGGTCTGGCTCTGGGAATGGCAGGTCTGGCACTGAGGATGTTGAATTTAACCCCGAGGATGGAAGTTGTGACACTGAGGATGGAAATTGCGACACTGGAAGTGGATGGTCTCATCATAGGGATGGAAGGGAATAGTAGGTCTGGTCTGGGGATGGCAGATGTGGCACTGGCAATGGAATATCCGCCCCTGGGAACAGCAGCATTTGGATTTTCCACCCCGGCCGAGGTGAGGGATCGGCCCCGGGAGCGGCGATGCCTGGGGCGCATCCCTCGGCAGCCGCGTGTCCCGGCACAGCCTCGGGATCCCGGCACTTCCCCCGGGACAGGACACAGCCCCAGGTCACCTCCTGCTCCTCTGCCACCCTCCACCGCTTTTCCTTTGGTGTTCAAACCCGGCGGGAGCTTTGTCTGCAATTGCGACTTCCCCCGGCCGCTGCCGCTCCAAAGAAAACACATCCGTGTGTTTGAAAATCTCGCCTTACACAGCATTCCTCCAGCTTCTGCTCCTTTTTGGGGCTTCTCCTTCTTTCTCTGGCTCGCTGACCTGAAAATGCACTTTGTGTTTTCCCTGGGAGAGGTGGATGAGGAGAGCTCCGGCATAGCTGCATATTAAACCCCACGGATTTTCCCGAGGTGCCGCTGCCGCTCTCCTGCTCCAACAACTTTTTAATCACTCGCCCCAGATAGAACCGATTAGATTTATTTTTTTTCCCCCCGCTAACAAAATCACGGAGTTTCCTGTGCTCCTTTCTGGCTGTTTAGGCCTCTTTCATGTCTCCCTGGCTGTGGAAGGACGGCTGGCCCCGCACACCGGGATAGCGGCGGGGATTCAGCGGGAATTCCAGCCACAAGCTGCTTATCTTCCCTGCCAGGTCATTAACGAGCTGGTGGTGCCTTTTGCAGGTCATTAAGAGAGATGTTAAGGGATGACCTCGCCAGTGTCCCCTTGGATAGTCCCGCCTCTTCCAGCAAGATCTGCACGAGTGGGTACATTGCTACCTCATATATATACATAAATATATTTATATATGTTATATATATATATTTATATATGATATATATATGTGTTTTATATATGATATATATATGCTTTATATATATTTATATATATATATGTTATATATATGTTATATAAACATATATATACATATATAATATGTTAACATACAAAAATTCCTTTATCACATATAAATATATAAAATCCATATATACCCACATAGAAATACATACTAATGCATATATACCCTCGTATCTGTCTACAAAATTACATGCAAATATATATATGTGTATGCACATTAATATATACCTATAAATGTTTATTTTCCCGCCATATTCCTCATGTTGTCTCCCACTATGTCGTTCAGGGCTGCTCCTTCTCCAGCCAGTTTGAGGCATTTTCCTGATATTTTCAACAATAGTGGTCAAAGAGTAAAAGGCAGCTCACCAGCAGGTCGCACCTTTGTTCTTACACGAGTGAGGTGATTCACTTCTGGTGGGGTTTTTGGGATGCATTGTTTGGTTTTCTGGGAATATCTGGATGCTCAGGACCCCTCTGTTGCCCCATTTCCGTGTTTAGCGTGGCACCAGCTGCCTGCCAGGGATTTTCCTTGTGGTTTTTGTGTTCCCTCCCCTCTCCCTTTGTCAGCCTTCAGCCCCACTCTGCTCTTTCCCAGGGCGCAGCCAAAGCCGTGGATTTGCTGGAGATGGGGAGTGATGTGTCCTGTCTGAGCCAGGAGGGAATTCAGCCTTTCTCACCCATTTCTGTGGCCTCATTCATCGAAGCCAAAATTCCTCCCTTCCCAGAGGTCCGCAGGAAAGGGAGCTGCTCCAGTGAGGATATTTAGGATTAAACCTCTACTCCAGTTCCATTAAAGCTCCAGATTAAAGGGCTGGACTCCAGTCAATGCTTCCCTGACTTCCCCAGCTCCCACTTTCCATCTCCAGCCCAACCCCTTTTCATCCACCTTTGAATTTTTCCCTTCCTAGCAGGGTTTTATTCTTTTTTTTTTTAATTTCTTTTAAACCCCAAATCCATGAGTGGCCACTTCTGCAAGCGATAAAAATCTTATTCCCTGCCTTTGGATTTTTTTTTTTCCAGGCAATTGTAGCTTGCAACACCTTAATTATCGCGGCTCTGAAAACCGGTTAAAGATTTTAATACTTCCTTCCCCAGCCTATTATGCAGCGACTTCTCAGCCCCATAAAATGTTCCTCTGGAGCCCCATGGCCTCGTGCTGCTGCATTTCTCTCCTCTATCCTTTCCTGATGGATTAAACACTCCCAGCTCCCCTTTTCCCTCTCCCCTTGGGGCAGGTGAGAAGCGCCCGGATTTCCAGGTGGAAAATGGGGCTTTTTTGAAATTAAAATCCTATGACACAGCCGGCAAAAAATGTTGCATCATTTTAATCAGGCAGCACATCTGCAGAAGGTGCAAGATTCCCGGAGCCTGAGCTCGGGAATGATGGGATAAATCACGGGAAAGGCGAATCCTTGACATCACCTTCATTGCTGGTTTTGATGCTCTGATTTCTCTGCTTCCCTGGCACCCATCCTGCCTGGCTGGCTGTAATTCCATGGGTATGACTCTTTTTGGATGTCTCCGTGTGTCCCACATCCTTTAAAAAAAACCAAACTTCTTTTTTTTTTTTTTTTTTTTTTTTTTTAATAGAAATTTGGGTTAATCACGAATTTTGGTCCCATCTGTGCAGGGCTCCTTAGAAAAACACTTTCCAGGGAGAGGGGCTGTGCCTCTGCCAGGGTGTTGGGGATACACGTGCCAGCCCAGTGGGATCTCATCCCTTTCATCCCAGAAAACACTTAGGGGGAATATCTCCCTGGTCCCACGGTGCCTGTGGGATGAGAGGAGTTTATTCCCCACCGATGTTTTATTTAGGTGAGTTTTAAATAACTCCAGCGCTTTCCTGGGGGAACCATCCCCCGGATCTCTGCACTAAGCACTTTTTCCTGGTGTTCAGCCGAATTTTTCCTTTTCTTTTTTTTTTTTTTTTTTTTTTTTTTTTTTTTTTTTTTTTTTCGCTCGGAGATTTCTCAGGTAATTTAAATGTGAAGTGCCTGTGGAATACATTGGGCTGCAGCTCATCACTTGATGAGGGCTGATTGGGCTCAGAGAGACTCTGCCAGTGGGGAGGGAGGTGGGAGAGCCGGGAATTTTGGGAATGATGCCGGGTATCACCAGTCCAGTCTTTTTAGAATGGAGCAGGTGGGAGAAAATCCCATTTTTGGGGTTCAGGTCATCCCCAAAAATGTTTTAATGAGATTTCAAGGGAAGAAAGGGAAGCCAAGAGTCTGTAATCCACACGGGGTGGGAAGTGGGCATGGATAGGGCACGAGGCAGTTCCTGGGCTCCAAAAAGGTGAAGAATTTGGGAATTCAACAATGCCCTTTCTTGTTCCTCACCATTGGCAGGTCTGTGGGTGGCTCTTGGATCCCTCATGGGATGGGAGCCTGGAGCAGCACACCAGGATGGAGCTGTGTGAGAGCTGAGCCCCCCAAAACTCGTGACATCCACATGGGAATGTCCATGCCGGCCCCAGGGCAGGAAAAGGGCAGGGAGATGGAAATCCCAGTAACTCCTTATGGAAACACCAGGATCACCCACCCTGACTCGGATTTTGGGCATGGATGGGGTTTGTTGTCCCCTGGAGCTGCTCAGAGTCCCCCAGGATATGAATCCCTCCCTTCTCCCACCTGGAGCCCGGCCCAGATCTCAGTGTCACCAGTGCACCTGAGGCAGTGTGAACCATTTCCCATTTAATTTATAGGGTTTTTTCCCCCCTGAATCACCCGAGGAATTGCACTGGTTGGCCACCACTGATTCCTTCCTATGGCTGGGTGGGAAAATCAGGTGCTCTGCTTCCCTGGGCGGGTGTTTCCTGCTGAGGGACAACACCAGGAGGGATGGGAAGGAGTTTTCCCGTTCTCCCAGACTGACTCCCACCTCTCCAGGGTGTCCCACTGCCCTGGATGAGACCTGTTCCCGTTCCAGGGGGCCTCTCCCACCTTACAAGTGTTTGGTTTGGTGTTGCTGGCACATTCCAGAGCCGCAATCCGGGATTTTCCTGGTGTGCCAGGTGTGGCTGTGCCGTGTAGCTCTCCATAAAGTGGTGACCTTTGGAAGCTCGTGCCTGGCTCACCTGTGCCTTCCTCACCTGCTCATTCCCCTCATCCCAAGGACTCTCATCCCCCACAGCACCAAACGGGTCCCCTCTGGGGCGAGGCCATGGGCTGTGATCCCAAAGTGATCCTGGAGGGATCCTGTGCCCCCTGGCCGGGGTGGGGGGAGCTGGGCACAGGGGAGCTGTGGGGACATCAGCCTCCCCCTTTCCAAAGGATTGCCGGGCTCCGGATCCCCACCCGAGCCTGTGCCTGGAGAGCGGCATCGCCATGGCAACAGGACCTGATGTCATCGGCAGGGATGGAGGGGCAGGAGAGCGGGAACGGGCAGGGAACGGGCAGGGAGAGAAGGAACGGACAGGGAATGGGCAGGGAATGGGCAGGGAATGGGCAGGGAGAGAAGGAACGGACAGGGAATGGGCAGGGAACGGGCAGGGAGAGAAGGAACGGGCAGGGAATGGGCAGGGAGAGAAGGAACGGGCAGGGAATGGGCAGGGAGATAAGGAACGGACAGGGAATGGGCAGGGAATGGGCAGGGAATGGGCAGGGAGATAAGGAACGGGCAGGGAATGGGCAGGGAATGGGCAGGGAGAGAAGGAACGGGCAGGGAATGGGCAGGGAACGGGCAAGGAATGGGCAGGGAACGGGCAGGGAACGGGCAGGGAATGGGCAGGGAATGGGCAGGGAACGGGCAGGGAATGGGCAGGGAATGGGCAGGGAGAGAAGGAACGGGCAGGGAATGGGCAGGGAACGGGCAGGGAGATAAGGAACGGACAGGGAATGGGCAGGGAACGGGCAAGGAACGGGCAGGGAATGGGCAGGGAGAGAAGGAACGGGCAGGGAGAGAAGGAATGGACAGGGAACGGGCAGGGAATGGGCAGGGAAGGGGCAGGGAATGGGCAGGGAACGGGCAAGGAACGGACAGGGAATGGGCAGGGAGAGAAGGAATGGACAGGGAACGGGCAGGGAACGGGCAGGGAATGGACAGGGAATGGACAGGGAGAGAAGGAACAGAGAAGGAATGGGCAGGGACACCCAGGAATGGGGAGGGACACCCAGGAATGGACAAGGACCAGGCATGGAAAGCCAGGAATGGGCAGGGAAAGAAGGAATGGGCAAAAAATGAGTCGGGAACGGCAGGGATCCTAGGCCTCTCTTCCAAGACCCACCAGCCACTTAAAAAAAAAAAAAATCACATTTTTGATGAGGTTTCTTCCTCCTTCCTCAGGTATTTCCCTCTCCTTTGGACCAGGATGGCTCTGAAATGCCCAAATCCTGCTGCCCTCTGTGCCCAGGGAGCCCCCACACCCCATGTGCCATCCCAGCTTGGGGTTTTCGTGGAATAGACAGAAAAATCACCTTGAAACCCTCGAATTTAAAATAAATTTTATTAATATGGAACCAATTTGACCCTGATTGTATAATTTTAAAATGAATTTTCTCAAGAGAAATGGAATGGAATGGACTCTGCCATTTTTTTGAATTTTTTTGAGCTTTAATTTCAATTATTTTAATAAAAACTGAAAGGACTCGGGGGGGTTTTGGTTTATTTTTTCACTCTTAAGTGACTTTTTTGGTTTGTTTTTCAATTTTCTCAACACAAATGAAAGCGAGGCCAAAATTTGTTGGTTTATTTTTGTAACAGAAAGGAACTGACTTGAGGGGTTTTTTTTTAAATTTCCTTAATAAAAAGTGAACAGACTCGGGAGGGGGTTTTATTTTATTTTGTTTTTATTTTTATTAATAGAAATTAAACCAACTCCAAAGGGGTTTATTATTGTTGTTGTAACAGAAAGTAAAGTGACCCCAAAGATTTTCTTAATAGGAAGAAAATTAATTCTGGATTTTGGCTCCTCCCTCCCAACGGAGAACTAAAAAAATTTTAAAAATTACAAAAACTCCAAAAAGTCCAACACATTAAAAAAGTTGCCACAGAAATAAAAAACCCACTTTAAACAAATTTTAAAATAGCCTCCAGACCACTCAAAATTTTTTTAAAAGTTAAAAAAATAATTAAGGAAGAAAAGCTCCGAACAGTTATGGAGAAAGGGAAAAATTTAAAAAGGGTCTAAAAAACTGAAAATCTGGGAAAAAAAGTTTAAAACCCTGTAAAAGAGTAAAAATCCCGAAAATATGAAAAAATTGGTAAAAGGAAAACATCTTAAAAATGCCTTAAAAAGTACAGAAGGTTAAAAAAAAATCTTTAAACAAAGTTCAAAATTTAGAAATTACTTAAAAAAACCTTCAAAAAAGAGAAAAGAATTGAATAATCTTTTAAAAACTTGAAAAAGTTAAAAAACCTGAAAAACTCTAAAAAAAATCCTAAAAATGTGAAATATTTTTTTAAACCTTCGAAAAAAAGTCGAAAAATATTGAAATATCTTTTTAAAAACTTCCGAAAAAAAAAAATTAAAACTTTAAGAGATGCTGCGAAAAGTCAATGAAGTGGAAAATATTTTCTTAAAAGTGGGTAAAAATTGAACAAAAGCTTTGAAAAACCCTCGAAAAAAATGAGAAAAAAATTTAGAAAAATTTTATTTTTTAAATACAAAATTTAAATATCCTCCGATCTGCTGGGAAAAAATCCCAAAGCGGTCAAACCCGTTGAAACCCGTCCCAATCCAGGGATTTTTTGGGATATTTCGGTCGCGGAACGGGCGTAGCCGGCGCTGTCCGCTAGGGGGCGCTGTAGGATCGCGGCTGGACGGGAGGGCGAGGCCAAGCGCGGCTCTCAGCGGGGGGGGTGACGGGTTTGACGGGGATGGGGACAAACCGGTGGGGCGCCCATATCAGCGCTCTGCCAGCTCGTCCCCAACGCTGTCACCTCTTCACCCTCCCCCGGTAACGCGGTAGCAACAGCCACCAAGCGGGGGGGGGCATTAAAAAAAACCCCAAAAATTCTCCGCGCTCCCCTTAAGAACCCACAATGGGCGTGCCCTCCCGCAAGGCCCCCCCCGCTCCGTTCAGCTATTGGCCGGCCATCCGGGCTGTCCGCGCAGCTGCCTGCGCGGAGGGGTAGAGCGGCTGCCGCGGCGGGCGGCGCCTCAGTCGGTGCGGGGCGGGCGGAGGCGGCGGTGTGGGGAGCGGAGCGGGAGGAGGCGGCGGCGGAGCGTGATGGGCGCCTGACGCCCGGCCCGTCCCGCCGCCGAGGGACGATGGCGCGGCCCCGCGGCGGGCGGTGGCTGCTGGGTGTCCTGCTGGCCCTGTGCCGCCTCGCCGCGCCGCTCGCCAAGAGCCTGGAGCCGGTGTCGTGGAGCTCCGCGAACCCCAAGTACGTGCGGCGAGAGAAGGGGGAGGGTCGGGAGGGACGCGCCTCGCACCCCCCGCGGGGAAAAAAGGCACCGAGAGCTTGTTCTAAATGCGAGTTTAATGGAAACAGCGAGGTTTTTACGGTAAAATCGCTCCTGGAGGCTGCGGGCGGCGGACGGAGCGACCCCCGGCTGAGGACGGACCCGCGGCGCCGCGCTGCTTTTCGTACCAAAAAAAAAATTTCCTCCTTTCCTTTTTCCCCCTTGTTTTTAACTATGCTTTTACTTCTCGCAGCTTTTCCTCTCTTCAAATCCGTTTTTATTTTTGAAAACCTCGTTTTGTTTCGTGATTTTTGATTTTTTTTTTTCATTTTTCACGCCTTTTTTATTTTCCGCCCTGGATCGCCGCTTCCCTCCAGCGATTGGATTTATTACCTTTTTTTCTTTTTTTTTACTATAATTTTTTTTTTTTTTTCTGGGGTTTTGTCATCCGAAATCAGCCGCGGAGGAAGGCGAGGGGATTCGTTCCGCCCCCACCTCGGGCTGGGTCCGAACAAAGCGGGCGATGGGGCTGCTCCGTCTGTAAAGACATCTAAATTCTATAAATTTATATATTTTTAATATAAATCCGTGGATGTGGACGCGGCTGCCGTGCAGGAACAATATGAAGGGCCAGGAGGAGCAGGAATGGAGGGTGTTTGGTTGCCCCTATGCCAGGGCTGGTGGTCAGGATGGGTCGGTGGCCCTTGCTCAGCTTTATCTTGTAGATCGTGGAATGTTTATTTATCTTACTTCTTTCTCTCTTCAAAAAATTCCTGCTTTTAGCCTGCTTTTTTTTTTTTTTTTCCCTCCCACCTCACTTCTCAAGTCAAAAAATAACCCAAAAATAATCCAAAGAGTTTTTGAGGGCTGGAAAGAACCGAAACAATTTGAACAACCTTCCTGCCTGGACACGTATTCCAACCAAATGTTTATTTCCTTGGCTTCTTGGTGGGGAAAAAGGAACTTTGCAGGCACACTTAGCGTGTCCCCAGCTCTGGAAGCGCTGGGACGGCGGCTCCGTGCCTTCGTTCTCCTCGGTGTGTTTTTCCTTTCCTTTCTTTGGGAGTTGTGTCACTTGGCTGGGAGCAGAGAGAGCCTTTTCCCCTCGGGAATTGCCCCGCTGGATTCGTGAGTTTGGCGAGGAACAGGCAAATTGGTTCCAGAAAATAGAGTTTTGATTTGGGAAAAGGCAGCTGGAAGTAGAGGTGGCTCCGGCTTGGTGGTGGAGGATGCCATGTCACCCCTCTTCCCTTCCTTATCCTGGGTTTTCCTTAAGTGCTGAGGACTGGGAAGTTGGGAGGAGGCCGTGGCCATCGGCTGGCACAGGGGTGACACTCCAGGACTTCCCACTGAGCCCTGGAATGGTGGCACTGGAGATGTCCCTCCCTGCTGGGATGTCCGGGGGGAGCTTGAGGGGTTCCTTAGTTTTCCCGAAGTGGGAGCTTGGTGCTTTTCTGCTCCCAGTTTTTGGAGCTCAGTGGTTTCTGCCTTTGCTTCACCCCTAGTTCAGAGCTCAGAGGTTGTCCAGATTGAGTTTTTCCCCAGTTCAGATCTCGGTGGTTGCCCACCCTCAGTTCCCCCTGAATTCAGGGATTGGGGTTGTCCACCCTTCGTTTCCCCCAGTTCAGAGCTTGAAGTTTATCTGCTTCCAGTTTTCTCCTAGTTTGGGTCTCGTTGGTGGCCCGCTCTCTATTCTCCCCAAATTCAGATCTTAGTGTTTGTCTGCCTTCAGTTCTCCCCCAGTTTGGAGCTTGGTGCTTTTCCACCCTCACTTCTCCCCCAGTTTGGAGCTCAGTGCTTTTCCACCCCCAGTTTGGAGCTTGGTGCTTTTCCACCCTCAGTTTTCCCCCAGTTTGGAGCTTGGTGCTTTTCCACTCTCGCTTCTCCCCCGGTTTGGAACTCAGTGGTTGCCCACTCTCCATTCTGTGGGAATTTGGAGTTTGGGGGTTGTCTGCTCTTGGTTGTCCGTGGATTTGGAGCTCAGAGGTTATCCACCCTGGATACAGCTTTCTGGGAATGTGCCGTCCCACATGGGGCTGCTCCTGTGGGTGCTTCCCCATCCCTGTGTCCCACAGGGACAGGGAAGCGCCCGAAACGTCAGCGTTTCCACCCAGGAATGGCTCTGCCGGGGCATGCACGGGCAAAACCCATGGAAGTGCTTTGCCTTGGTGGGGACTTTTGGGGCCCTGCTGTGGTCCCACTCAGATCCCTGCAGTCTGTGCCCCGTGGAGCGATCCCGGATCCTCGTGTCCGGGATCCGTCTTTGGGATCCGTCGCTTTCTCTCCTGGCTCCGAGCTTTGCCGGCTGCGTGGCGTTGGGCAGAGCTTCCTCACCGCCGCTCCCAGCAAACCCAGTTGAGTAAACCAGTCTGGGGGTTGATGTGCTGGGCAAAGCCTGGCTCCAGCTGCAGGAAGACTCATGCTCTTGGTTGGATTGGGATTATCTTCCAGTTAGATCCATAAAAACCCTTCGCTGCTGTACTTGGGTTTCCAAGCCCCATCTGGGGCAGTGCCGGGGCTGTGCCAACCCCCATCCCACTCTGCTGAGCTTTAACTCTTGTTTTTAGAGAAAAGAGAGCTAAAGCCTTTTAAAATAACACGGCTAAGTGGAATTTTCCAATGGATCCGAGGAGCAAGCGTGGCGCTCCGGGCCCGGCCGGCCTCAGCGCGATTGCTGTAAATAAGGAAAATATTTTCCTGCCCTTTCTGGGCAGCTGGGAGCTGTGAGCTCCAGTTCCACTAGCAAGTCTGGGGCTCCTGGTGTTATCAGAGGGATGCTGATAACACATCCGATAGATGGAATGATTTCCTAATCAAGTTAAGTCAGGCTTAAGCTGTGTGCTGGGTTGGGAAGCCCAGGTCGGCTCCTGGGTGTGTGTCCCAAAGCCAGCGGTGAAATCATCACCCACTTCCCACTGTGAGGATACTGGGTCTTGAAAGGGGAAAAAAATATAGGCCTAGGAGTGGTTTTGTTGGAAAAAGTGATAATTGTCTCAAACCTGTGCTTGGGATGAGCTCACCCTCTGAGTGAGCTTTCCCTGGGATGCCTGCAGAACCCTTTGGAAAGGGGGCTTGGAGAGGCAGTATGGCTTTAATTTATTCCATCGTGTCCAAGGGGGGTTTTGGGGAAAGTGCTTCTGGGATTTACTGGTCTCCTTTGCTGCACAGCCGGGGGGCGGTGGGAGCGTGCTCTCCTTGGACAGCCGGGAATTGCCGGAGGAATTCTGCCTAAATCCTTTCTCAACTCCCTCGGCTGTAATTTGGGAGAAATATTGACCCTGGTGGGCTCCTGTACCGACCGTTAAAGGGAAGCATTCCTAATAAAATATGGTTTGGAAAATTCATTTCAGGCTGGAATTCGCCTCCCCAGAAAGTATTTTAATAAGGAGGTGGGGGAAATGGGACACATCATCCACGCAGCTCCAGAGAACGGCTCCTTTCGCCTCTGCTTTTCCCTTTTCCCTTTCCAGAAAGTTTTGGTCAGCTCTGAACTTGTTAAAAACCAAATAAATGCATTTCTTTAAAAGAAAGAAAAAAAAAAAGGTGAGGGGAAGAGAAAAAAAGAAAAAAACCCAGACAAAAGTCTAATCCTTCGTGGTATTTTTATTCTGCCTTTAATGACATGATGGTGTCCCATGGAATTCTGTCAGCGCTGGGGTTGAAGCCTGGCAGATCTTTGCCTCTTTTAATGCCGTTTTACGAGGGACAAAGTGCTTGTGGGAAAGCTGTTTCCGAGGGGAAGGGCTGGCCTGGAGCTCCAGAGCGGGGGGCTCGCACTTGTCGGAGCAGATGGGATGGAATTACGGGAGCCGTGGGCGCAGGAGTGTCAGCGTTTGGGCAATAGGGAAAACTGGCTGCTTATTTTAATTTAAAGTAATTTTTGGCTTGTAGAGACTCCCCCTTCCTGAGACTGAGAGGTAGGGAATGGCTTTAAACTAAAAAGATGGGAGGTTTAGGTTGGATATTGGGAAGAAATTCTTGGTTGTGAGGGTGGGGAGGCCCTGGCAGAATTTGCCCAGAGAAGCTGTGGCTGCCCCATCCCTGGATGTGTCCAAGGCCAGGCTGGATGGGCTTTGGAGCAGCCTGGGACAGTGGGAGGTGTCCCTGCCCATGGCAGGAGGTGAGGTGGAGCTGGACGGGCTTTACGGTCCCCTCCCAACCCAAACCATTCTGGGATTGATAATTCTGTGTTCCCATCAAGAATCCCATGGGCCCCCATGTGCACCTTGGCCTTTCCAGGGCTTTGTTTCATCTCCAAAGGCTGGCTTGGGCAAAGAACAATCTGTTTTCCAGTTGGGGTTTCCCTTTGGAATGGAAGGGACCCTTTGCTGGGTGCCAGGCCTTTAGGAGCCCTCCCATCTCCTGCTCCCCACAAGGCAGAACTCTCTGTGCCCAGCCCACATTTCACCAGAGGTGTTCTCCCTCTCCCTGTGCCAGGGGGAAAGGAGCACCCAGGGCTCCTTGTGGGTCGTTTGGGAATGACTTCATTAACTTAAATTAAAAAAAAAAAGGAAGGCAGGGCTGCGGCTCTTGCAGTAGCCGGGTAAATACCGCTGGATTCCATAAAATGGATTTAACTGCTTCCTTTAAAAGAAAAAAAGAGCCGTGATGGGGTGGCTGATTGATGGTAAAAGGAGCCGGAGCTTTCTCCGGAGCAAAACAGCTGCTGCAGCTCCTTGGATCTGCCTGGCAGTAGGGCTGGATGGGGCTTCCATGGGGTTTCTGTGCCATTTCTGACTGGGAAGGGCTGGCAGGGGCTGCTTCCCTCCTCTGCTCCTGAGCTCTTGTGTCGCTTTGGGGTCTAAGCTATTCCCTTGAATCCTTATCCCAAATGGATGGGATGTGGCAGGGTGAGATGTGCCTGTGCCCGTGGTGGTGCAGCCAGGTGGACTGGGGATCCCTCTGAGCAGCTTCAGTGGGGGGACCCCACAAGTCCTGTCCATATTTTTAGGATCATGGGCGTCGCAAAGAGCCGAGTTCATGAATAGTCCCATGCACGACGGCCGTCAGGAGCTGTTTGGATTGCCCCTGTAAACCAGAGGCTTAGCAGTGGGGATGATCCCTTGTTTCCATGTAGGATTTGTGTGTCCCAGCTTCCCCCCGGCTGTCCCATAGCTTTGTGCTCACTGCTCCTGTGGCAGGGCACCCTGCCCTCGGCACAGCGGCGGCCGTGCTGCTGGGAAGCCTGTCTGCCCAAGGAGCGCTGGACTCCGGTGGGAAAACATCTTGGAGCGATCAGTAGCACATGCTACTTGGAGTCTGGCAGCTGGAATAGGGTGGGGAGAAACAAAGCTGATTCCGTTCTGTCTCTAATTAATGATTGCTGGGATCGGGGAGCAGGAGCAGGACTCGCTCGGCGCTATCGCGGCGTCACATCTGGGCAGGAATGCGCGGCCCGGCTGTGGGGCTTTTGTTGTGTAGGGCTGAGGGACAGCCCAGCTCCTTGCTGCTGTTTCCCAATGCTTTTCCCCTTCCCATGCCTTGCTGTTGGTCGGGTGGTGTGGCAGAGAATCCTGCTCCAGTGAGCAGGAGGGATCGTGCTGGCGGTCCTCCTGCTTGTGGAGAGGATTGGTGCACAGCGAGGGGCTTTCCTGGCCCTTGTGCCTTGTCTCTTGCTTGATCACCAGCTCACGGCTGTGCTGGAGATTTGGGATCCCATCTGTGGTTGGAGCCCTCCTGATCTGCTCAGGGCTGTGCTGGAACCTCTGGATTCCATCTCCAGTTGGAGCATCAGAGCTCAGCTCATGGCTGTACCGGAGCCTTGAGATCCTGTCTCTGGTTGGAGCAGTGGTGCTGGGCTCATGGAGTCTCAGGATCCCGTCTGTGGTTGGAGCGTCAATGCTCTGCTCATGGCTGAGCCTTGGAATCCTGGCACTTCTGCCTCCTCCAGCCTGTCCAGGCTTGGTGCCAGCAGAGTCGGACAAGCCGGGGCTAAACGTCCTGCTCGGTGAGGCGGGTTTGTGCACAGTGGGATTTCCTGGCCCCTGCCCTTCCGTGGAGCAGGTTCTGCTGGAGCTGGAGTGGAAGCTGCCGGCGATCCCCGGAGTGCAGCTCGGGGGCCTCCAGTCCCTCCTCCCAGGAGGATGAGGGGACAGGTTTGGGGGGTTCCTCATGGTGTTCCAATGAGCAGTAGCTTCTCTGTGAGCTCTCCCTGCCGGAGCCCCCGGGCGGGATCCGAGCCGGCTCAGGTGCCGGCGTGGCAGTGCCGCCCCGGCCGAGCTGAGCTGAGCAGCTGCACTTCAAAAATGCCAGCTATTTATAACCCTGGCTCTGCTGCTCGGGAATAACCTTTTCCTACCCGCAGCCGGCCCTTCCCAGGTGGGCTGCTTGCCCTTTCTGAGGCCATGGGACCGGGCTTTTCCAGGGGGGCTTTGTGAGGGCAGAGCCGGGGTTTTGATTGGTGTCCACCCATGAGCTCCATTCGGTGTTTCTCAAAGGTTCTATCCCTCTGTGGTGCTGTGTCTGCACAGAGATCCACGTGTGCCATGTCTGCTGGCGCTGGGCTGTGGTGAGAAGCTTGGAGTCACCTGGTTTGACGTGGATTGGCCCTTGCTGGTGCCAGCATGGAGGTGCCAGGGTGGGGTACTTGGGAAATGCCACACAAGCTGTCCTAGCTCCTTCTGTCCCAGCACTTTCAGGGTGGAGTTTGGGAAGTTCAGAGCCTTGGAGAGGGTTCCCTTCCTAGTTGGGGGTCCTGGCTGGTTTTGGTGGCACCCAGGCCTGCGTCACTGCTGGTGATGGGACAAGAGCATCCCACTAACCAGCAATCCCTTTCCTTGCCACTGGAATCCTGCCAGAATGAGCCCAGCCCTGTGTACAGCTGCCCTGCGTACAGCTGCCCTGCCTGGCTTTTGCCATCCCACCTCTTCCGAGTAGGTACTCTGGGAAAAGCAAAGTGCCTTTTCATGGCTTGTCAGCTATAAACTGCCTTCCACCATTCCCATTGATCCCAGAGTGTGTCCGTGTTTTCCTTCTCATTAGGCTGGGAAGCGTCTGCGGTTGCTCGCGCGGGGCTGAGGCTCGGCGCCGTCTCCTCTTTGCCACCGATTTTTCCCTATTAATGGATTTCTGAGACGTGGGAGCACGGCCTGGTGTGCGGGTTGGCGGGCAGGGCTGGCAGCCTCGGGATGTGGAGGGACGCAGGGATGTGCCGGCGCTGGGCTCCACTCTCTTTGTCTGGGCTTGCTGTAGTATCGCAGCCAAACGCGAGAGGGAGGGACGCAGCCCCTGCTCCCGCTGGGGTTTCGGGGGGCACATCCTCAGTGGGGTTTGGCAGGGGAATGGGTACAAAGGCGCTCCCCCATTGAGGCGGGGAGTCCCTGTGCGGGGGGCCGGGCGGTGCCCGGTGCCCTGCCTGCGGCCGGCCGGCAGCATATGGAAAGGATCTGGGTGTAATATCCCGCGCTGCTCCGCGGCTTTGCTGAAGAGGCCACTTCAGCAGGGGACGCGGCGTGGTTAGTCCTCCCAGCTGACACATCCCAGGCCTTCCTCCAACTTAAAAGAGCTTGAGTTCGCCTTTGAATCTGAGGATTTATAGCCCTTTTAGGCCTCTCCAATAAAAGCACGGCTCCCTCCTCAGACAGAGCCCACCGTCTCCCTCCTCCGGGCTCATTATCCCGGGGATTTGTGTTGCTTGCTCTCGCTCTGTTGTTCGCTGCTGTCGCTTTCTTCAGATGTGTGGCCGAGAACTTCAGAGCAGAAAAGCCGAGCTGGAGCAGCCGCAGGGCCCGGCCTCGCTCCAGGTTGGAGCAAGCATGGATCCACATCCAGTGGTGTTCCCAGAGAGAGCCCTTATCTGCTGATGATCCCTTGCAGTTGGGGAGCAACAGTTCCTCTTTGTTCCCTCAAGAATTGTGAGCAAACCAGGAGGAGCTCCCATCGCATGGAGAACTTCAAGCAAACATCTGCTGCATGTCCCATCTACCTCATCCTGGCACATGTGGACACTGGAGCACCCTCAGCCCCACAGATTTCTGCTTTCTAGAGGCCCCTCAAGTCTCGAACTGTTTAAAGGGAGGCTTAGGAAAGAGGCCAGAGAAACGACATAATAATTATTGTATTACAAATTGTTTCCTTCAATGGGCCCTGTTGGATCGCTCAGTCTGCTAAACACATTGTGCCCTCCCCCAGCCCCTTCCCACTGCTCCAGCCTCCCCTTGAAACCCCAGCCTGCCTGAGAATTCCTCCTGGTGAGGAGCTGGAGTGGTGGCATGAGGTATGGGGCTGTGTGTGCATCCACCTGCTCCTCGGATCTCCACTTGTGAGGGAAGATGGGGTGGCTCCATTTCCAGGGGGGTCCCTGCCTGTTCCACACACAGTTTTGTACTGCCCTGGATGTTGCGTATTCCAAGGGCTTTTGGCTGGTGGCACCCCCAGCTGATTCTTGGGGCTTATGGACATTGACTCAAAAACCTCTTGCTGTGCAAGGGCTCCCTCCCTCCCGTTCTTTCCTGGCGTTCCGGTGTGTGCTGGCGGAGGCTCCCAGGCAGGTTTTTGGCAGCTCCCAGCCCCGAGGGCTGCGGGGTGTAAGGAGAGGAGCCACCAGCGGCTCTGTGAATTTTTTCGTTGCCCCCCAAAGAACGAACGTGTTGGAATTAGGCAGCAGGTTACGTTTCTTCAAGGCCAGGCAGCAAATATGTTTTAAATTTGGCAGCCGACAGCGGAGAACGGGTGGGAGAAATTTTCCAGGTATTGCATTACACTTTCCCCTGAAAGGGCTCTGCTTTGGGGCTGGGGATTAAAGGGAGGAGAGGAGGGGGACCCCTTCCCTTTCACGTACTCACAGCCCTGCTCTGAGGGTGCTGGGACTGGGATGCCATCCCTGGGTGCTGCCCACCCCGGGTGATGCCCATCCCGGCTGAGTCAGGCCCTGCTCGGGGCAGAGCTGTGCTGCGGGGGATGATCAGGATTAATTTTTGGGCTTCCTCCCTCTGGGTGCGATGGGAAATTTCCAGCGTGCTCTGGGCACCGCCCTGGCCTGCCAGGCTCTGCCTGGCCCCCCTCCCCTCCCCTCCTGTCCTTCTGTGATGTCTTTAATAAACGTTTTATGCAAGAGCAGACCTGGGATCCACTCCCAGCACGGACCTGGGGCTCGGCCAATTAGTCAATTATTTCAAAAGAAGAAATTAAAAAGAAAAAAAAAAAAAGAGATGTTATTTTTGTAAGGGAAGGTCTGGCCCATAGCTCAGCCAGCAGCCCCTGTCCTGTGGGAAGAGCTGGGGTGGGGAAGATGGGGGAGCTCTGCACAGCCTCTCCTTCAGTGACCACAGCCTGCTGAATTCCCCGTGTCCCTGTTGTGTCCCCCCATGTCACCAGGACAGGGAGCTGCCCCTCACACCAAGCAAGGGAGGGGATCTTGGCAGCTGCCTGTGCCCCCTGCACCAGGCTGTCCCTCCCAGCCTGTCCCTTGTCCCTGGGCAGCCAGGTGGGTGGTCCATGAGTGTCCATCCCTGCCGGAGCTGGCACTGGTGCATCCCATTGTTCCAGCTTCCTTCACAGCATGCGAGGAGGAGGAGGAGGACATGTGTCCCCAGAAGTGGGAAGGGCTGTGCCAGTGCCACGGGATGCACAGCCCCCTTCCCTCTCAGGCCAAGGAGGCCTGGCTGGATTGGAGTTTCAGGAAGGCGCTTGGAGGTGTGAAGGGCTGGAGGCAGCTGGAATTTCCCCTTCAGCTGTGTTTGGGTTTAAGATTTGTATTATTCTTCATCCATGGAAATTTTGTGAGGCCGAGATCTGGCTGTGCATCCCGGCCAGTTTGTGCCCCCCTTTTCCTGCAGCCCCCTTTCCCTGCCCCCCATTAGCAGTGCCTCAGCTCAACTAATTACTGAAATAATTGAGGCAGCAATATCTTGGCAAAGCAGTGGAGGGAGGGGAAAGGAGGGGAGGGTCCCTTGTGCTTCCTGGACCCCCAGCCCTCTCCCACCACTCTGTCCTTTGCAGCTTCATGCCTGCTGCTCATTTAATGGCAGCAGAAGAGCTTTTTCCTATTTTCCTTCTTTTTTTCACTCCCCTGAGCTACAGGAAGACTTGCTGGGAGTAGGGAATGGAGGAAAGCCTCCTCGTGTTGCCTTGGCTTGGTGTTCCCTACCTGCAGTGAGCGGTTCTGGGCTGCAGGGATAGGGGAAGGGGGTCCTACAGCAGTCCATTCCCAGGAGTAGCTCCCAGTCCTGGTGAGGTTTCATGCTCAGTTCTGCTTTTGATCTCTGCCCTGACTTGGTGAGTGCTGGGTGCTGTTCCCTAATTACCCCCTTCATGTGGGGCTGTGCTGGGTATTTGTGCTCACCCAGTCTCTCCAGAAGAAAAACCCACCCTGTGAGGGCGTGTGCGGGGCGGGGGAGCCCACGTGCTTTTTCAGACCACGGAGGAATCCTCCAGGCTCTCCATATAGCCCTGGGTGCTCCCACCCACGGCAGGCAGTTTCATGCTCCTTGCCTGGTTTCATAACATCCAAGAGAGGCACGAAAGTCTTCGTGAGCCACCTCCCTCTGCTGCCTGTGGAGTTTGTGGGCTTGGGAAGGTGGGCAGGGGTGCCTCTGTTTTAGGTGCTGGGGATTTTCTGGATGTGCCAGCCAGCTGTAAAAGTCCTGGTGCCCAGCCTTTCTTGGCTGGGTTTTCCTTTTGGGATGCAATCTGCATGTTTTCCCTGAGCATGGTGTGGGATGAGAACAATGCCAGGAAGAATGCAGGGACTACCTAGCCTGGGGAGGGGGTGTTCAGGGTGGTGAGGAAGGGCTGTGGGATCCTCCTGGCTCCTGTTTTTCTAGACAAGGCCTGTTCCTCCTTGTTTTTCCTCTTTGAGGATGGAGGCACGTGGGTTGAGGATGGAAACACATGGTTTGAGGCTGGAGGCGTGTTGGTTTAGGATGGAGCACATGGTTTGAGGATGGAATTGCATGGGGTGCGTTGGAGGCTTGGGGACCATCCCACAGAGCTCCCAGAAGTTAATCCCTGCCTGTTGGAGGTTTTTTGAGGCATCAAACTTAGAAGTACAGTGTTGGAAATGCTGCACCATTGTACCAGGGCACAGGCAAAGGAGACAATTTTCTGTATTCCTTATCTGAGTGGGCTTCTTCCTTAAGGTGCCTCCAGGTGCCCATCCCTGCTGTGCCCAGTTCTCCTGAGACCTGGCAAGAGGAACCTTGCTTACCCTTCCCTCCATCAGGAAAGTCTCCACTGCCTTGTTGGGATGAGGGGATAGAGTCCCTTTCCTGGTTTATGACAGAGAGATTGCTGATACTGAGAATGATTCCTTACAAAAGGAGTGGGTGACAGATACAAGAGTGCTGGGATAATTGCTTCCAGATGCTGCCTCCTCTTGTCTCCGGGGCTGTGTGTGTTCCAGCGTCCTGCCAGCTCCAGTGAGCGAAACCAGGGAGTCATCCCAAAAAACAGGGTTGGCTGGAGCAGTGTCAGACAGCTCGGAATGCAGCGACTCCTGCTGTCACCCCAGCTTCTGGGGGCCAGTGTGATGCTGGGTGGCTGTGGAAGCAGGTTGGCTCACAGGGGCTCAGGAGGAACTGGGAGAACTGAAGCTGGGGCTTTAGGAGGAGTGCCGAGTGCTGCAGGACTGGGATACGCTCTGGAATTGGCAGCGCCGGCTGCATTGTGCGCAGCAGGAGGCTCTCCCGGATCCTGCCTCCCCTTGTGCCATAAACACGGCATTTTTGGCATCTGGGCTTTCTTGCAGAGAGCCTGGTTGCTGCAGCAGCATTAATGATTATTTATTGGCTCTTAATGCCAAATAATGTCAACATCTGGCTGACGCAGCACACGCGTTCCTCATTCCGTGAGGCATCTCCGAGCGCTCGGCGTTGGGCTGGCGTTGGATTGGCGTTGGGCTTGTGCGCTTCAGGAATTAGAAGGCAGCAAATGGTGGGGTTGTTTGGATACTCCCCTGAAGGGACAGATTCTTGAAGGGCTTCGCTGCTGACCTTCTCCTTAATTGCTGCTCTGCGGCGCCGGCAGGACCAGCTCAAAGGGAGCAATGAAGCGTCGGCACCGGCGCTCGGCCCAGGGCCCCGCGAGGGGAATTCTGCTCCCTCCCTCCCTCTGCCAGGATGGTGCCTCTCTCCATGAGATTCCCTGTGCCTGGCAGCTCAGAGCTCCACTCATAACACCTGTGTTAAGGTTACCATTCTAACCTTCATACACACTAGCAGTTGATGCAGGTTTTTTCCCAAGGCACAGAGGTAAATCCAGCTGATTATAAATATACCAGGGAAGAAAAGGGAGGAAAATGGCTTTGCTGTGTGTTCTTGCTGATGGACACAGGCTTTACCCCCCTGCAGCTTTCCCTGCTTTCAGTCCCAGACAGAGCTTGGAGGGAAAGGGAAAGGAGAATGTGAATGGAGGAAAATTTTACTTCTCCTCTGATTCCTGTGTGGTTTCTGAAGGTGAGAGTTGAGTCACTTTGCCTGGAACCAGCTCAGCAATTCCACCTCGTCCCCAGAGTGTCTGAAGTCACGCAGGGAGAAATAATGCTGGGGGTTAAAAATAGACGCTGACAATAGGAAGGGAGGACTGGAAAAGCTCCGTGTCAGGCTAGGTGGACAGAGCCTGGTGAACAGCATTGGGATTGTGTTGGGCTTTACTGGGTTAAACCGGAGTTAAACCTCATTCGCACTCAGAACCTGGAGCGGATTTCAGTCGTGGGCTTGTGTGTCCATCCGGCAGCCTGGGGAAAGCACTTCTGCTTTTAAGGGGCTTGGAAAAGTGAGGGAAGGATGTGGCACTGCTGGGGCCAGGGTTGGGGAAGGAAACAGCTCAGTGAATGCAAATTGCTGGAGGAGGACAGGTGGGACAGGGCTGGGGCAGAGCAGAGTCTGGCATGACACCTGTGGAAGTGTTCCAGCTCCCCTGGCATTTTAAAGGCTCATCTGCAGAGTGAAGCACTTACACTCGATCCACTTCATTACCACTTGTGATGTGCAGTCATGACCAAGCCCAGAGCGCTTTGTGGGGGTCTCCCAGTGCCACCAGTGGCCTCGGGCTGGGAGCAGGGGGTGCAGAGCGCTGCTTGGCCGGGGACAGCAGAGCAGGATGGTGGCTCCTGCAGCCCTTGCCCGAGGCTTTTGTTAAAGCTCACTGAAACCATCTGTGGCCACCGGAGCCTTAGCAGAGCCCCGGGCGACAGCGGAGGCTGGGGCAGCGAGTCCCTGTCCCTTTGGAGGGGGCACGGCCAGCACCGTCCCCGGGGCGGCCGCCAAGCAGCAGGCGGGAGGAGATGGGGTCACAGCTCCCGCTGGAGCGGGACCAGGAGCGATTCCGGCTTCTCTCTTCGTTTCCAGCTCTTTTCTTTCTCTCCTGTTCCTTTCCCGCTGGCAGCGCGCTCGGCCCTCTCCTGGTGCTGCGAGGACAATGGGGCTGCGAGGTGGGGCGGGAGGGGGACGGAGATGAAAGGGGAAAAGTAAAATCGAAGCATGTCTGGAAGGGCATTTTGATGTAAATGGGACTTTTTGATAGACTTTGAGAGACACCGGCAGAAAGGGCACCGGCCCCCCTTCGGCGCGCTGAGCTCCGGGCTCAGCTCTTTCATTTCCTCAGGAAAAGGGCATTTTTTCACCTCCTGTTGGGTGCAGCCACGTTCCTCCTGGTGCTCTCCATCTCCCCCCGTGTCCTGGCGTGGAGCTCTGTGTGCGTGTCTTAATGAGCTCCGACAACCGGAGCTCCCGTTCAGCTGGTGAGAGCAGTGGCTGGAGCTCAGCAAAGGGAGATAGATGGCTGCTCGCAGCCCATGGGCGGCCGGGAGGGCCCGGCTCCATCCCACCTTCCTCCCCTCGGGCAGCTCCCTGAAACCTTCCCCCTCCCCGGGGAGGGCTCGCGTTTGATCCGCTGCCGTGCTTTTGATCCCAGCCTTTGTCCTTGGCACCGTCTCGAAGCTCTCGCGTGTCGGTGGAGATGTGGCCTCACTGTGAGTCATCCTCCTTCCTTTCTGCTGCTGTTTTATTTTTCCCTTTTCCTTCTCCTAAGAGAGCACTTAGTAAAAGGAAGCAGCGCATTCATCCAGGAAACGGGAGCACAGCAAACGCTTGCCGTTTATCCTTTCAAAGGCGTCTCCCTTGAGCTGTTTCTGCTGCTGTGACAGGCGGGGGAGAGAAGCTGGTGGGGGGCCCGGGGATGCTCCCCTGTGCATCGTCCCCGGGGTCCCCGGTCCTGCCTGGACGCGGGGAGCCCTCGGGGGGGTCACTTCCCCATGTGCTGGCAGCTCCTGTCCCTACCAAGGTGGGAGGAGGAGAAACGAGGACAGCGCTGCTCCCTGGAGAGAAGTCTGACAGGTCGGGGGTGGGAGGGGGCCGGGAAGGTCGGTGGGAGCAGGCAGCCGTGTCCCCTACCGGCGCTGGGGAGCCCAGGAGCTGCCCTGTCACTTCTCATCTCCGAGCTGTCGCCTGAGCCCGGGGCTGGGCTCGTGTCCTCCCCGCACCTCCCCGCTGCTGCCTTCAGTCGTCTCACACACCGAGCTGTCAGCAGCCCAGAATTTACTGCTGGCATAAACCCATCAAAAAGCCAAACTGTTGGTCGGTAAAAATGGCAAAGCAATTGCAGGGAAACTTGTTTCTTCCTCTGACAACTTCTGAGTCAGTCCTTTAATCTCTAATCTAGGTTTATGGTCATTTTATTGAAATGCTGGGCTCTGTGGAAAGCTGACATGTATGACCATCATAAAGCAGGAGTTATGGGAGCCCAGAATTGCCTTGATGGTCCAAGTGTCTGCAGGAAGCATTTTTAAAATCCGTAATTGGGATTTATTGGCCATTGTGGCTCAAACTGTCAGGAGAAAATAAAATAATCAGCCTGGGATTTTTTTTTCCTCTTCAGCTTTTGACTCTTTCCGCTTATTCTTAAGTCTTTTGGTGCTTTGCTTCCGTGCTTAATTCCCTTGTAATGGGGGGATGTGGGTGAGAGGAGGGAGCCCAGCCCTCACCCATCCTGGCCGTGCAGGCTCCCCGTGCCCTCCTGCCTCTGTGTCCTGCATTTTGGGATGGCTGGGATCTCATCAGTGTCCCATGGGATGTGGTGGTCATGGACACGTGGGGGATGTGGATGTGGGGGCATGGAGCAACAGGTGAGCCTGGAGGAAGACTCTTGGCTGGTTCCTCATCTGGGGTGGCTGGCTCAGTGGATGAGATTTGTGGGTTGGTGAGGTGTTGCTGGAGACTGACATAGCAGGAAATGTATGGTGGGCTGGCAGAGGGAGAGGAGACACTCCTGTGTCCTGCCAGAACCAGCGTCAATCAAAGCATCCACTGCCATGGAGTTGAAACGTGCCAACAGCAGAGCTTGAGGCCAAGGGCACATTTTGTACCAGCAGCCCGTCTAAGGCAGTGCCATGGAGTGGGAGGGCAATGCTTGAACGGGCTGAGCCCCACTTGGTGTTCAGCAAACCTCGGCAAGGACCTTGGTGTTCCATCTCACGTTCTTTCTTTTTGGATATGTTGAACTGACTCACCCTTCGGGGTTTTTCTTCCCAGTCTGAGTGACTCCTGTGCTTTGCCTTATGCCTGTCCAGTGGGGCATGGGCTCACCCAGGCTATGGATGGCTCTCGTCAGTGCTGCCATTCCCTGGCTCGCTGGTGCAGGATGCACCCAGCACAACTCCTGCCCCTTCCCCGTTATCTGCCATTCCCAATTTTCTCTCCATTAACTTGCGACCGCAAGCAACACCCAGCAGTGCCAGGTCCAGAGTTACCCTGGAATAATCTGCTGGGCCTGATAAATATCTCTGCTTCTGTTTTGTTTAACAAATATCTCCTTTAATGGCACAGCTTTTTGTTAAGCTTCCTCGCATTATCATCCCGCTTAATCATGCAGGGTGACTTCTGAAAGTACTTTTTTTAAAAAATGCCACTTTTTATCCAGGTTTTAAAATTGAAACTCATTTTTTATCCAGAGGCAGGATATAAATGAGTCTACTAAAATTAGATTAATCCTAATAAGAATGTCAGTTATCATTTCTGAATACATTAATTTTTTTTTTTAAATTTTACATGCCTCTTTAGCTATAATTGCTGGTGTAATTTCTTACACAGACATGGTGTGTCCTCATGGTTGACAGAAATACTTAATGCAGTGTCGACACTGCACTAAGTTCCAAATTAGTGCGTCGCAGACACTGCCAATGGTTTGAACTTTCTCCTTAATAAGTTAAAAAAAGAGAAAGGCAAAGAAAAAACACTTTACATGCAGAGAAAGAAGTAAATGGATTGAGGGAGTTGGAGCTAGAGCCCATGCAGGGCTTTTCTGGGTGAGGGAAGCAGGAAAGGGTTGGAGGACCTCGAGGTCAGGGAGGAGACTTGGGGTCCAATGAGGGGTTTGTGGGGTGAATCCTGCCAGGGGCTGGCAGCTGCAGGGCAGGACGGACAAGCTGAGGGTCAGGGAGGAGATTTGGAGTCTGGTGAGGGATTTGTGTGGGTGAGTCCTGCCAGGAGCTGCAGGGCAGGATGGAGGAGCTGAGGGTCAGGGAGGAGATTTGGAGTCTGGTGAGGGATTTTTATGGGTAAGTCCTGCCAGGGGTGCAGGGCAGGTCCCACAACAGCACCAATGCTGCTCACCTGGGGTTTTCCCAAGCCAGGAAAAAGGGGGCACCCCAAAACCATCGCTCCAAGGTGGGGCTGGTCTCTGCAGTGGGTTTGAGGATTGCTCTGTGTTGGGGACTGAGGAATGGCTCTACCTATGGAGTCAGCAGGACAGATGTCCACTAGCCTTGGAATAATCTCCTGTTGGATTGGTGGCATCAGCCCTCTGAGGCTCCCAGTGTGGTGGCATGGCTGAAACATGGCCCCAGCCCATGGCACACACTGAGTGGGGCAAGGACTGCTGCTGGGAATGCTGGAGCTAGTGGGATCTTGGGACAAGGCTCTGGGGAATCACATCTGGCAGCAGAGCAGGGGGGCAGGATGTGGTTGGGGGAGACTTTGGTCTCTCCTGCGGCTCTCGCCAGTTTTCTTCCATGAGTGTGGGTGGCAAGGCGGAGGATTTTGTCTGGGGGGAGGATTGGGAACACTCCCCGTCCGCAGGCAATTGGAAACTGCTGGCGCTGGAGCGGGACAGGCTGGGTGCTCTGCCCTCCTCCTCCCCAGGCCCAAGGGCTGGGTTATTTTTAGGTTTAAACACGAGCTTTGCTTAGTGCCTTGTGAAAGCTCCCTCTGGGAGTGGGAGCCGTGTGTCCTGGCGGAGTCTGGTGCCATCCTTGGAGATGGAAAGAAGCACCCGAGATCTCCGGCTCTGGCAGTGCCCGTGATACCAGAGCCAGTGCAGGGTTCTGGTTCCTCTCCTCTCCCATTCCCAGCTTCAAGTTGTATGTTGGATTGAAGTTCAGCTGTACATGTAAATCTGGCCTAAAAATAAAAGCAAGTACAAGCCAGATCTCTTTGTACTGGAGGAGGGATTAAAACCTGACACTGCTGTGCTCTCTCTCCTGGCACCTCCCTCTGCTGCTGCTCTTCCCATCAGCCTTCTGCTGGGTAAACTGGGAGCAATGGAAGGGCTGCTGAGGGCAAGCACAAGAGTGTCCCAGTTCCTTCCAGTGGTGAAACCTTTACGAGGATCTTTTTTGGTGTAGATATGAAGAAAATTCGGGCTGTTGTGCCAGAAGAGCATCTCACAATAAAAAATGGGTTTGGGCAGCACTGGGAAGAGATTGTGGGGATAAAGGGGCAGTTTCTGTCCTGGTGAGTGACATCCAGAGCAGGACCAGAGGGGGACAGTGGATCCAGCTTTCCTGCAGAGCTGGCTCTCCAGGCTTTGGTGATGGCTCAGTTCTGTGCAGAACAAGAGGGGAGAGAACAAATAAACTTTTGAGGTCCTGTGACTCATCTTCAGCTTTTTCTCCCAGACCTAACCCAGCCCCATCCACCCCCGTGGAGCGGGTCCAAAGGACCTGGGCAGCCAAAATGCAGTGAGCCAGTGGTGGGATTGGTGTGGGAGTGAGGAACATGGGGTGACCTGGTTCAGCCTGGAGAAGGGAAGGCTCCAGGGAAACCTTGGAACTCTTTCCAGTGCTTAAAGGGGCTCTAGGATAGCTGGAGAGGGACTTTGGATTCGGGACAGGACAAGGGGGAATGGCTTCTCACTGCCACAGGGTTAGAGGGGGTATTGGGAAGAAATTCTTCCATGTGAGAGCTGTGAGGCCCTGGCACAGGGTGCCTAGAGAAGCTGTGCCTGCCCCTGGATCCCTGGAAGTGTCCAAGTCTATGTTGGATGAGGCTTGGAGCAACCTGGGCTAGTGGAAAGTGTCCTTGCCCGTGGCAGGGATGGAAGAGGATGTTCAACAAGGTCCCTTCTTAGCTGGGATTGGGCAGCTGTGGGCAGATGTGCACATGGCCTGTGTTGGGATGAGGGGTTGGGAAGCTCTTAATAACCCCCAGTACCGGTGGCAGCCGAGCAAGTTCCCAGTAATGACAGAAGGCTGAGTAAGAGCTGGTGATTTGCAGCTGCCTGGGAAGATGGCGCTTGCAGACGGGAGGCAGAGCTGGAATGCCAGAACTCGTTTGGCCACTCCGGGGGATCAAAGGGCTGCTGTGAGTCAGGGCGGTGCGGTGGGGGTGACGCTGCTCCCCTGGGACCAGGGGCTGGCAGGGCTGGCGAAACCCGGGAGACCTGTCAGGGCAGGGCAGGGCATCCCACAGCTGGGATGGGGAACCCTCCGCAGGGTTTGCTCCTCCCTGCCCAGTTCCTAACATCGGGATTAATCCTTCCAAACCGCAGCATTGCATCCCTGGGCTGAGCCAGAGCCCCAGGGACCTGGGTGGGTGCTCTGGAGCTGTCACCCAGCCCTCAGTGGGATCTCCAGGGATGGAAACCTGAGCCCTGGGATGCAGTGAGGGGCTTCTGGGAGCCAGGGGAAATCCAGGAAACCTTGGGGTTTCTGCTGCTCCCCAGGACATGTGTGGGCTTTATTTTTCTGGTATTTCTCAGAAAAATGGAGGAGGCTGGTGGGCCCCTCTCCATTGCTCTGGAGATGGCTAATGAAGCAGGAAGCTGAGGGGCTTGGGGATCCCTCCTGTCCCCGTTGGAATGCCAGCAGCATGAGCCCCCAATCACTATCCCATGGGGAGATTTGAGATCCCGGCTGCAAACTGTTTGTGGGTGCAGGGTTAAGTGGGGTGTCAGAGGAAGGAAGGGGCTCCCTCTCTCCTAAGGCCCAACTACCAGCTGTAACTTCAGCTTTTGGCTCTTGGCTTTCAGTTCTTTTTTTTCCAACTGAGCTGGAAAAGTGAGAGGTGGGACAAGGGGGGATTTTGGAATACACTGGGGTTTGTGTCAGGTCTGGTGTGCTGAGCCCCCCAGCCGCCCTTCCCTGTGCCCCCAGCCCTGCTCTGGGGGAGAGGGGGGCTGCAATTTACCTCTGTTCTGTCCCGACTAGGGTTGATCTGCATGAGAATGAGTGGGGCTTGGCGGGGAGGGCTTGTCTTGGGTTCCTTGGGCATATTCCTGCTGCTTTCCCTTCCAAGTGGGCGCCCGGCCGCCGCCGCAGCCCCTGCCAAAGTAATTCTTTGCTTTGGAACCGGGAGACGAAATCTCCTCCGTTTTATTTCGGAGGGGTCAGGGAAGGAGTGGGAACCCCGCTGATCCAACCGTGTTCCCTTTTAACCTGCCTCTCCCTCTCTCCCCCTCCTGGCCCCCCGTCCTCCGGATGAGCGGGGCTGCAGCCAGGGCACGAGTGGCCAAACCGAAGCCGGAAAACACACGGAGCCGAGCGGGAACATGAGCTGTTTCCGATGGATCATTTAATATCTGCAGCATCCCGGGGCTGGGATCGTGCTGCTCCTGGTGCCGTCAGGGTTTTGTGATGCCTGACGTGTGCTGGGCTCTGTCGTTCTGCCTCCATGTTCTCCCTGTGGGTTTTAGTTGGTGTTTTTTGGGATGGGGTCACGGTGCAGCATCCAACTGCCAACCTCTGCTGGGGTAGGGATTGGGGTGTGGGTAGGAGAAGGTGAGTGCCCACTGCCCACACCTCAGCCCCGTCGCTGCTGCCCAGCCTCATTGTCTCACTTCTCTCTCCATTCCTACGCCAATTAAAGCGCCGTGTTGCCATTCATGGCCCTTATGGTTTTGTTCAGTTGTCTGTCAGCTCTTGTCAAGCCCTGTCCCCTTCCCCTCCCCCGTTTCCAAAAACAAAACCTCTGACAAACCCCCCTTTGAATCCCCTCTTACCTCACTCCCAGCGTGGGGCCCCATTGCCGGGGGATGCCGGCGGCGGCGGCGGGGAGACCGCTCCCCACGCCGCCTTTGTGGGCCGCCGCCGCCCCCCGGCCCTCGGCCTCCCGCTTCTGCCAGCATTAATTAGATAACTCGGCCCCTCTTGATTCCTCCGAGGGGAGATCGGGACGATCCGACTCCAGGGAGAAAATATGGCTTTTCTTTCTCTTCATTTTTTGGCCAAGCCCTTGGTTCCGTCGCTGCTGGAGGTGCTTATTGTGCTGGGAAATAACGGGTTTGGGGGGGTGAGCCTGCGGGGCTCCCGGTGTTCCTCATTCCCTGTCCGGACCCCAGGCGGGCGTGGGCGGGAGCTGGGGTCCCCCGAGCCCACGCCAGCGGCTGCGGAGAGTGCTGCAGGTGGCAGCAGCAGCCTGCGCCAGTGCTCTGGCCCTAATTAAATCTACTCCAAAATCCCTCAATTAGCAGCAGGTTTTGTTTCCCCCACCCTTGCTAGGTTTGCAGCGTCCGAGTGCAGGGAGTGTGCGCAGACCTGAGAGGAAGAAGCAGCACATGGCTGCTCCTGGCAGGCCTGGCTGCTGCGAGGGCTGGGAGCCTTCCTTCTCCTCCCCCTTCTTTTCTTCCTCCTCCTTGGGGCGTGAGGGTGGTCAGCAGCTGTCCCTGGAAGTGGTGGACTGGCATCAGGATACATCCTGGCCGAGCCCATGCTGGGACAAAGGAGAACGTTCTCCTTTTGTGAGCGCTGCCTTTGGTGGTGGTGATCTGTCATCCTCCTTGGGGCTGGTGGGGAGTCTGGTGCTTGGATACTCTCCCTGGCCATTCTGTAATTATGGGGATAGCTCAGGGAGAAAGCCCTTCCTGCAGCCCTGCTGTGGCACAGGAGGGCTGAGTCACTGGGGCCAGGCATGTCACCAGCTGTGGTGGCAGCTGCTGGCTGTGGGTGCTGAGGTGTGGCTGGCATCCTGCAGCATCTATGCCAGCTTTCCTGAAGCCTGCTGACCTGTTCTCCCAGCATCCTGATGGCTAGAACCCTCCTCTGCTCTTGGCAGGTTGTAACCTGGGTGTGACTTCCCTGGGACAAGGGGTCTGGACTGCAGGGGGGAAAAGCAGATCTGTCCACAGGCTATAGGTTTGCAGTTGAAGCCAGGATCATGCTCCTGACTTCCTGCTGGAGAAACCCAGCAGTGGTGGGTATTTTCCTGGAAAAGTGGGATCTCTGGTGTGTCTCTCAAATGTTGGGTAAGGACTTAGTCTTCAGAGCTATGGCAGTGACTGCAACATGTGAACAAAGCTCAGGGAGTTATAGTGAGACCGTCCCTGCATCCCACCTTCCCTCCATCCCACCTTCCCTGCTTCCAGGGCTGCTCAGGGTAAGCAAGGTGCTCTCTCAGCTTTCAGTGTTTGAGACTGCTTGGGGAGAATTATGGTCCAAAGTGTTGACCATGAGGCTCCTGTTTGCCAGACCTCTGTGTGTAGTGTTGGAGTGGCCTCTTGGCCATTGCCTGAGCCATGGGAATCCCCCGAGTCACTGGTTTCCCTGTGGAGAGGTGCTGGGAGCCACGCTGTGACTGGGGCTGGTGTTTGAGCATGGACAGGCTACCCTGCCTTGGGCATCACCCCCCTTTCTGGGCAGAGAGGGACAATTTGGGTTCATCTTCCCCTGCACTTGGTGTTTCCATCCCTTCTGCTCAAACCCAACCCTGGCTTGACCGTGACCTGGAGTCGGTCACAGCTTTCCAAGGTGTCTGTGCCAGGGGGACGCTGGCTTGGGCATCTTGTAACTTCATCTCTACAAATGTCACCCCTGGCACCCGGGGGTGTGGGGTGGGGTGGTCACCAGCTTGTGAGGAGCCTCCCAGCTGGCAGGGAAGCAACAAAAGGGTTTTGGGGAGCAGCAGAGCTGGAAAATGGCATCCCAGAGCTGGGGGGGGGGGGGGGGGTCGGTGAGCGTTGCCATGGAGACCCGTTTATGCCTCACTGATGCGTCGTGTAAATCCGTTTGGAAACGAGAAGGGCCTTTTGTCTTTGGGAGAGTTGAATGGGCCTCATTAAACCCGAGATGAGGAAAAAAAAGGGCCTTAGAGTGTATCTGGGAGGGGGACTGGACGGGACGGCCCCAGGGGGGCTCAGCAGAGGCTATTCCCTCTCCCAGGGATGGTGAGGAGCTGGGGGGAAGCTGGAAGGTGAAAAATCTCTCCTTGAACAGCTGAGACCAAAGGAGTGGAGGAGATATGAGCTGCTTTCAGATACCTGGAATTGCAGGCTCTGTGTGGCCACCTCAGCTCCAAAGGATAGAGCAGAAATAGAAGAGGGCTGCCGAAGGGCAAGGAAAATAATTATCCATAGATTAGCAGGGGGAAAAAAGATGGCAGGCTCTTCTAAAGGAGACTAATAATAGAGGAGCACATGAAAGGAGTGGGATCTGAGAGCACGGGGGTTCGTGTGCTCCTATTTACCCTCTTGTGGCGATGAGCGGCGCGATGGACGAGCGAGAAGGCGACAGATACAGAGGGAGGAACCTTTTCATTCCACTTGTAATTAACTTCCTTCCACGGAGTATCTTTGTTCCCAAGAGCTGAATGGGAGTCAAATAGGAGAAAGGGGCTGTGCCTCTGCCTGCTGGCACCGCTTTGGGGAAGGGCTGTGGGTGTTGGTGGTGTGCTAGGATCAGGTGGGCCTTTGGGATTAGGATGTAATTCCTCTGGTTTGATTGTCCTCAGCTCTGAAGAGGTGAAGGGAGGTACGTGGGGGCTGCACTGTCTCACTGATACCTCCTGGTGTCAGCAGGAGAGCCTCTCCCTATGACAGGGAGTGTTCTCAGCTTGAGCTCCCTGAGGACCATGTGGTTGTCCCTGTCTGGTAGTGCTGTTTGACCTGTGACATCCCACTTCACCTGAGTTGGGTTCCAGTTTTTACTGCTGACCTCTCAATTCTCTTTCTTGGTGAAAATTCAGATTTTGGCAAGGGCAGAGGTTGCTGGGTGTCACCAGGGGGGCGTTGGACGAGCTGTGCAGGGACCGTCCAATGGCAGAAGTGTAATGTGGCTCTGTGACATCAGGGTCTGGAAAACAGCTCTGGGGACAGGACTGATTCTTCTGGCCAGTGGCAGAGAGGGTCCCCAGTGTCTGGGCATGGCTGCTGTGTCCCAGGGAAGCTTGGACAAGTAAGGCAGAGAGGGCAGGATTGGATTTGTGTGTGGCTGGGCACCAGCAAATCACAGGATTCAGGAGTCTTTTTCAGGGTCCGGCACCCAGTTTGAACACGGGGCTCTGGGTTTTTTACTGGAACTGGCCCTTTCCCAGCCCTTCCTTGAGGAGATTCCCAGTGGTGGGAGCTGTGATCCATCTGGAAGGACTCACATGTTGGTGTGGAGAGCTGGGCCAATGGGGGCTTCAGCTGCCCAGACACCAGGAAAACCTCCCAGCTCCTGCAGGTCTCGCTCTGCCGGGCATTGTCAGCCTTCCCTGCCAGACGTACACATCCTCCATGTAAGATCCAGTTATTTTTGGATTTCTTTGAAACAAACAGCATTTAGCATATGTCATACTATATGTATGTCAGCATCAGCTTTAGAACATCTTCTCCAAGGAGAAGGTTCTTGGGAAATGTTCTGTTTCTGCCAAGCCTGAAATCAGGTGAGGGGCATCGTATGCTCTGGACGTGGGGAAAGATGATGCTGCCCTGGAGATTTTGTGGTTGACATGGTGCAAGGAATGCCTGGATCCAGGGGGAGAGCAGTTGGAAAATGTGTCAACCCATTCTTTTAAAAAATTGTATTTTTAAGCCATTTTTTAGTCTTCCCTAATGAAGAGCTGAAGGACTGTTGGATTTTAAGGCTTTTGATGATTTATCTGCAGGACACTTGTCTCTGCAGGATTTCTGGGAATCATCCATGTTTATCCATGTGTGCCCTCATGGAGGAGAGGTGCCTGCATGGGGGTGGGCTGTGGAGGAGTGGAGTATCATTCCCAATGACTCTCTGGCCAAGCTTGCTCAGTTTTCCTCCTTACATTGTGTTCTTCCTCCTCTCCCAGCAAACCCTCTGTGGGATGCCTCTGACACCAGGCCCTGGCTGAATCCTTGGTTCTTCCAGCAGGTCCCACCTGTAGCCCCCAGTCACTCCATCAGATCCTGCATTTTGGACCCCCATGGGGAAGTGAAGGGGGCTCTGCAAGGGATTGGGGGCCCCACCAGCAGCCCCCCAGCTCAGGGCACAGGAGAGGCTGCACTTTAATCCCATCTCCCTGCTCCGGCATCCCGGCATCCTGCTGCCAACAGAGCTCCCGTTGTTTACCCAACTCAGAGGAATCGGTTTACAAGGCTCACAAATCCCCTTTTCACCTTTCCCATCAGAAAACACCTCCTGAAACAATGAGGAAATTGGAGGCTGCCACCTGATCGCTCCCAAGGAACCTGCGGGGCCGGGGGCTGGGGGCCTGCAGTGCTGCTGGGGATGGGGGTGCCTGGCTGGGATGGCCAGGATTGGCTCTGCCAGTGCCACCCAAAGGGTGCCACCCAAGGATCACCTCAGGGGCTTTAAGGGATGAATGCCAGCGCTCTTCACCTGCTCAGCTGGCAAAAAAAAAAAAACAACTTGTTTTAAGCTTTAATGGCTGTAGTTAATAATTTCCATCCCCTTGGACACCAGGAGAAGGAATGCTGGATGTTATCTGTGTACTGGTGATGGTGCCAGAATGGATCCTAGAATGGTTTGGGTTGGAAGGGACCTTAAAGCTCATCCAGTTCCACTCCCTGCCATGGACAGGGATGCCTT